>NC_082388.1:5839376-6161876 GCF_031168955.1 Gadus macrocephalus
GATGCAGACACACCGGGAGCCTACAAACTACGTCCGCCGAGCAAGGAGTAACAGTCACATGAGGAAATCAAATAACGGCAGGATTTGAATCGGTTCTGTTTTGGTTGTCCACCATATAAAAAGAAAAGAAAAAAAAGAATATATATACAGGTCCTTCTCAAAAAATTAGCATATTGTGATAAAGTTCATTATTTTCCATAATGTAATGATAAAAATTAAACTTTCATATATTTTAGATTCATTGCACACCAACTGAAATATTTCAGGTCTTTTATTGTTTTAATACTGATGATTTTGGCATACAGCTCATGAAAACCCAAAATTCCTATCTCAAAAAATTGGCATATTTCATCCGACCAATAAAAGAAAAGTGTTTTTAATACAAAAAAAGTCAACCTTCAAATAATTATGTTCAGTTATGCACTCAATACTTGGTCGGGAATCCTTTTGCAGAAATGACTGCTTCAATGCGGCGTGGCATGGAGGCAATCAGCCTGTGGCACTGCTGAGGTCTTATGGAGGCCCAGGATGCTTCGATAGCGGCCTTAAGCTCATCCAGAGTGTTGGGTCTTGCGTCTCTCAACTTTCTCTTCACAATATCCCACAGATTCTCTATGGGGTTCAGGTCAGGAGAGTTGGCAGGCCAATTGAGCACAGTAATACCATGGTCAGTAAACCATTTACCAGTGGTTTTGGCACTGTGAGCAGGTGCCAGGTCGTGCTGAAAAATGAAATCTTCATCTCCATAAAGCTTTTCAGCAGATGGAAGCATGAAGTGCTCCAAAATCTCCTGGTAGCTAGCTGCATTGACCCTGCCCTTGATAAAACACAGTGGACCAACACCAGCAGCTGACATGGCACCCCAGACCATCACTGACTGTGGGTATTTGACACTGGACTTCAGGCATTTTGGCATTTCCTTCTCCCCAGTCTTCCTTCAGACTCTGGCACCTTGATTTCCGAATGACATGCAAAATTTGCTTTCATCCGAAAAAAGTACTTTGGACCACTGAGCAACAGTCCAGTGCTGCTTCTCTGTAGCCCAGGTCAGGCGCTTCTGCCGCTGTTTCTGGTTCAAAAGTGGCTTGACCTGGGGAATGCGGCACCTGTAGCCCATTTTCTGCACACGCCTGTGCACGGTGGCTCTGGATGTTTCTACTCCAGACTCAGTCCACTGCTTCCGCAGGTCCCCCAAGGTCTGGAATCGGCCCTTCTCCACAATCTTCCTCAGGGTCCGGTCACCTCTTCTCGTCGTGCAGCGTTTTCTGCCACACTTTTTCCTTCCCACAGACTTCCCACTGAGGTGCCTTGATACGGCACTCTGGGAACAGCCTATTCGTTCAGAAATTTCTTTGTGTCTTACCCTCTTGCTTGAGGGTGTCAATGATGGCCTTCTGGACAGCAGTCAGGTCGGCAGTCTTACCCATGATTGCGGTTTTGAGTAATGAACCAGGCTGGGAGTTTTTAAAAGCCTCAGGAATCTTTTGCAGGTGTTTAGAGTTAATTCGTTGATTCAGATGATTAGGTTAATAGCTCGTTTAGAGAACCTTTTCATGATATGCTAATTTTTTGAGATAGGAATTTTGGGTTTTCATGAGCTGTATGCCAAAATCATCAGTATTAAAACAATAAAAGACCTGAAATATTTCAGTTGGTGTGCAATGAATCTAAAATATCTGAAAGTTAAATTTTTATCATTACATTATGGAAAAGAATGAACTTTATCACAATATGCTAATTTTTTGAGAAGGACCTGTATATATATATTGTTTGGATATATTACATATATCATAATCAGCAACAGTTCGTTCAGTTTTCCACGGATAAGGTTAAAGGAATATATAAGGTATGGATATGTTATTGCCAGAGCAAGGAGGGGTGTATGCGATGATCGGCACAACATGTTGTACTTTTATCCCCAATAACACAGCTCCGGATGGGTTGGTGACCAGGGCGCTGGCATGATTACAATCTTTCAGGTTCAAATTGGCAGAGAACTCCGGCATTAAGGACTCTTTCACAGGATGGATGGAGAATATGTTTGGGAGGTGGAAAGGCATGATCCAGTCAGTGCCCGTCGCGGGAATAATGGCAGTAACCGTGTTAATTGTCGCCGGCTGCCGTTGTATTCCCTGCGCACGAGGGCTACTGCATCGGCTGATCACCACAGCAGTGTGCGCTACAGAAGCGCCAAGTGCCATTCAGGCTTACATGGGGATCAGATATGATCCGATGAAAGTGAACGATCCATTTTTTTCTTGTCTTCATTTCTGAAACTATTTTCGTTTCGGGGCAGCTAATCCAACTGATGTGAAGATAACAAAATCAGCCTACTCATTTAGTTAGTCGACTCCATTTAAGTCACTGTTACTTTAGCATTCTAGAGTTAGCTGATCTCCTGAGGAGAGCTGTGCAGCGCCTGTAGCCGCAAATACGATATTGAATGAAAATGAAATGTCCATTTAGATTGGTTGTTTACTTCTCATTCCACACGCTACATCACATGGTTTAGGTAAAATATCGCGTTGTCTAAAGGATAGCCAATGAAGTTCAAGCAGAAAGTCCAAAGGTTGCAAAACCACCATCGAGATCAGTTGACGTCTTCAGTTCATTTCTTCTATTGTATAAAATGGCAGTCACTCATTTTGACGTTAGATCTAGTTTGGGATATAATTGGCAAGTATTTTTTTATTATATCTACCTTATCTGTAGTTCTTATGGTTATTATATTTCAAACTAATGTAACTGAGTGACCTCTATGAATTGTTGATAGTCTTTTGCCACTTCTTGCCAAAACAGTAATATCCAATCTTGTATAATACTTATTTTAATACACACATGTATGCATCCAAGAGTTCCAGTGAATCACTTATCTAAGCTTCCCACTGGCTGCCACCATGCAGTAGCATGCAATTAAAATGAAAATCCACAAACCAAAATACTATTGATTGTGTGTAAAATGTTAAGGATATTTGGGAAGATAATGGCAATGTTGATGACAAAAAAATGCAATTGAAGGGTTTGATTTCAAAACGCTATCTATATTTATAGTGTATCTCCAGTGATAAAAAAAATAGTATTTTTGTTGTTTTGTTAAAGTTAAGATACATCACAGAACACTATCCCAACTGCAGGTTCACTGATATAACCTAAAACCTTTTTATATAAAAAAATGATTCATGAAAATTCATTACAATTGTGGATATAGCGTGTTGGAACCAAACTCTTCAATTGTTTAGGGCTGCAATGTGACACGGACATGAGGACAAAATAGATTATTGAAGGTTACAAGCAATTTCAATACTCTCAAAAACCTTCATAAACGAAGCACAAGCCAATTCAATTAAATAAAAAGGCATAGGTAATGCAAAAAAGTTACTTTCAGAACACATTTAAATTGTAGATACTGCACTTTGCCTTTGTAATAGTACTCTAGTTGTTCGAGGTAATACAAAGGCAGAGTGCAGTATCTACAATTTTGAGGTCAAAGGTCATATCGTTGGTCTTTTCTTTTTCTATACAATTTTCCTTCCTATAAAAGGTATTCATTGAAAGTATCACCACTATTGTACCTGCAACAGGTTTGGCCGGCCAGTATGAAAACTTTGAAGGCATTTTTCTCAGTTTCAATGTTGACGTAGTTACTGCACTTTGCCTTTGTAGGGCAGTATACTATTCTAGTAGAAGCGCCTGTATATAAGATAATCAACAGAGGTGGGGGTAAGTCAGAAAGTCCAAAGCAAGTCACAAGCAAGTCTCAAGTCATAACCTTCAAGTCTCAAGCAAGTCCCAAGTCACTGTGGTGAGAATCAAGCAAGTCACAAGTCAAGTCATTGCTCAGGTCAAGCAAGTCACGTCATACAAAAATCTGATCATCTAACCCAGTTTCCACATTTAAAAATCGGTAGAGTGAGTGGTTCATAAGTTGAGTTTTATTTCAACATTAACAATAACAATGTCTTAACATTAACAATAACTCAAACTATTCAAAACATTCCAAAACCATTATGTGAATAGGCCCAAAACTGAAGGCAGCAAATGTCCAGGTAGTGGTTCAACTGAATTTGGGGACTGGAACTTGAACCCTCTTAATTTCTTTGCGGTATGCTGAGAACAGCGGTATGCTGATTTTCAGAACCACGGAGTGGCATTGGACAGTAAGTACGTCAATCAAACGGTCGTACTGCACTCCCCCTCCCCCGCTCCCCGCGAGTGACCCCTTCGTGCACGTGCACGTACACGTACTCAAAGCTCGTGACCCAGAGCAAGCTTCTGTTTGTTGTTATCCTGCGGTAGCTACTGGAGCTATCTAACTAGCTAATCCACATTTGGACCAAGCACTAGAAGACAACCCTAAACTCCAACCTAGCTAGCCTGGCTCACTCTCGCGCATCTGTGTTTGCGCTCTTGCGTGATTGCGCGTCCAGGTACTTGGAATGGGTGGAGAAAGAGTCAGCGTTGAAGGAGAGGGGGTAGGACCATTTGAGTTGTGTATTTTTAAAATCGGCTGGCGTATCGCAAATCCCATATCCAACATTTAATCTAACTTTAAAAAAGTCATTTCGAGTCATCTGTCTCAAGTCTAAGTCAAGTCTCAAGTCATGAAGGCCAAGTCAAAGTCAAGTCGAGTCTTTTATCAGTGTTAGTCAAGCAAGTCTCAAGTCCTCAAATTTGCGACTCGAGTCTGACTCGAGTCAAGTCATGTGACTCGAGTCCCCCATGTCTGATAATCAATATCCCGGATTTACTTGAATAACAATTTTTTAAATAATGCTGCTATCCATTTGGATGGTACGCTGGTACGAACGACGAGCTTCAGCGAGAACGTGACGTATTTCCCTTGCTCCAGCCTTCCAGTTTGCCATTTGTGTTTCTGTCGAGCCACGAGGGGGAGTAGTAGCAGGCTAGTCTTCATTAGCAACATAGCCTCTTTAGCAAACCAGCTTCAAAACAAAAATTTACATTGAATTGCACGCAAAGCAAGACCGTGCAATGCATACATTGTTGACCGGATTAAAGCAGCAATGAAATCAAGTGTGTAAGAGGTTTTAAAAACGACCTTAAAACCACCAACGTGGTACAAATTGAAAGAAAATACATCTCATCCCCCATTAACTATGGGCGCAGCCATCTTCTTTGCGAGTTGTACAGCTCTGCTCGCTCTACTTTGAAAGCAACGAGATACTACGACCAAAAGGGGGCGTGCCTCAGTGAAATGCCGCAAGAAAGCTGGGAGATTTGCGACTTCGTAAATCCAAATGGATAGCAGCATAACCATACCAGGCTATGTTTGTTATTGTGTAGTGTTGCTTGGTTGCGAGTGCAACCCGTTATTTCTGTATCACTGCATTGATAATGGTACTGTTGATTTTCTTTGAGAAAGTTGTTTACAGGTTTCCTGTTGCTGACACGACGACGATTGAACGCCTGAAGGAGGCTCCCATGATGTGAGCTGAGTCCCTCCCATGAAGGAGGGACGATTCTTGGGTTCATGAATTACAGGCCCCAACGGCGACAGAAGAAACAATGGCTGCGATTATAACAATGTCCAAAACCACCCACATGCAACAGCGCACCAATACATGAAGATCACCTGAACCACCCAAATCCATGCTAGCCTATCAATAATCTTGAATTTTTTAAATTTTTAAATTAAATTTTCTTTGCTTAGAGTAACAGCTTAAGTTAAGAGTAAGCTATTGCTATTGTTTTAAATTACAGGATGGATCTGAGAGGGATTGCCGTTGCGATGGGTTTCCTCTATCTGCAGGCAGAAGAGGAGGCTGCCCAACTGAGGAGGATCATCGTTGAGCGGAGAGCCAGAATGCGGCGGGGGATGCTAAGGAGACGAGCCATCCTCAGTTGTCTGTCTCACGTATGTGTTTTATTGATATGACTTGTTTTTAACCTTTCGCTTTATCGGTTGATATTGATATATATACTTGACTGTAATGGGTAAATTTGCCATTTTTACCACAGGGTAGAAAGTGTAAGCCCTTAAAGCTACACACAACATATAAAACAGGCTGAAATGTATTAAAAAATAACTAGCCCTAGGAAAGATTCCTTTAGTGAATTTACCCTTACCTTTTTACTGATCAAACAAATACAATTTTAAAAATAATAATAATTCTGGTATACAGCAGACAATATATTAAATACATAATTGCAATTTATTGTACATTAAAATACACAAATAAGCAATAAATCTAAAAATATATGAACCTAACCATTGGCATATAAAAATATATTTATTTTCTTTGTTTGGTACCAGGACCAAAGCAACTCACAGCTGTACACAGCTGAACATCACTGTGCCCATCCTAGCCATGTTTTTCTCTGGAGGGGACCTGAAGCCAGCCTTCAGGCTCTCCAGGGAGAGCTTCAACCGGCTGCTTGCCTTGCTGCCCCGGCAAAAAGTCCATGGATGGAGCCATGAGGTGGAGGTGCTGGTGGCAGTGTACTGGCTGGCCTGTGGAGCATCGTACAGGGTAACGGCAGATGCCTTCGGGATGCCCCTGTCCAGTTTGCAGGACGGTCCATGGCGTGGTGGAGGAGATGATGGCCATCCTCCACAGGGTGATTCATTTCCCCAAGGCAGAGGAGATGGAGGCGGTGGGGGCTGGCTTTGCTCGCCTGGCAGGTCACGAGGCCTTCAGATGTGCTGCTGGGGCCATTGATGGATGCCACATAAAAGTTTTGCCACCTGCAGAGCAGAAGAAGAGCTATTTTAACCGGAAGCTCTTCACTTCCATCATCCTGCAGGGCATCTGTGATGGAAACGGTCAATTTATTGACGTGTACATCGGGACCCCGGGGTCAGTGCATGATGCCCTCGTGCTCCGGCGTTCTCCCTTTTATAGGCAGGCTCTGTACCCACCAGCTGGGTACTTCTTGCTGGGTGATGGAGGGTACCCATGCCTGCAGCGTCCTGTGGCCATCATGACGCCATACCGACACCCTGTAGCCGGTAAGCACCTTCTCTTCTGTCACACATGCACAGAAACAAATTGTTAGTTTGGTGACACTGATACATCCATGTGATTTTTGATTACCAGGTCAGGTTGAAGCCAGATACAACAGGCACCACGCTAGAGGGCGTAACATTGTGGAGAGGTCATTTGGGATCCTCAAAACCCGCTGGCGGGCCATCTTCCTGCGGTATCTGGAGATCCGGTCTCTGTTTGCCCCCAAGGTGGTAGGTGCCTGCTGAATCCTGCACAACATTTGCATGGCAGCAGGGGATATCTTGGAGGAGGAGGAGGGCCCAGGTGACACCGTGGAGGCAGATGACAGCGAGGATTGCTGCCCATGTTTCTGCTCCTGCAGGACTGGATGTTTGCCTGCAAGAACATGATTACCTCTAGACACACACACACCCCCCCCTATGTTTTTTTTGTATATATATTCCTAGCTTTGTCAATAAATGTACATATATTTTTTTTTCAGCAGATATCGCCTCAGTTTTTTATGCTTAATAAAGCAGTGATTTTCTTCTTCAAACTCTTGCCTCCTGAAGTCCTTGTGTAACTCTGAATTTGCCACTATACATGTGAAATGTAAATACACTTTTGCTTCCAAGAATGAGCAGATGAATTTAGAATAATATTTATTTACATCTTGGAGATTAATTTTTCTTTTTTGGTTTAAAGAAATGAAAACAGGTCCGCCCAGTTTCCCCACGGATAGACGGCTCAAGGTAGCGTGGCTCCAGACCATTCTACTTGCTGTAGTTTGGTCTGGCTTTGCGAGACTATGAACAACCAGACATAAAAGGTTGCACATATTATATTGATATTTTATCGTATTAGTCAAAATGCATACTTGACTGTAGATAGATTTATGAGTGAAGTTACCAAAACAATAGATTGGCCGTAACTCATCCATTTTAGAATCACATTCTCTCTCGTGTATAATTCCCAATTATTATTGATGTATTTGCATGTATTGCTTTTAATTTTGCTGAATTCTACAAGGCAAATAAATTAAGTTAAAACTTAGTTCCCCGGCTCCATTCGTCTTTGTAAGGAAATATTCTCTTGTCTTTATTATTTTGTCAGAATGCACCAGAATGCTTAGTTTGTATGTGAAAATCACAAAAACATCTTCGGGGCAAGGATGCTCCCTGACCCCCCTACTGTCTGTTGGACAACCAAATATTAGGTTTTTCAAAATGTGGATTAAGAATCTTTTTTTTTTTTTTTACTCGGATATACAACATTGTAAAGTCACAGATTTCTGACTTAAGATAGAATGAACTTTACAGTAGAAAATGAGGACTTGAAGAATGTCCTCATCTCCCTCTCCGCCTCTCTCACCACTGCCTATCTCTCTCTCTCTCTCTCTCCTCGTCCCTTTCTCCCTCAAAAGCTCTGGGAGACCCAGGGACGCTGTCCCTGGGTCTCTTTCTGCTGCTGCTTCCCCCGGCCTCCTCAGCAGAAGAGGTAGAAGCCGGTGTGCTTGCTACCCCACCTGTAGTGGCAGTCATGTTGGATGCAACAACCAGGGGCGGACAGATGGAGTGATGTCCCTGGAGTGCAGCATCCATGGCACCATACCACTGCCAGGTGGCGGCAGTAGCTGTACCGGACTCTCCCCCTCTGCCTGTGGGTGGGTCCCTGTGGGTGGGTCCCTGAGGGTGGGCGACTGAAAACAGGATATATATTACTGCACTGTCAAACTAATTATTCTCATGTAATATACTTAATTACACTTACTCTATTTAAAGGGCCACTGAAATGGTATTGTGTGTAGGTTAATTTCCATATGAAGGAACCGCTGGAATGCTCAGTATATATAATATAATCAGTATATAATACAAAGCATATAAACAGGCTTTGTATTATATACTTACTTTGTACTTGAGCTTCAGATTGTTCCACTTCTTCATGGCCTGTTTGGTGGAAATATCCAGGCCAGAAGTGGGAATGAAGTCCCTAAAGCACATTCACACTGCCAATTTAATAACATGTAACATATTATTCATAATAAATTAAGACTACTGAAACCCGACTTGAACCGTCCCCAAGAAATAAAAGCACTCAAAATCAATCAATACTCACTCCCATCCCGTAGCAGAGGAGTTAGCTGTCCCGCTCCGAAAAAGTGAAAACGTCAGAGATAAACAAGTAGGATTTGACAGGTTGGACAATTCAATGATAGCCTAATAAAAACGTTAAAAATAATAAATACCGATATTCGTGAAACAATATAATAATATAATAGCTTACAATTAATAGCTTATAGATTATAGCTTACAGTTGTGCGTCTTCTCCATATTGTCCGCCATCGTACTGCTGCGAGTGCGAAATGCATCCTGGGATTTATAGCGGTTGCAAGTACACACGAGCCACCCCCGATGCGTGCTAGGTGAAACGGCGAGATCGAGCACTCATCAAGAACACTTCCGGGTTTTACGACAGTACTCGCTTGATGCGTACTTCGAATTGGAACAGTGCTCGGGCAACGACTGATGACGTTTCACGAGTCCACGAGCACACGAGCACGCACAAGTACGCAAATTGAGAAACGGCCATAGACTCGGGTTTGCTTCTCGATGGTTTCCCTTGAGTTTGAAGAACATTCCTTTGGCCAATTAGAAGATATAAAATTTCCTCGTTTATTGCGCCCCCTTATGGCGAAATTTTCCGACTTATTTATTGAACGCAATTAAGGGTGGCACCAACATGCGTCTAAAATTTGGACTCGATCCGATGTCTAATTTAGTTTTTTTTCGGATTTTTGATTTTCCACGTAAAACGTAGCTAAGCAACAAATATTGAAAAGGCTACCGTTTCGTCGTCGATGGTCGGATCAAAAAAGTGTACGAATTTCTTTTGTGTAAGTCTGAAGATGTCGTGTGCAAAGTTTGGTGTCAATTGGGCAAGAAATGTGGGAGGAGTAGCGAAAAGGCAGTTTAGCGGTTTTTCGATTTTCTGATTTTTTTCTAGAACTTTATAGACGCTCATGGGCGTGGCCTATGCCAAAAGATGCAGCAGACTCCAGTGAATCTGTGCGTTTTTGACTGTGGGAGGTTCGGTGTGGGAGTTATAGCCCCAAACAAGTTTTCCTTGGTATAGCGCCACCTAGTGACCCGAATGTCTGGATTTTGTCGTCTGCGTAGTCCGGACAGACCTGGATCTAGTCATGCAATTGGCGTGTCTGCACCATTTACGGTTTGGGCTGTGGTCCCACTTTTAGGGGGGTAAGTATAATAAACCTTACAAAAACAATAGGGTTCCAACCCTTCGGGCTTGGCCCCCTAATTAAATAGCTAAAGTAAATCATGAGTGGAAGTGCATCTGTGTGTCAATTCATTGAATGTTCAAAGTGTTATAAATCTTTATTTAGAAAAAAATACACATTGGTTGGCCTATTCATGAGCATACATCAGTAATTACACATGTTTAGGGGAATAGGGCATTATTAATATACCATGTAAGGTGGTATGTGCTAGAAATGGGTAAACCACTATCAGTGACTCTGCCCGTGAGGTCGGGGCACCGCCGCGCCAGGCAGTGTCCCCCATTGTCCCCCCGAAACATACCCCTTGTCCCCCCTTGGGCTTATTAGCAGGTGGTCACCCTAGGGACAGAGATGGCAACGTAATCCGAATACCACACTCAAGGCGGCGTCAGTCTATTGCCACAGGAGATGAGATGGAAGCACCAACCCCAAGACCTCATCTGGCCTCATCCAACTGGAGCACAAGAAAAACAGCTTTTCAGAAAGCTGGAGGGCAGCAAGACCACAGCTGGTAAACACTGCAGTTGCACTAGAAAATGTGGAAGCCCACATGTGCCAACAGTGTTCGAGCAATTCCGCTGTTGTCCATTGCCGTGATTGCCGTCCACGCCCCTTCTTCTGTGCCGAATGTGATGTCAGCATGCATAGCAGACACCCCCTCCACAACAAAGATGGCAGTACTTCGGGATTCTTCCAGCCATTGCCCCCAACAACTTATGTGTTGAATAGAGCCCTTTTCCCCTGTGGTAAGTTCTGGTTTTTGAGTGTACAAAATATATTTTCTAGCTTGACTGAACATTTAGCTTCTTCATGTTCACTTTAATGATCAGCAGTGTGCTTCACATTTTTCAAGTCCTCATTTTCTACTGTAAAGTTCATTCTATCTTAAGTCAGAAATCTGTGACTTTACAATGTTGTATATCCGAGTAAAAAAAAAAAAAAAGATTCTTAATCCACATTTTGAAAAACCTAATATTTGGTTGTCCAACAGACAGTAGGGGGGTCAGGGAGCATCCTTGCCCCGAAGATGTTTTTGTGATTTTCACATACAAACTAAGCATTCTGGTGCATTCTGACAAAATAATAAAGACAAGAGAATATTTCCTTACAAAGACGAATGGAGCCGGGGAACTAAGTTTTAACTTAATTTATTTGCCTTGTAGAATTCAGCAAAATTAAAAGCAATACATGCAAATACATCAATAATAATTGGGAATTATACACGAGAGAGAATGTGATTCTAAAATGGATGAGTTACGGCCAATCTATTGTTTTGGTAACTTCACTCATAAATCTATCTACAGTCAAGTATGCATTTTGACTAATACGATAAAATATCAATATAATATGTGCAACCTTTTATGTCTGGTTGTTCATAGTCTCGCAAAGCCAGACCAAACTACAGCAAGTAGAATGGTCTGGAGCCACGCTACCTTGAGCCGTCTATCCGTGGGGAAACTGGGCGGACCTGTTTTCATTTCTTTAAACCAATCACAATCGTCTAGGGCGGGGCTAAGCCTGGGAAGCAGCAGCGGTGTCCATGCAAAATAGAACATCTTTCTTCCTCAGCAAATGCTGTAAGAAAATCTTTTGCAGTTCTTTGCAATTTTCGACGGAAAGAGCCAAACGTGCCAACTTTACAGCGCCGTCAAAGTCCTCTTCAAAACTCGCCATACTGCCTAGTTTCCGAGTTTGAGGGGGAGCAACCGGAAGGGGAGGAGTCTCGGCCAAATCCGACGCTAGGCAATAGACGCTATCCACTTCCGTTCAGCCAGACTAGGTTGTTCAAGACACACTGAAGGCATGATGCCACCATAGGTTTGCAGAGAACTATATACAATATACACTTGAAAGTGGTGGGGTGGTGGTGTGGGGTTGTGAGGGCCGCTGTAACCAAGTGTCCATCCTCACGGTTAGGGTGGGTGGGGGGGTTGTGAGGGCCGCTGTAACCCAGTGTCCCATCCTCACGGGAAGGGGGGGGGGGGTTGTGAGGGCCGCTGTAACCCAGTGTCCATCCTCACGGGAAGGGGGGGGTTGTGAGGGCCGCTGTAACCCAGTGTCCCATCCTCACGGGAAGGGGGGGGGGGGTTGTGAGGGCCGCTGTAACCCAGTGTCCATCCTCACGGGAAGGGGGGGGTTGTGAGGGCCGCTGTAACCCAGTGTCCCATCCTCACGGGAAGGGGGGGGGTTGTGAGGGCTGCTGAAACCCAGTGTCCATCCTCACGGGAAGGGGCGGTGGGGGGGTTGTGAGGGCCGCTGTAACCCAGTGTCCCATCCTCATGGGAAGGGGGGGGTGGGGTACAGAGAGACAGAGAGAGAGACTACATTAGATGTGTTCGCACTTTAACGACTGCCAACTGCACTGTTTTTATCACAAACATGAAGCAAGCATCATGTCCCGAATAAATTCAATATCAGGCCTCGAATCACAACAAATAGAATGCAGGGAGACAGCAGGCAATGGAGAAACAAAGTGATTTTCCAAATTCACATCTGAGGTACAGTCCAGAGATACAGCACCAAGTTACAGCAATTAATAATGCTCTATAAACAATTAGATAAGTAGGCTACAAACATGTTCTGATGGCAAAAGTTTCTCTCACACACACACACACACACACACACACACACACACACACACACACACACACACACACACACACACACACACACACACACACACACACACACACACACACACACACACACACACACACACACAAAACGTGTTCGCACTGTAACGACTGCCAACTGCACTGTTTTTTGTCATTGAAGTCCGGTGAGTTTTGGATGAGGTCCCGCTCAATAGACAGCATCGCTAGGGCCAGGGGCGTTGCTAGACCTAGAGTTTTACTGGGGCACTGGCCCCCAACTGCCAACACTTTTTTTTTTTTTTATGTTTTTACGTGTGCACAATATGAAATAGATGGATACAGAAGGGTATGTACGAGCTTCAAAATCATTGTCACCGTCATACTGTGAGCTATATTAAAGCACTGGTTAAGGTAAAGATTCAAAGATAGATTCATGAGTACCGTACAATGATATTTATTTAAACATACACATCTCAAAGATTTACAAATAAGGTAACTGACAAACAAAAAGTCTCTTTATGACCTTCACCTCTTTATCAGGAGAAGTCTACACATCTATATTTATTTAGAAGCTGTGTGGAAACAGCATAATTTTGCCAGAACGACATGGACTAAAAAAGGCAAGAAACAAGGTTTATAACTAATAGAATTTCTGACTTAAGGTGAGGGGGCTCGTTGCCACCAATCAACCTGGAAAATGTTATAGAACCATCAAAGCTCTTAAACTAAATAAGGCCATATACTACTGCATAGAGCCGTTTTAAATGATTATTTTTTGACTATTAAGCTGTATCGCTGCGCCTTCATGGTGGCAAAGCGGTCAATAACTTGGCTTTGACTAACTTTGCATAGTTGCTCCCTTTTAATGGACAAAAGAGAAAGTTGGTGAAGCCTTCTTTGCCCCATTGTTGACCTAAGCCAGGTGTGGAGCCTTCTCAACACACTGAAAGATCGCTCACAACTACAACTGGTTACAGGAATTGTGAGTGCAATCTGAATTATCTGTCAGTGTTGGGAACATTGTTGGATCCAGTATGTTAAAAACACCCTGTATATCCATAATTTCCTTTTTTGTGTTAATGAAGTTTTTGGCCACTAAAACTTCCTCAGGTTTTAGGTCAACACTAATGATTTGCCAGACCATGGAGGTGCTCTTGAAAGAAAAATAAATCTGACTGGGGATTACAAGCCTGAACACCTCCAAGAACTTGACTGTTGAAAATCGCTGCTCAATTTCACTCACCATCCTGTCAAGGCATGGTAGATACTAGGGATGGGCGTGAGGAATCGAATACTCAAGTACTCCTCGTTACCAATGAACTAGGTTGGTGGACAGGCAAACTCGAGTTTGCATATACACAGACAAGTTTTCTGAAGCAAATGTATCCAATTTCTGTGCGCCGCGTGCCATGCCGTGTGTGCACAACGCCAGAATTCAAAAAGTTAAGAGATAGCGGTTAGAGCAAAGCGCAGCGAAGTATTGAAGTACTTTACAGAAATAGGAGATCATAAGGTGAAATGTCAAATATGCCAAGCGAAATGGAGCTACCAGAGTACTAGAAGTACCGTATTGGTCAGAATATAAGACGACCCTGATTATAAGACGACCCCCCGTTTTTCAACACAAACATTCAGAAAAAAAGATTTGCAGACCAGATTTGCAGAACAAAGAACTTCATTTTAAAATGACAATATTAAAAACAGTGAATTAAACACTTGTTATCACGGCACTTTCAAGGCAAAATATGTACAGTATGATTGTTTACGACCCCTCCTGTGGTGTCCATGGGGAAGAGGGGGGGCAACAATTAATATTAAACCGGGTGTTTAAAGAACGGAAGAGAGTAGCAGGATTTAAACCAATCTACCATTTATTGACCATAAATGAGTCCTATGTTCAGACGGAAACAAACAATAACACTATCCCTCCACTGAGGGAGCAATGCCACGACGAAGAGCACCACGTAGCTCTGACTCGCGACCGACAGCGACCCCAACTCTGTTCGCCTATCTGGCCCCGTCTGCTTTCATCCCTGCAGCTTTATAGGAATCCACCTGATTGCTGAGGGGCTGCAGGTGTGTCTGACCAGTCCGATTGGGAGGGTGGTACCTGGAACAGCACACAAGACAGCAGAGGAAAAACACACACTTAACAATGATTCAAAATTAATATCAAGCAATAATCAAGCAACATTGTGAACATTTTTAAATAACAGAGAAAATACAGGCCACATATTAAAACATATTAAAACACATATTAATACTAAACTTAACTAAAATTCGCCAAACTTCTCCTCCGATGTCTCTATCTCTCACACACGTCCTCTGCCCCGCTGGGTTTGCTCTCGCTGTCATCGCTCCCCAGCTGTTCCACTTCCACCGGCTCCTCCCAAAGCGCGTTTTCTCTGACGTATTCAAAAACTCTCCGGTCAACCTCACTGAAACGACCACGGTAGGATTTGCGCTGACTGTTGGCATCTTCGAGACGTTGTTTTGGTGCTCACCATCTTCTTACGTTACACTCCGTGACCCCGAACTTCTTGGCAGCTTGGCAGTTGTTAATTGACTTTGCCTTATTGACGACCATTATTTTAAAATTGGCATCATAGCTCCTCCGCTGTTGTTGATTGACCTGACCCACTTTTGAGCCACTTGTCTCTAAATGGTCAGCCTGTCTTTAAACACCGGTAACGGTCTGGTTGTTAAGGACGCTGGAATACTTCTTCCCGGAACAAATTTCTTGCACCACCTGTGGCCGCGAATGTGTATTGACATTTAAAGGGAGAGGCGAAGAAGAGAAGCTGCGCTCTGAATACTAGAACCCGAATATAAGACGACCCGACTTTTCCGGACCGATACGGTACTATGCGGCTCCTGAAACACTCACAACGGTGAGTTCGGGAAAGCAGACCCGCAGCAACCAAGTGTGTCGATTATTTTCACCGCCGCAAGACGCTGCTGTAATCCCGGCCGTTTTTTTAGTTCATTTGCTGCCGTTTGATTTGCAGCTTTAAATTATTTGCAATGGTTAGCCTACTTGTTTCGTTTTTTTTTTTTTAAACGTTACAGGCATTTGTTCGACGTGATTTAAATTGTGAGACGCATACTTATTTTTCCAAGGAACAATTTGTTTTGAACGTTTGCCAAAATAAAAAATGAATACTCTGATAACTCTTGTCTGTTTATATTGAGAATACATGTTTGGTTGGTAATATTGCCGTTCATCATGAGGCCAATTCCTGCTGCAGATGCATTGCATTCTAAAAATAGATTAGTTTTAAACGAGTAGTCGATTGATCCTCGAGGAATTCATTTGATCACTCGAGTTTGGAATTTGCTACTCGTGCCCATCCCTAGTAGATACAGGTTTCTTTTTAAACATTCTGAATCACCCAGGTCACTCACTGCACCACATCTAGATTCCACTATATAATCATCCAAGCGTTTCTGCTTCTGCCTTGCTTTTCTGGTACATGGTTCTGGAATCTCATTTGCTGCACAGAACGTCTTTACTGTATCATACAGCTTAGCAGCATCCTCATCTGTGCGCATCTGTTTAAGAGTTACACAAACAGCTCCATTATATTCTACAGCCTTTGCCAGGTCCACTGTTTCACTCTGGAGATATTTGTGCAGATTCTCAGTCACAGACAGCAAAGTCTTAAACACAATGAGCTTATACACAGTGGAGAATGCATGGAGTTTAACGTGTAGCCCCACTGCATTGGCAGCCTTTATGCCAGAAAGGCATTCTAGAACAGCAGGGTAGTTCTCCAGAACTGCATTTACAGAACGCAACTGGCACAACCAGCGGGTCTTTGACAGCTGCACAAGTTCAGATGGTTGCAATCCCAACCTATTTTGAACATCTCTGAATTTGTGATGGTTTACCAGTGAATTGCCGAAAAATGAGTATTGACTGCAATGTGTCAAATAAATCACTGGCTTCTGGCACTGCATGACAGGTGTGGCAGAGCACCAAGTTTAATTGATGCGCATAGCAGTGCACATAAATGGCCTCTGGGTGCTTGTCCCTGAATATTGCTTGAACACCTCAAACAGCACCACTCATAACTGCCGCCCCATCATAGGCCTGTGCAACACACTTCACATCTGTAATGCCACCATGAACTAGCTGTTCTTCAATGGCTGCAGTTATGCTCTCTGCATCAAATTTTCTCAATTCCCTCATGGCCAGCAAACACTCCTTTACTCTACCCTCAGTTACGTAGCGGACACATATAGCCAAGTGCTCGGTGTTGCCATCTCTGGCTTCATCTGCCATAATCGAAAACATTCCAGAATGTCTTAACTCCTTGACAATACTTGCTGTTATCTCCTTCGCATAGCACTCAATTATTTCATTTTGCGATGAAGGTGATAAATAGGTGCTGTGGGATGGGGCTGAATATGACTGGAGGAAAGGATCAAACTCCTTTAAATATTCAAAGCACTCCAGAAAATTCCCCTTATTGCTACTAGATGTCCCCTCATCATGGCCCCGGAATGGAATGTTTTGCTTTATTAGCAATTGTGTGGTGGCCACAATCCGCCGCAAGTATTCTCGCCTATTTCTGATTTCAGCCTCATTTGCTGAATGTAACTGGTCAACCACACTCCCATGGGAGCCACTTGATTTCAAACTGTGCCATGACACCATGCTTGCTTTATGGGCTGGGGTTTTCTCATGCTCTCTAAAGAGATCTAGAGCTTTCTTCCAATTAGTCAAACCAGTGCTAACAAAATTGTCATGTTTCACATTTTTCCCAAACATTCTGCATGAAAAACCGAAACCTGCATCTCTTGCCACAGAGTACTCCAACCAAGAAAAATTTGCCGCAGTTCTGTTCTCCAACGGGAAGAAACAGAGAAACCTCGCCACAAAATGTCCACAGTACCAGAGCACAATCACACACTGGCTGACACATGACACATCTGTCATTTTGTCGTCTTGCACAGCAACAAATGGTGCCTGTGATACTTCCTCATCCAGTTTCTGTTCATACACAGCTAACATACAATCAAGCAACTTGTTTTGGCTAGTCTTAGACATGTACTTGGCAACATGTGCGTTTGACAGGTGATCGGCTAACTGGCTATCTAAAAAAGGGAACTGGTCAACGAGGTCCAAAAACACAACCCGCTGGAGTGAAGTTGCCGATTCATCAGAGCCCCTGAGAGCTAGCTTGTGTGCCCCACAGAACCGAGGACGATCGGTGGGATTTTGGGACATAAGTGTAAGTATTCATTTTAATGTTTATCTGCTCACCTAACCAAACTATCCAGTTATCACCGAAACGTGTTTCTAATAAAACTTCTAGCGAGAAATATACTTTTTACTTGCATAATCTTTAGTCAGTGATTGTGTCTGATCTTTAGTTTTATAGTTATAAGGAAGATTTTATCGGCTCGATGTCAAAGATGTCCGGTTGCTAGGGACGCTGCTTTCGCACAGCTGAGGGCACAGCTGAGGGCTGTTGATACGGACAACGCAAGCGTTAGTAGCTGCTAAGTCTGGGTAGGGCTTAATCCTAGCCTGTTGTTTACTTTTATTCACTGTAGGGGAGGATTGCCGTGACAAATGGAAATACCTTAGAGGCAAGTACGGCAAAGAAAGAAAGGAAATGAAGGAGAGGAGTGGATCGGAGGGAGGCCGCACAGTTGGAAATATGTCAACATACTATCTTTTCTGGAGCCTTATGTACAGGAAAGGCTCACTGTTAGTAACTTCGACCAGCCAAGCCAGACAGCAGAGAGCATTTTGAATGCAATGTGTGAAAACAATGAGGTAAGACTAGATGAGATTGAGCTAATGTGCCATGATGAACAGGCCAATTCATAATTGTAGGCTAAATCAAACGAGTGAAGCTTATCAGCTGTATGACTATGTCCTGTGTTTAATCATGTGGATTGCGAAGGAAAAAAAAAATTATGCTTTGTGTAATGTTGTGTTTTGTCCCGTGTTTCCTTTACCTGTCAGACTACATTGGATGACACAATGAGTAGTCAACCTGGGCCTGGTTCTTCCAATGGCAGTTCATCTAGGCCCCCACCTCATTCATCTAGGCCCCCACCCTCTCCATCTCCACCCCCACAACTACCTCAACAACAACAGCAGCAGGAATTCGGGCCCATGAGAGTTCAAAGAGGGAGGAAGAGGCAGGCCACTGCAACCATAACCCCCTACCAGCAACAGGTCCTCAGTGCCATTGCTAAAGAGGAGAATGAGCATGAGCGTTTCCTTCTGAGCTTTGCACCCACACTGGCAAGGTTGGAGCCTCGCAAACAGGCATTGCTAAAGTGTCGAATGCAGTCACTGTTTTATGATATCGAATTTGGAGAATGAATGAAATTATTAAATTAAATTATTACATTTAAACACCAACATCTGCTTTGTACCTCTTTCTTTACATTAGATATTCTGAAGGAGATTTAACATTTTATCTTGTTTTATCACTAGGTATAAAACATTTATTTAAACTTATGTCAGCTTTATCGTCCATGGGTGTGGTACTGCTTCCAAGCTTCAGAGAAAACTTCAACTTCACCACATCATCTGGTGTTTGCTGGTGATGAAATGGAATAGCTTTTAAGCAGAAGCTTTGGGTAGCTCTTAAAAGAGCTGTTGGTTTGGTTGGTTCTTTTAAGGCCTATGTAACGGACCTATTGTGTATCCACCTGTATTGCGCCCCAGAACCTTTTGTTTACGTCTCACCCGGTACCCTTTTAGAGGCGCACAGCAGCATTCACGGCGATGCGTGTTTCGCGCGTAGTCGCGTCGAAGACGTAAGTTAATATGTCTTAAAGCCTGTATTTTGGTTATATAAATGTTGGGTTCATATTGAAACATTTTGTGTGTAAGTTTTATAGTTCATTTGTCTTACACCGGTCGTATTTCTATGCTGTTTTATGTCTGTGAATAGCGTATGAAGCAAGCTAACGGCTGACCCATGAATGTCCGGTGAATGCAACTTTTCCCTCTCAATTTACCCTCGTCTTGCACCTTTGGCAAGCGGAGCGAGGTATGTTGGTTTATTGTATGCCTTTAGTGTGATTATGTTTAATTTTGGTGTCATTATGTAAGTGAAGCAAATAATGCTAACGTTTAAGTTTTCTTTGTTGTGCTGAAATATGTTTTCTGTCATTCTTTTATTTGTGAACATGGAAATTGTACTGCACTGATGTTAATATATTTGTGCAAAAGTGCAACCATTTTGTGTTTGTGTCTAGATGTTATCCTGCCAGGGAACTCGTCCAGCTTCAGACATGAAGTACTGAGCAAACTTCTCCCTCACTGCCACAACATCTCTGCCAGTATTGTTGGTGCCAAGGCGAGGTGCGTTCTGGAGACCTTGTGATGGCTCAGCTGTGGATGTTCCAGTAGATGACCTAGCCGGTATTGTAGTGCTGGCATCCCACCTCAGAAAGTTATGCAGCATGCAGGTGGCCTTTACCACGTTCTCTGCCACTTCTGGAGAGACACACAGCACCCGACGGTACACTCTCCATTGGGATGCCAGTCTGCCAAACGCACACTCGACCATTCTGCGCACGTGAGAGAGACGGGTGTTACACTTTTTTTTCTCCAGTGTTGTAGCCAGGGTATGGGCGCATGATGTTACGGCGCAAGGGGAAGGCTTCGTCTGCCAGAAACACATGAGGCATCGGGCCAAGATGTTCTGCCCCTGGGAGGATGGAGTCATCCGGGATACCCAATGTGTTCTGCCGTAGGGCAGTACCAAAAGCGGAGGAGGAGAGGGTTCCCCCATCACTGTTTCTTCCATAGGCCCCGATGTCAACAAGCCTGAAACAGTACCTGGCGTCCACTACAGCCAGAAGGACGATGGAAAAAGTGCCTTTGTAATTGTAATAAGAGTGCCACTGGAGGGAGGAGCCTCAATTACAACGTGTTTCCCATCCATTGCCTCAAGGCAGTTAGGGAAATCCAGCTGTTGGAATCCAGTGGCTATCTTTCTCCACGCTGCTTTGTCTTGAATAGGCATGTAATCTGGCAGGAGGCAATCCCAAATAGCTGTGCAGACCTGGGGCCGTATTCACAAAGCATTTTATCTTACCGCTAGGAGTGCTCCTAACTCGTGCTAAAACATTTTACGTAGGAGTTTTTTCTTAAAAGTTATTCACAAAGCCGCTGAGACCTACTCTTACTAAGGATAAATCACAAAGAGTGAACTAAGAGTGACGCGCCGTTGCTATGGATTACGTCAATTCTCGTGCACGAGTTTAGAAGCTGTCAGTTCGGTGATTGGTTGTTCAGACGAGCCCACTGAATCACCGAAAAACAAGGAAATAGCCCAGGCTAGAAATGAATTCCTATTAAGTAGTTATAGTGCAGTTAGCAGAATACACGCATGATGACAATTTTGTGCAGACCACGATAATGACGTTGTAGCCTGCACGTTCAAGAGAGAGAGAAAGCAAACAATAAAAATACGTAAAAGAAAATAAATGTTACGAACTACCCAAGTGTTGACTGATTTGTGCCAAGGTGTTTACCTAAAATGAGTTTTCAAAGTGATCCCTAAATGCCTGTCCACTCGGTTCCACACGGCCAAATTCCTTGTAATGTTGATCGCCATCATCATCATCATCATCGTCGTCTGGCTGTGGAATGTTCCTCCGCTTGCAGAGGTTGTGTAGAATGGCACATACAGTGATTACTGTGCTTGCCCTCTCTGGGGTGAGGCGTATTTCGCCGTGGAGGACATGAAACCGACGTTTCATCTGCCCAATTCCTCTCTCCACAACATTTCGTGTATGTTTGTGTGCTCGCAAAGAGCCAATACGATGTGTTTTACGCATAGGACTAAGCGTAATCTGCGTAATCACTTACATTTAACTGTGCTCCCGGTTGTGGATTGAGGTAGGGTGTCTAGAATCACGTCTTGCATGGATAGTCACTGTCACCCAGCAAGTGACACCCAACTGGTACATCTCAAAAAGCTGCCTCAGACCGCTCACCATTAAAATGCGCGAATCATGGGTAGCTGAAGATCCAGTAGGCTATGTTAAAATTTGCATCAAAAACAACCTGCGTGTTGATGGAATGCACTTTCTTCCTATTGACGAACACGTCCTCGTCTTTTGATGGCGCAATTATTTTTATTTTTTATAAGTTATATATATTTTTTTATAACTTTATAACTTTATAAAAAAAAAAATCGGGACTAATCGGATTATTCCTGTTAGTCGGGGATGTTATTGCATTGCGCATTAACTCCACAATAAGTTGAATACCCTAACATTTCGTCTCGCAGGCATTTTAAGATTCTTTGTGAATAGGTCTTACTGAGTTAGGAGTCCTCTTGAGGACTTTTAAGCTCTCCTAGACTTAGGTGCTACTTTTAGTCCTAAAATACTTTGTGAATTGCTTGCTCTTAGTGAAAAAAGTTAGGAGTCCTAAATTTAAGAGTGACACGCCCATTATTTTTAGGAGTTACTCCTAAATTCGCCAGTTAGGACCTACTTTTAGCCCTAAGATCCTTTGTGAATACGGCCCCTGATGAACTATGCCTGCCACAGTGCTGGCACCCATCCTGAAGGCGAAAGCGATGGACCGGAAAGAATCGCCAGTTGCCAGATACCTGCCCAAAGAGTGATATTTAGTTTAGTCTGAAACAATTGAGCAAGCACGCATACACCTGTTGATCTTGATTGTAGCCGTTAGCAGTTAGATAGCAGTTTCTATTTCATTTGCAGGCCTGACAGACAGGTAGGTAATGCTAGCAGTCTACATCCTGTCCAGCGAGGGACGCTATACATATAAAATAGGCCTACTCTGAGCACCTTTAAAACAAGACTGAAGACTTTTATGTTTGCTTTAGCTTTCTGCTAAATCTTAAATACATTGCACTTTCTAAAAAGCTTTTTTAAATTTGCCTTTATATTCTATTTTAATACTAAAATGCCTTTTTAACTTTCTATTTTACCCATTTCTTTCCATGTTTATCTATTATTTTATTTTATTGTATGACAATGTTTATATGTGAAACACTTGAGTCTGCCTTGTGTATGAAAAGTGCTATATAAATAAAGTTGCCTTGCCTACGTATGTTGAAAAAGTGAGAACAAGCTCTGCAACACCAAAGAGTATGGGAGGCAAGACAACATAGCTTACATTAGACCTGTTGCTAGGTAACCTGCTACCTGCTTGTTACTAGTAATAATAATGATAGATTCAATTTATATAGCGGTTTTCACACACTCAAAGCGCTTTAAGTAGTAGTAGTAAAATAAGCTACGAGACATGCGTCTGATTTCATAGTCCTTTTTATAAATATATTTGCGGATTTACCTTGAACAAATGCTGAGTCGTTCCTCTGGACTGATGGCTTGCCTCATGTGGGTGTCTTGCCTTATTATTGAAGGCGCAACGATGCGCAACAAGGTTTCAAATTGACTCTTGTCAAGTCTGAAATACGCACTGAACCGTGCATTATCAAACCGTAGCTCCTGAATCAAACTATGAAACGCCCCGTACTGCTGCCGTCCCCGGTTTATGTCATGCACCCACAAACGGGAAGGTTCATCGTTATCCTCGTCGTTGTCATCTAACGCCAAAACAAGGGCTAATTTTCTCATCCTCGACATTGTAACTGACACTGTAGCGTAGTCAAACCACTTTGATACGGTAACCGATTTGCAAAATTGGCTCTAGAACATTCTGCTTGAGAATGAACTTGACAAAACCACCCTGTCAGTTTTTTAGTTGGTAAAAAACCGCCCGGGTCAGGTGTTTTTTAATATAAAAAAACTGCCTGTGTGAACACGCGGGCTTAGAAAAATCAGCCCAGACAGGGCTGACTTTTCTAAGCCCACACAACCTATCTATACGTTTGTGATTATTTGGTGCTGTTGCTTCTCCGTTGCACCAAAATCAAACAATTCTAAGTTTTAGTAATTATTATATTTTAATATTTTCATTAATTTAATAATGTTCTCATGTTTATTGTAAAAGATAGGGAGGGCTTAGCCCCACTAGCCCATTGATACCAGCCGTCCCTGCTCTTAAGAAAGACATTTCCATAATTAAGTGGGTTAAAATGTACATAAGTGTTTTTTTGTTTTTTTCAAGGTCGACATGAGCTCATTATGCCAGAGTTGTCTTCCAGTGCATGCAAAGCCACTTGGACTGCTGGAGTTGAGGAAGTGCTTACGCCGGGATTCCACCGGACACATTACGGCCGCGGAACGGCTGCGAATTCTGCCCTGCGTGCATTTCCACCGGGCGCGTTACGGCAGCGCAGCGCTGCGTTGCGAGCCAGCCGTATTCACGTGAGATCAAAAGATAATCCTAAACATAATGTACTCACCTTCCACTCCCAAAACTACTGCAATTAAATGCCACGCTTTGTCCTTTCTGACATTGTCCTTCATAAATCATAAATTATTTTATGTTGCTCCACTTCGACAATCAGTCTCTCGCCGTCCATGTTGCCGACCCTCTGAGACCCTTTGATTGATTGACTGCTGACCTGGTTCCACCGGTAATGTTGATGTGAAGTTGTGATAGTATAGAGTATTGTGTTTTATTTTGAAAATTTACCGGATTCTCTATGGCTTTTACTTTTTCACTTCCTGCCCGGCTCGATCTGCTCTGTTGAAATTGACGCGGTTCAGCAACGGCTCGCGTCAAAAATAAAAGTGCTACGGAATGATAAAGCGGCGTGGCGAGCCGCTCCTGGGACGCTGCTGAGACGTTCCGCAGCGCGCCCGGTGGAAATGGTTTCATTGATTAGAGTGGCAGCGATCAGCAGCGGTGACCGTGGCGCAGCCGTAACGCGTCCGGTGGAATCGGGCCGTTAGGCGTGACTACTGGCCAGCTACCCTTCACTTTGCCACAATCTATGATACAGATGTTTTCTTCTCACTAGAAGAATTTAAAATGGCTGCACCTGGACTGTCCTGTCAGGCATTTTTAAAAATGCTCGATCGGCTAACTGTTCGCTTTGGGCGTGTGAGTATTGAAGTTATTTGTTGTGTTTGACCAATTTGTATTGTGCATTGAAAAGCTGTGTCCTTCGATTTTAGTTTTTAAATATCATTAGTTGAAGAAGTCCTTTTTGTGATAGACTGGGAAAATCTCAGGCGATAGCTTTCGCCTTTTGAAGAAGGCGACAGCTTCAAAAGCTTTTGTTGATGTCTTTAGAAGAAATAGAGACTGGGGGCACATCGGCCAAACGATGTTCAGATAAAACAAAAGGACACGCAACAAAATCGTCCATTTTGCACCTCTTGGTTCGAAAGGAAAGACTGGCTAACGGCTAGCTTAGCTAGGAGCGCTCTCTTCTGTTTCCCTTGCGTGCCGTTCGGAGGAGACACAGCTTGGACCCAACAAGGGGTTTTGGATTTAAAACATGTAAAATAAAGAAACATGAATGCAGTGCAACTCACATTGGAAACTGTGAAGCTTTCGATTTTGGGCAAAGTAAATATTGCCTGTCAGCTGGATAACGGCCACCGCATCTCCGTATGCGCTCCAGAGGAGGGACTGGAGCTGGCAGTTTGTCGTCATGGAGTCCTCCTCTGTGCCCTCAACATGTACAGGGAGAAATCCTGCCTATCCCCTTTTTCTACAGGAAAAGCTGGCCACTAGTAGGCCTACATTCTTTTGCATGGATGTAGCCTGCAAGTACTGGCCATACCTGCAGAAAATCATTAAAAGTTGCCCCGAACATCTGCTGGAAATGAAGGCCTTCCTCTCGGTGTTTCATGCAAAAGCCCATGATTTTAAATGTGAAGTAAGCAATCATTGTCGTGGCAGCTTTGGGACTGAGACTGAAACCTCAGACCTGTCTTGGCTGACACCTGGCGATGTTTCGCAGGATCTTCAGAGTAGGTATCCTGGACGAGCCCCCAAATTGTCGTGGCAATTTCTCTATCAGATATTGTTTCTAAGATACTTAGATGCAAAAAACGCACAATACTTGCAGGCCATTGCTGGTCATATATATTTGTAATAAAAGTATGAACATACAATACAATAATCGGAGGCCTCAGATGGGAGTTCGCCCTGCGTCTCACTTCATTCTCTAAAGGTTCGCAAGTAGAAGTCCACTGAGCGGCTAAAGTCAGGAGTTTTCATACACTTCGATCGGATCCTTGAAGGCAGTTGGGCCCCAATAAACCAAAAGCCTTCGTTACCAAGATGTTAATCTATTGATTGAAGTTCCTTAAAGAGATACTTCACCGGTGGGAATATGAAGGTTTTATGAAAAAAATAATTCAATGTATTATAAATGTGAAAAAAAAATTGAAATCGGTTCATCCTAGCCTGAAAAAAGGCAGAAAGAGTGTTTTCATGGTCTCTCTGGCTCAAAGTAAGAAAACCTCCAACTACCACAGTGCATTGCGCTCGCTGCCCCGCCCACCTGTCGGTCTCCCGTCCCCCTCATTCCCCCTCAGTACGCGAGCTCCCGCCCCCTCTCATTCCTTATTGGTCTAAATATTGGACACCAAAAGTGTGTTGTAGTCCTCGGCCCTTCTAGCGGGACAAGAGGTTTCTCCCGAAATTAGGTCAAACTCGTCATATCGGGAGAAAATTTGATGAGAAAAAATGGGTCAAGGGGGGACTGGTTTAGACCGATATTTATTTATATTACAATAGCGATTTTATAATGATAGAACGCCGGTTCTAAATGGGTGAAGTATCCCTTCAAGAGGTTAAGAAGGTGGTTGAGGCTGTTCCTTAACACCTTTTGCTTCTCTGCGCTCCCCAGGGGTCAAAGAAAACCAATATCATCCGACTGCAGACACAAATGGGGGCGTTCCCGTGTCGTGGGCGTTCTTGTTCACGCAGACTAAAACGCCCCCGGCGTTCTAAAACGCCCCCCCGGCGTTCTCGTGTGGTGGGCGTTCTCGTTTACGCAGGCTGGAACGCCCCGTTCTTCTTCGTCGATCTAGTAGTATGGGCAGCATAGAACTGACGTTAGCGCCCCCTTCTTCTTTGATCTCGTAATACGGGTACGTTAGCCAGCTAGGCCTACAGAATGTTAGCTTACATTTATGTGTCAGATCTCGGCCCAAACTTTGCATCAAACTTGATGCAACACGATCATTACAGGGAGGCTCCATGATTGCTAAATCTAATGAGAATGTTTGGGTTGTGCAGTATGCCCTCATGTTCATTATCTTCTGGGTTAGTATATGTAGGGTATTTGGTATAAGTGAGATGTTTGATATACAGTTGTTTAAGAATATGCCCAAATTAAATAATGAATAGATTAAAATAACACTTGGGAAGTGTTATTTTAATCCAAGTGTTCACTTACTTTTCCCACTGAATGTTTTCAATAAAGACAAAATACAGTAATTGATCTGTAACAATTAACCTTACAACATACATCGTAGGCACAAATGTATGTTATACATCGTATAGAATTTGTCACAAAAACAAAGAAAGGAGTAATAAAATACCAGCATTTCTGGGCAGATACATTTACTACAGAATATGAACATTTACAAATGAAAGGGATTACAAAACAAGACATCCCAAATAAAACGAAAAAGGAGTAATAAAAACATTATGCTAGGTAGACATCTTGTATGACATACCTGCCATGTGCAACGTGCCTCAGCACCAGGCGTGCCCTTGGCCACCAATTCTTATTTTTCGAGAAGCCTTTGAGGCGTAGCGCAAGGCCACTGCCACAGCCTGCATTGTTGCAAAGCTTTCTAACAGTTATGTGTATGAGATCGTCTTTCTTAAGCTTGAGGTCCCGTGCCAAACTTTCATTTATATGTATTGAAGGGTGGAGAGGCTTGATTAGTTCTCGCAACGTTTTTGAGACCCTGTTGAACACGGGAAGCATCGCCATGTCCAGTCTCAGCGTCTCTTTTACAATTTTCTGAAGGACTTCGGGTGGCAAGAACGGCCTGTCCTGTGTTGTGCCAGATCCGAGCGTGTGGCTGAGATGGGGAGATGGAGAGCCAGCTAGTCCTGCAGGGCTATAGAGAGCGAGAGAGCAGAAAAAGAGTGAAGGAGGGAGAGAAACAGGGATTATAATCAACATTCAATTGAATCACACAAGCCCAGACCAACACTAACCACACCATTAAACAAAAAGGCAATCACTGATCGATCAAAAGTCTGAGAAAGAGCAAGAGAGAATATACGTAAATAGAAAAGTACGGACATAGTATGTAATACCTTTCACTGCTTGGGGATTGGATGGTGTGAATGAGATGGGGAGATGGAGAGGGTGAGAAGGAGCCAGCTAGTTCTGCAGGGCTAGAGACAGAGAGACAAGTGTATTGGCTACGATCTTCATGAGCACCAAAAATAAGTAAATAGCAACATGGACACAGTATATAAACCTTTCAAGCATAAAGGTCTCCAAGAGCTGTCCACACCACCACCTCCTGATAGAGAGCATGTCCCCCTGAAAAGTAAAGTTATGCTTTAAATGACTTCATAGCCTGATACAAATCCATGTTACAGTACTGTTTGGCAGTGTAAATTTTTGTGAAGATGTAGCCATCTCCTCCCGTAAGTGCAGTACCTGAAGACAAAGTAATGTGTATGACCTATGATGCATGTTAATTGTAGCCTCCTAATGACTAAATTATTAAAAGCCTTATATTTCATGCTACACATCTGATTGAGATTTGAAAGAACTCACCTCACTGAAATCATATTTCTTTTGGAGGGTAGAATACATTGCGTACTGAAATTAACATACAAATGAGTTAGTTGTCTTGCAAACTAGTCATCAGTCATCATTTCTGAAAATAATGCATCTCACCATCAGCATAAACACCCCACAGCTGTTGCTCTGGTGCTGGTGAGGTGCGTCCTGTGGTGGTAAAAGGGGAATGTGATTTGTCAATGATTCTTATTAGTATATAATGCCTGTAAACTATAAATTGATATCCACTCTCATTTTGTAGCTACATACAAAGAGTGCACAATGCACTTTCAACAAGCATTTAGCAGCAACCAGGGCCCATCAGCGTCACATAGGAACACTTCATTAAATCATAATAAACAATCTAGAGGCCTGCCTGTCTACCAGTGAATTTTACTCTACTAGATGCCATGAATCGTGCCCAAGCCACAAGTTTTACCTCGTCAGCCAAGTACAGTCCCTTCCATGGTCCATTGGACAAAGCATGTGCCAGGGTACTGAAAAGGTTTGGAAGACGTGTAAGTTGCAATTCATATCTTTAAAATGTAACAAAGAACCCTGTTTAGGAATTGCTGCCATGACTACACATACCCACCTTGAGCCCTAAGAGCATAGTTTAAAAAGAGGGCTGAACTACACCAACCCATGCTATAAAGTGACCTGGGAGTAGCAGCAATTCCTAGTAGGGACTTATAGAACGTATGGAACATATGAACAAGAGGAACAATAAATGCTGAACAAAAAAAAAAAAGTGTAGTTCAGAACAGAACCACCATACTTCCAGAAAACCCAAAACATGAACTTGGGTCTTTGGGTTCTCAAAGCAGTATTTGAACGTAAAGATGCCGATTTTTAGCCAACCAATAAAGAACTTAATTTGAATCAAAACTACCCTGAGGGTGTTAACATGGAAATTACTGAGTCAAAAAATAGACTGTTCCTGCTGTAAGACCCAAACTTAGATATGAACATAGGGAACTGGTAATAAACTTTCTATGAAAAACCTGAAGATTTCTAGGTAGCGGCCATCTCCAAAGCCACTAGGGTGGCTTGAATCAAAACATTGCAGAATCCTCAGTCTTGGTTTGAGAACCTGTTACATTTTATTTCATGGAATGACAAGATAAGGGGTCGTTAAAAATTACAGTTATAGTGAATAGTGCAGGGGGCAAGGAAAGGTTGGATTTGATCAAGAAAAGGTTGGGTTAGATTGTTAGACGTTGTAATGCATGAAATGTACCAACAAAGCATGGATGAGGGTTCAATAACAGCACAGTATTTCAGATAAAAAACGTGGGTTTACTCACACACAATGTCCAGTGCCCTGGCTGCCAGGCAGGGAGAAGCACCACGTCTTTGGATGCAAAGTCGCACTGAGGAACACAAAAATAGTTTAAAGAGGAACATGAACATGAGGTTAAAGCTGAGGTACAAGTTCTGTTACATTACTACTCACAATCATTTCAGCCGTGGGAGAAGCCTCATATGGAGGAAGCCAGGTTACCACCACATATGCATCCACAGCCAGGGTTGCAATGCCCTTTATTTGAAAACAGATGCATAACACACTTTGTGTAGGCAACATCAAAAGTATATACAGTCAGGAAACATGATTCCACAGATCATGTAAATCACAATAAATGTAACTTACATTTGCATTTGCTGTCTTGGCAATAATGTTGAAACAACAATTTGCAATCTAAAATAAAACAATGATTAGAAAATAAGCCCATACCATGAGGACATAGTTAGATAAAAAAGAAACAATTGGTTGGGATACCGTTGCTTCAACGTCTCGTTCTAGACCCAGAGTCCAAAAGTCAGACCTTCTGACTATCCAGTTGGGAGTTTGGATTATTTCCTCCTTAGGGTCACCCTTAACGTCCAATACATAGTCCAGCTATGGGGAATGTACAAAACATTATGAATGCATGCATATTTCAAACTTCCAATTCAGAAGAAAATAATCACAAACTTACTAATTCACTCAGTCTTGCGTTTGGTTGTTGCTTCCAATCCGCGACTGTGATGTTGGAGTTGGTACGGGGGTCAACAGCTGAGGAGATCAACTGTAACTTTGAGCCTAATTCAAAATGAAGAGATGAGAAAAAAAAAGTAGGAAATGTGTTGTGAGATACATAAACACAATCACTAATAAAATGCATATACACAATCACTTATACAATTTCTTACGTTTTGAGGGTGGTGACAGATCTGGGTCCGAGCTATACTCCATTTCTGCTGGCTTAGAGGAGGCAACAACTGAGTCGGGGCTAAGCTCTGTTGGCTGGGAGGTACAGAATTCTGCCAGCCCATGCACATTGAAACACAGCTGCATTTCAGGAGTTACCAGTTTCTTCAGTTCCAACATGATTTTTTGGGTTTTGCGCTGATTGTAATTGTGTATTACATTGCGCATCAGGAAGACATGAGCCGATGGTGAGAGCATGTTCATATAATAATTGCTTTTCTTCATTGTGGAAAACAGTTGCTCTGCAACCTGGCTGTTGATCTTCCCTGCCAGTTCAGGAACCATTTTGATCCTCCGGAGAACATCCTTCGGATCTTTGGTGTTCCCCTCATGAAAAGTGTCATACAGACAATAGTGCTCTGCTGACCCAGTCAGGGGATGGCCACCCAGGTCCGGTACAGTCTTCTTTGTGTTGAGCCATGGTAGATGAACCGTCCCACCATTGGCTGCCCACTGTATGTTTCCAGGGCTGGGGTCCAATAGCCTACCCTCATGAGGGCTGAAAGGGATCTTCTCAGGTTCTCTGAGGTTGGCATGCACTGCCAGTCCTCTCGCGAAGTCATATATAGAAACATTTGGCATGTGCTTCCATGACAGCAATAAATCTGCATAATCTCTTGGACTTTCTGCCCGAATGTTGCACTTTAAAGATACTACCTGTCCACAGGGACACATAACAACAGCCCAGCCACCTGAGGGGGAAAAGATTGTTTAAGGAAATACAAATAATCTAATGAGAAGAGATCCACATTTATGGGATTTTTTTTTTTTTTTTTTTTTTACTTACCAGATGCTCCCCAAACCTTTTGAAATATTTTATCATATTTGCTTCGGGTTTTCATCTCTTCCCGAAGCCTTAGAATCAAATCCATTTTGGAACCTTTTGAATCGATTCTGCACTCCCTGCACAGCTTTCGGATGGCATGGACCTGTAATAGATTGCCAAAATAAAGGTGTACACTGTAAACACATTTATACTGGCTATATTGATTCAATAGAATAATCAACAACAAAAAAACACCACATACAGCCGTTTACCTTCAAATTTGATATTTCATCTAGTAGCCTGTCCTCTGTAATGTCAATCTCTGTCTGTTCGTTTGGGTGCCTGGTGTTGTGGACCTTTTCATGCTCGGTATTGAGCACCTTGCTGGATTTGCGGGTGTGAGGTCCAATCCACGGGGCCCATTGGTGGTACGTAGGTTTAACAGCAAAGGGATTTTGCCGATCACCTGAAAGAAAAATTGTCTGCATTAATTGCTTGAAACTAACTATGTAATTCTTACAAGTAGAGTGAGAAAGACAGGGCGAAAAGGTAATAAAAGGAATTATATTTCTCCGGGCAACATGATAAACAAACATAATTAAAACTTACTTGGAACAAACCCACGTGCAATCCTCTCTACACTAAGAGAGTCCCAGAACTCTTCTATGTCCACCTCCCCTCCAAAGCCATCTGGTGGATCCTCTAGTTCACTGACTAAAATAAATATCAATATACTTTGGTTAGACAATACACCTGGAGGGATGGAGGGGTTCACCATGCAAATACAACCTGTATCGTACCCGCCAAGCTGAAGACACAGCTCTTGTGCAGATCCATTACCACCACAGGAGGGTGATGTCCACAGCGGACACAGGAAAAATTGTAGTCATGGTCCGTCAGTGCTTCAAAATGTAGGTATCCGTGAATAATGCTATTTCTGTTTGGGTACTGCTGTCCCGACGTCAGCTCCCATGTCTCGATTGCACGACCCAGAGCTGTGTGAGTCTGGAATAAAACATCAATAATACATTTGAAAATGTAATTCCATGCAAGTGTACAATTGGGAAAGTTCCAATTATATATGTTGTGGCCTAATGTCATGACTGTCTAACGTATTTAACATGCCTAACGTATTTAACATGCAGTAAGTTCACATTTTTAAACAATTTCACGTATTGAATTCTTGGACTTTGACCTGGAGGCAGTTCCGCAGATACAAGCAAAAATGGAGGGTTAGAATGACTTTGTCGTTGAAATTATGCAAGCCATCCTCCCACTCCTGGTACCGCACCACCATTCCACATCTACTGCATTTTTTCCCATAAGTTGTCACACCTGAAACGCATAAGTACATCATTGGGTCATGTAGTGGTTAATACAACTTGGTATGGAAGAATAACTGTCAATTCTAGTTTAAACGTGACACCTACCCTCAATGATGCCCTTGACTGCAATAATTTTTGCTGAACTACTGATGATAAAGGGTTCACCAAGGGGAAGATCAGCAGGACATTCTGGACAAACACACTCTTTGGGTATCAGATGTTTGACCACTTCCGTCTCACTTGTCAACCCATACACCTTTGCAGGCAAGTCTGCAGGAATCCTTTTCTTGTGTTGGGTGTACCGAACAATTCTCTCCAAGTCCTCACCTCGAGGGGGATACTGCAAATGTTTTGAGGTAACTGTTTCCACCTGGTCTTCAGAGTCCTGACTCTCTTGACTAACCTCGCTCTCATCTCCCGTGAAGAGCTCCTTCCTTGTCTGGAAAAAGTGCCATTTTGCAATGGCTTTGTGGACACAGGACTGTTTGGCCTTGACACAATGGCAATGCCACGTGTTATTAGCTGCGTCAAACATGACCATTACTCTGCCGAACTTGTTATAGTAAGACACATTTGCATCATAAATGGAAACATATCTTCTTGAGGAAGAGCTTCCCACCTCAACCTCAACACTGAGGGGGATCCCTTCAGCGTTTGCCGCTGTCTTTTTTGAAAGACATGCCCTTTTCCTATCCTCGCTGAACCACCTGCTACTGACAATGTCCCTCAGCACATCCTCCCTTAATTCAAGCAGAGGGCTGAGGGGTGGTGGGCAATATTGCAGCGACTGCAGATGGACACAATCAAAGGATATTAAGCCACTCCTGTGCATGACTTCAGTGTTGCGCACACAGGCATCCAGCTCACAACGGATTTGATGGTTGGCCCCTGACGTCCTCTTCTGTACATGAATGGGTGCACTATTGCTGTTGAAGGACTTTACAACAGCAAATATTCCCCTTTCAATCTCAATTGGTTGGCAGGCCAGATGACGGTTGGCTGTAATGTCCTTGATGGTTGAGTGTCGTCGTGCCATATGCTGCTTTAAATTTCTTTTATTCAGCACTAACTTACACTTTGTGCACTTAACCTTTATTACCCTTGAACGTGGCCCAACTGCTTTTTTTGGTGGCTGAAGCTCTACCCCAGCCTCCACAGGGTGCTGGACTTCTACCGTGGCATCCACAGAGTGCAGTGGGCCTTCTGCTGGCTGGGAGTTTGGTTGGCCTTCTGCTGGCTGGGAGTGTGGATGGCCTTCTGCTGGCTGGGAGTGTGGTTGGCCTTCTGCTGGCTGGGAGTGTGGTTGGCCTTCTGATGGCTGGGAGTGTGGTTGGCCTTCTGCTGGCTGGCCTTCTGATGGCTGGGAGTGTGGTTGGCCTTCTGATGGCTGGGAGTGTGTTTGGCCTTGTGATGGCTGGGAGTGTGGTTGGCCTTGTGATGGCTGGGAGTGTGGTTGGCCTTCTGATGGCTGGGAGTGTGGTTGGCCTTCTGATGGCTGGGAGTGTGGTTGGCCTTCTGATGGCTGGGAGTGTGGTTGGCCTTCTGCTGGCTGGCCTTCTGATGGCTGGGAGTGTGGTTGGCCTTGTGATGGCTGGGAGTGTGTTTGGCCTTGTGATGGCTGGGAGTGTGTTTGGCCTTGTGATGGCTGGGAGTGTGTTTGGCCTTGTGATGGCTGGGAGTGTGTTTGGCCTTGTGATGGCTGGGAGTGTGGTTGGCCTTCTGATGGCTGGCCTTCTGATGGCTGGCCTTCTGATGGCTGGCCTTCTGATGGCTGGCCTTCTGATGGCTGGGAGTGTGGTTGGCCTTCTGATGGCTGGGAGTGTGGTTGGCCTTCTGATGGCTGGGAGTGTGGTTGGCCTTCTGCTGGCTGGCCTTCTGATGGCTGGGAGTGTGGTTGGCCTTCTGATGGCTGGGAGTGTGTTTGGCCTTGTGATGACTGGGAGTGTGGTTGGCCTTCTGATGGCTGGGAGTGTGGTTGGCCTTCTGATGGCTGGCCTTCTGATGGCTGGGAGTGTGGTTGGCCTTCTGATGGCTGGGAGTGTGGTTGGCCTTCTGATGGCTGGGAGTGTGGTTGGCCTTCTGATGGCTGGGAGTGAGGTTGGCCTTCAGATGGCTTAGGGTGGCAGGTAATGAGGTGTTTAAGAAGTTGTTTTTTTCTTGAAAAGAGTAGACTACACTCACAGCAGTGGTAATGGGAGTCATTTCTGCATCCCAAATTGCAGGTATACATTACATACTCTGAAAGGAAGTTAAAAAAAACACACCAGGCTTTAATAACTAAAGTCAGCACAAAGGTTATTAATCATCACCAATGAATCAGCGAGCAGTAAACATACCTCCATGCAGTACCACCGTCTTTAGATGAGACTGCAAGTGTGTCTCCACTTTTGAGTAAACACCCTTATAAAGCGGGCAAAAGGGGCAGTGGAGGAGTACGCATCCTTGCTTTGAACATTTTGTGGCCTGGGGCTTGTGGCCGCTGGGCAAAATTGACAAGTGTAGCTATAGAGAGACATATGGAGAACATTAACCAACATTAACCAAGCTCCATTTTCCTCACCCTCCTAGCCCCTACCTACTGCGTCACCATAACGAAGCAGCCTGGCTCCTGTCAGGTCTCTTACATGCAGTGCGTATACATGCAGAGTCATACTCGGGTAAATAATAAGACCTCAACAGGCCTGGAAAAATGCATTTAAACACCTTTAACCGATCTACTTCGCATAAAAACCGGTACATAAACAGACAAGCGAAATCGGATAATAACACCTAGATAACTTGTTCATAGTCGACTTTCTACCTGCATATACCAGCATCATATCGGAGTAGCCTACACACATGAGCCGGAAGTAGAAGGACTGTAGTCGTGTTGTTGTCGCCATAGACTGTAAATAATTCTTATTTCTTCATAAATATTTATCTTTATAATTTCTTTATATGTTTTATGGTTGTCGCCGTCGGAAAACGAGAAACGGCGATTTATTTAAAAAGGTGGCGCAGAAGATGGAGCCGGTGTCGTGCCAATGTAGTTACCCCCCATAAGAAGTGCATCATCATCAACACGCATTCAGTACACACTACGCTTCGATTTCACCCAAGGGTGAATTAAAAGTACATGTTTTCCTAAACGTTGGTAATCAAACGTTGCTGATTTCTGGCTAGCATATGCTACGTTTATGGACGAGATAGCATAGCATTTGCTAGTACCGAACCATGCTTGTCACGAGTATTTATATCGGATTCGAATTCGGATACAACGATACCACAGCTAAATTAGTGATTTAAATTAGAATACTTCAGCCAATGTTGTCAAATAAACAATATCATACTTACTGACATAATCGCTCATCATAAGCTTTTAGTTTTCCTGGAAAGATACTACGACGAGGTAAAGGGTAAAACCGCCAAAAAAGGAAGGGTAGCATACCCAGCATGCCTTGCGAAACTCACCACTTCGTGATTGATGGATGAAACGCTACAGACACGCCTGATGGGCGTTTTTGTGTCATGACGGGAACGCTCGATGGGCGTTTTTGTGTCATGACGGGAACGCCCAAGCCTGCAGCTGGACCCTTCTCAAGAAAACAGGCCCAAACCAAACTACAGACAACACGGAAACGGAATGTGAAACCATCACATGAAACACTAAGATTTACATTTTAGAAGACCCTGCAGAATAGCAGGGTGGCAAGATCATACACGGAATAGTATACAAAACCAAAGTTCATAAAGAAAAACGTAACATGTTGATTTTCCATCACATCATCAACATATGACAGAATTTCTTTATGTGATAACCATCACGTCAAAATTAACAAATTATAACATGCCATGTCTTTTAATATGTTTTAAACAGATCAAATGGGGTGGAGCATTTCTAGAGGGGGCTGGGTTAACACTTGGGGAGGAAGTGGAACAAGTGAATGCCTTCATCTCTAGGATATCAGTTACGACAAAGCAGTTATGTCAAAAGCAAGTGAGTTGGCCACAAAGTATAAACTTTGGTTTAGGAAATAGGCAAAATAGTGATAACATCGTATTTTCTGTTGTAGGGCGTAAAGACATGTTAACACTCATGGCCATGCCGTGGAATGAGTAGAAGATGAACATCTTGGCCACCTACCCGAGTTGAATTTTTACTTAAATATTTCAATGGCTCTGATTGTTTGTAGACCACAAAAGCTCTCGAAATGAAGACGAAGGAAGAGGAGTCGATGAAGGCCGAGTTGGCAGCGACCGATGGGCAATTCGAGGACTGGGTCAGAGATGTGAATGATTGGGCTGAAAGTGAGTAAATTATTAGTTGTTGTTTTTCAGAGTTTATGACCAACTTTTAAGTCCTCATCAGTAATTTGTGATTTTTCTTAGTCTCTAGTGATAACACTGTTTTATAACATGCTTCGCTAACTAGTTTCCACAGAGCGTTCAAGATATATTCTGATACTTTGCATCGAGTTTTAGCTAATTTTTAAATGTTTAATTCATGGGTTAATGGTAAAATGTTCTCTTCTCTACAGAAACACCAGCAACACACGCTGCTGCTGCCTTGGCCAGGAAGATAGAAACGCTGGTTCTAAGTGTAAAGAGACGCTCCCAGCGACTTTATGGACTCAAACAAAGGTCACGCAAGGACCCGCCGGAGAAAGGGATCTTGACTGCTGTTGTTCAGCAGTACAACGGAATGGTTTCGAGCACAGAAACTGAGCTCGGAAACCATTCTGTCTGGAGACAGCTTGGCCATGGCAGATACCTGGCAATGGTAGGGACAACAGCTGTTTAATACTTCCAGCAAATGTGGCACACTTTTCATGGATTAATTTCGATTTATTTTGATCTTTCTTACTTATGAAGTTATTGAGTTTTTGACAGTGTCATGGCGGAACAGAGACTAAGAAAAAAATATCCTTTTGTCAGAGATGATCGCCACTGGAGGTCCTTAAAAGAGCTGGATTCTTTAAAAGAGCTGATTTCTAGGACAACAATGCAATTTATTTTTTTTGTTTTTACATCACATGAATGTACACATCAATGACTGATAAAAAAAAGTCACTAATACTGGCTTGGTTTTATGTTCAAGATTCCCCGTGGGCTTTGACTGCAGAAGGAATGAAAGGACTGCAGAGCCTCGCCAAACAGAAGCTGCATCGTGTCCGGGAAATTATGGCTTTTGCGAGACAATGCTACCTCAATGTTTTGAGTGGAGCGGAGAACGTCCTTCAAATCTTTTCAGATATGTATTCTGACAGTGACTCTGACCTTGAGGATCTGGAGTGAACAGGAAGTGAATATGATGGTGATGTTGTGTTCAATAATAAAATAAATGTTGAACTTGTGTTTGCCGTGTGTAGGTATATATGACAACATCCTGAAAATGACGCTTAAAACTCCTTATCTTCTGGCTGTTTTTGACTGATAGAGGTGCACAAAGATTCATGGCACATTACACAAACATCAAATAGTCAAGATTTTGCTTGGTTGTAATTAGGGATGGGGATCGAAACCCGGTTCTATCAAGGACCCGGTTCCACTTTTTTCAAAACCCGAAAATCATTAACGTTTGGGCTAATCAATACCACTATCGAGTCCCGTCGCTCATTTATTATTTTTTTTGTCCCGTAGGTCCTGTAACGTAATGTTGTGTCCCTCGAGTCGCGTCACGGCAAACATGTATTGGGCCCTACAAGTAAAACAAGTGAAGTTTATTGTAAAGGGGGGAACACAACCTCAATGGCCAAGCACATTAGCATTGTGCATCAAATAAAGGCCAAATGCAGTACCTTCGACTGTCTCCGAATTGAAAAGAGTCCTCCTGTCTCTTCCGTCTCCCGTCGCACCACAGACGGGCCTGTCTTAATCATCCACTCAAAGTACGAACGGTAATCGCACACACAGACGTTGTCGCTAGTCCCGTCAGTTAAAATTAGTAATCCAATTGTGAAATCGGTGGCATACAAGCTAGTTATCTTAAAAACGAAATAAAGTTTCCGATGTGCTGCGTGACGATGTGTTGAGGTTGGCTCAGTAAAACGACGGTTATCATGATGCGTTCAAATGTAACATAGAGAAACGGTAAATTTAGTTTTTGGTGAGAAACATGAGTAATACTGTATAACTCATGTTTCTGTATTACTTATACAATTGTATAGTGCTCTAATCATTTTAGTATATATAATTAAAACTACTGATGTCAATATTTATTAAGAATTACATATTTAATTTTAAATAGGGGAGAGCCGGGTCGATTGAAACACGGGACGATTGAAACACAACGATTTACTCGAAAACGACGCAAGGCTTTCACGTCAAAATTCGTCACTACGTTCAGCAAGCAAGACTGACCAACCCCGGGAAATTTTGTGTAATGACGTCACGCCGTTCAAAAGTTATCCCGCAAACCTGTTTTCGAGAGCTGTAAGTAAAATCCTTCCTGCGGTAGTTTTTTTGTGATAAATAGTTGTATTTTATGTTTCATGCCATAATAATATCACTATACAACAGATGAATTAGTATTTAAACCTGTGATAAAGTGTGCAATGTCACAGTTTTGAAGTTTAGAGGTAAAAAAGGTTTAAGTGTCAGTAGTCGCTGTCGGGACGATTGAAACACCTGTTTCAAACGTCCCGCACATCCTCATGCGTAATTACGCGAACATTGCACGATCATTACCTGTATAAATCACAGAATTAATAAATGTTTTGCAATGAATAACTATTGCTTTGAATTAATAACATATTTTGAATGAACAAAACGTGTTTATCACATGCATCAACAGATTATTACTGAGTGAAAAATGCCACGCGTGAGAAGGAGAACCACCTCCCGTGAGCTGGTTCCTGCATGGGTGTATGCCAGGGCCTGCAGCGAGGTCAATTCTGGGAGCTCAGTGAGGCAGGCAGCGTTGGCCAACAACATAAACCATGTGACGTTGTCACGCTACCTCAAGCGGAGGGCAGAAGAGGGCAGTGAAGCGGCTAGGTCCCCTGGCTATAACCCGCACAATAGGGTTTTTAACGCAGCGCAGGAGGGAAAGGTCAGGGACTACCTGAAGAGGGCAGCAGCCATTTATTTTGGGCTCACCCCTAATGAGGTCAGTGTTGTGAAAAGGGCTACATAAGTTGTAGGACAGGCACACATGTATGCTATGCACATACTTTAATTAATAAATATGAACAAATAACATAAACATAAACACACAAATGTACATCAACTTTTTATGACCCCTTCAGGTCAGAAAATTTGCCTTTGAGCTGGCAGTGCACTTCAGCTGCCCATTCCCTGCATCCTGGTCGAGAAAGAGCATGGCGGGGAAGGACTGGTTCACCTCCTTCATGGAGCGCAGTGGCAGCCTCTCCCTTCGGCGTCCAGAGACCACTAGCCAACAATGGTTGTCAAGTTTCAACCAAAGTAATGTAAACTTGTGCCACCAAAATTTAAAGACAGTGCTGGACCGGCACCAGTTCCAGGCCAAGGACATTTGGAACATTGATGAAACCGGTATTTAATATGAACTTGATTAACATAAAACACAACTATATACACACAACTATATATATACAACTATATACACACAACTATATATATACAACTATACTCACACAACTATTTACAGGGGTCACCACTGTCCAGTTGCCAGACCGTGTCGTCGCCCAGATGGGGCAGAAGCAGGTCGGGTCAGTGACCTCAGCGGAGAGGGGGACCCTGGTCACAGTTGCCCTGGCAGGCAATGCTCAGGGCGACCTTGTTCCGCCATTCTTCATCTTCCCCCGTAAGCGGTTCAAAGACCACTTCCTGAGGGGTGGACCCGTTGGCTTTGCTGGCAGCGGCAACCCAACTGGCTGGATGAAGGAGCCAGACTTCCTCCTGTACCTGGCCCACTTCACCAGTCACACCCGTGTGTCCAAGGAGTCGAAGCTGCTCCTCCTGCTGGACAATCACACGTCCCACCTGTCAATTGCAGCAATTGATTACTGCAGAGCCAATGGCATAGTGCTGCTGTCATTCCCTCCCCACTGCACCCACAGGTTGCAGCCAATGGACATTAGTGTCTTCGGCCCCCTTAAGGGGTACGTAAACAGTGCGGCGGACAGGTGGATGAGGAGCCACCCAGGGATAAACATCTCAATTTATGATGTGCCCTCCATCGTTGCTGAAGCCTTACCAAAGGCTGCAACAGTGAACAACATTACCTCCGGGTTCTCAAGTCCAGGGATCTGGCCTTTTAACCCCTCTGCATTTGAGGAAAAGGACTTCGCCGGAGCCTATTCAACAGACCGTCCTCCCCAGGCTTCGGGTGACGAGGTCAGCGGTTCTCCAGGTGCCACTTCAGGTAGGAACAGTTCATCAGAAGCAACATAGGATTAAACAAAGGTTAATAATAGATAAGTAAATAGTCCCATAAGTCCAAGTTCATAAAAAAGTCCATAGGGTAGTGGACGGCAGAGAAGCTGGGTTTATAAACATTTATTTAAAAGTGTGTATTTTTTAAATGTGTCCTTTGGCAGGCATGGATGTACCTGATCGAGCTGCCGGGCCTGACGAAGCTGTCCGGCCTGAGGGAGAGGCTGTTGAATTCAGCCCGGACATCGTCCGGCCTTACCCTAAGGCCGGACCTAGAAAGATCACAAAGAGAAGAGGGAGAAAGAGGCAAGTGGAGTTACTCTTGCATCTCATATCTTGTCTGGACTTCCTTTGTCTACAGTCATGTAGACCTACCACATTTAAAGTAATTCAATTATCATTAAAACGTCCAATTTAATGTTTCAGGACAACTGCTATACTTACGAACACCCCGGTGAGGGCTGCTTTAGAGGCAGAAAAGCAGGGAACTGTGAAGCAGCGTCGTCCCGCCAAGCAGCCTCCCTCCTCTCGGGCTCCCAAGAAGAGGCTGTTCTCGCCCGCACCTAATGCCGCCCCCCTTGCTGGAGTCACACCTGTTGCCACCTCAGCTGCTCCTCCAACCATCACCTGGCCCGCTGATGGAGTCAGCCCCACCTTAGGCCTAGTTTGTCCTGTTCCGGAGGCAGCAGAGTTCACCACCATTGCTGCCTCTACATCTCCAATTTATTTAGGCCCATCCAGCGAGGACGTCAGCTGCCTCGTGTGCTGCGAGCTCTTCAGCGCCTCGATGCCTGGGGAAGAGTGGGTCCAGTGTGTCTTTTGCTATAAGTGGTCGCATGAGGCTTGCACCGACGGGAGTGCACACTACCTGTGTCACCTGTGTGACAAAGAATAAAAATATTCAGCCTACTATACTGTCCATGTGTCTTCACTAGTTTGCAGTGGAAATACTGTAAATGTAGGCCTACAGCACAATTCACTTAACATTATAGACTGATTAACTAACTAACTAACTAACTATGAGGCCTGGGTTAGGCTATGAGTGGGAGCTTGGCTATTAAATATTTTGCAGGGTAGGCCTACTTTTCGTCCATCATGGTAACGCATCAAAAATAACAATGGCTACATTAAATTATGACAATAATAATTTAATTTAGTGGACATGCACACTTAAGAACTGCTGGGTATAAGCTATAGGCTAGCCTTCTACACCCTTGCTCTTGGTCACGACACATGGCTTGCCGATTTATCCTTTTCTCCAGCCATTACCATCCATCAGCTAGAGTGTCAAAGTTCTGCTTATTATGATTTCAACATAATGTTCATGTAAATGTGCAGACAATTACACAATATTTATCAGAAAAAATAAGTTTAGCCACTTACCTGTCCACAGAGACTTCGGATGCTTCTGTGCGCCGGGCTGAGCGTGTCGAAAAGAAGTTAACCCTGTGCGGCGCTTGGATACATTTCAGATGTAACAGGTCTCGTGATATCCTGTTGACCTGGTAGTTTTTGTTTAAAATAAATAAAAGGATGTTCAACTGTGTATCCTTAAACATTACTTAGGACAGGGAAATAAGTAAATTTAATGCAAATTTGGTCGTCCAAAAGAAGAAAGGTGAGTTTTAACCGAAATGTGCATCTTGACAATTACGCACGGGCCAAAAATATATTTTGACCTATTTATATTATGCAGAATTATGTGAAATTTTAGCAATGACGAGTACACTAGTATGTTGTCTGGTATGTAGCGTAAAAACAAGAGTAAGGGCAATAGATTATTTTTAAAATATGCTGTTTCATTCGTCCCGCATGTGTGTTTCAAACGTCCCGACTAGGCGGGGCGTTTGAAACAAATGTCAACTTGCGTTCAAAGTTAAATAACAGCTCGATCATCCAACATATGTATTAAATTTCACTTGTAATTAAGAGAACACACCTGTGAGTTGTTGATCACATGTTAAAATTATTTGTATACGTAACGTCATCTTTGAAAATGACGTTTAACTGCAAAGTGTTTAAATTTACACGGCTCTCCCCAACAAATATTTTCCTCGTCACTAAAAACGCGTTGTATTTCCACCAATTAATAGAAAAGTATCGATAGTGGTATCGATAAAGACTCGGATCGTTAAGGAGTATCGAAAATGGTATCGATATCCAGGGTGCGATTTGCCGGTGGGGATGGTGGGGATTATACCCCCCTCTGGTTTACACGTCCTACCCTCTGCTGAATTATTTTTATCCTCGGTGGGGATAAAAAATGATCCCCCCCACCCAAAGTATTTTCACCATTACATCGTAATAATTAACAACCCAAATACACAGGGTCCGTCTTCATTTTGATTGTGCTGTGATTTTGATCTACCGGCAGCGAGTCAGAGCCGTCGCGCTTGCAGAAAGCAGTTTTATTTTGAAAACCAACCGGATTTACTTGCGTTTCTATGGTTTCAAAAGTCAACTTCCTGTCCCCGCAATTCAAGGGGGTCAGTGTGTCTCAGCCAGGTGATGGGGGCCGTCGCAAGGCAGAGGTGTTTCGTCTCCCTGGCTGACAACATTGAGCGCAGGCTGGATGACAACGGGATAATCTTTGCCGCCGCCGTTCTAAATCCATGGTTCTAAATCCGTTCTAAATCCAAATCCGTGGTTGAAGCAGGGTCACCACGCTGCTATCGATCCGCCAACAGGAAAGCAAAAAAAAGAGGCTGAAGTGCGTCATCAGAGCGGACTGTTTTCGTAGTCTGACCTATAGTCTACCGGATTAACCCATAAAAAAAAAAAAAAACGTCTTGACAGCACATTGTGGTATTTCATATTTTCTGTTGAACTGATATCGGGGAAAAAATATATATATTTTTTATTTGGCACATTTAAAAAACAACATTGGCTATGAGAAAATATTTCTGCGAATGCAGTGGTTAAGTTCACGTTCAAAATAGGCCTACCGCCTACGTTATGAAGCGTAAGTGTAAGGTTTAGATACACAAGGTCACAAGATCAACTGTTTTCAGAAGTTTTCACACTGTTGTGTGGTTATTTTTCCTGAATAAAATGTTTCTCAAAATTATCCCCCCCTCTGGTTTTTTCACAAATCGCACCCTGTCGATATCAATAAATATTTATGATCCCCATCCCTAGTTGTAATGCATAAGTCCTTTTTCCATCAAAAAGATAATGCGCTTTAAAATGATGCGCATCAAAAGTTAGTGCGACATATGTGATGGAAAAAGGGTTATATCGCTCTAACGCCGATTTTGTCGCACTAAGTTAATTCGCTCTGCAGAGGTGGTTTTGGGAAAGTTCTAGCGGCATATAAGTAATGGAAAACGGCTGAAGCGATATAGAATGTCGCGCATGTGCCTTGACACCGAGAGTTCGAACGTTGTTGAGCCGCCTCTTTGCTGTCTTCTGGCTCGCGATCATCTCAGCTCCCTTCACAAGACGGCTTTCAGCTCCCTTCACAAGACGGCTTTCTATCATGGCTGAGGATAAACGGCACAACTGGAGTCGGGGGCAGACTGAAATGTTTCTGAAGGCGTTGGAGGAGATGGACGTGGTTTCTGCCCTCGATGGGAAAAGGCAGAGGAATGCCACCATCTTTCAGCGCCTGTCAGAGGTGCTCGCAATTAAGAGGGGTACACAAAAATAGAGATGCACTGTGAGAAGGTGAAATCCTCCCCCTTCTCACTGTCCCGCATTAGAGGAATTATTATTATTATTGTTATATTGTGTGTATATATTAGATTGGGCTGGTATAGAATTGGTCTTCCGTCCCGGTAGGGGGCAGTATGCTAAGGGAGCTTAGGATCAAAGTATCAGGGAATAGCCCAGGGGGGTGTTGATAGAAACAGCTGTTTTGTAAATATCTTTAGGTTCTGCACAGGGTGTGGGTTTATATGTATTTGGTGATTGTTTGTTTAGTATCATGTTTATTTAGTATTCACACAATGTACTTTCTGTTCAGTTATGTTGGATTGTTAGCTTTAGGTAAATGTTCCCCCATCTAATGGTCTGGCCCATATGGCCGTGATTGGTCCAATTACCATTTCCCTATTTAAGGGCCTTTTCATTTGGTGTTTGGGGCTGAAGGTGGTGCTGGCTTGACGTGAGGCCAGTACGAAAGGTTATGATATCCTATGTTATGTATCTTAGTTTTGTTTGCTGACCGATGCAGTCATTTCCTTTTCGTTTGGAACGTTGCTCTATTTTTGTGAATGTTTGGAGATTAAAACTTCACTTTTCTTAGTCGTCAGTCCAATGCCCTCATTTTTGCCCACACTCGCGATACCCAGTTGCCCGTATCCCAGATACGTGGGGCGACCACGCCGGTCCCTCACATGCACTTAGAAATAAGTGGAAGTCATTGAAGGCTAGGTACCTGGCGGAGAAGAGGGACAGCGGGAGGAGTGGAGCTGGGGGGGGAAAGAAATTTGAGTTTTGGGAGATGGACTCTATTTTGGGCAGTCGGCCTGTGGTCACCGCCATCACCACCACCATTGACAGCAGCGCTGGTAAGTTAAGTTTGTTGCTATTCGTGTGTGTGTTTGTGTGTTGCCACCAGTGTTGGTCAAGTTACTTGGAAAAAGTAATTAGTTACTGATTACTTATCCAAGAAAGTAATCCAGTTACTTTACTGATTACTTAGTAATTAGTTACTTTACTAATTACTTTACTTAGTTACTTTTCAAAAACACACCATCTACTATACAGAACCTGTATGCGCTTTTTTTAAAACTTGTTTGGATTAGTCTCAATCTTTTTAACGATGCACATTGCAAAAAAATATATATATTAAATGCAACAGTCTCTCATTTAAAGTAAATCGTTTGTGTGTGTATACACACACCTTCATTCAAATAGATGTAAATAAAATACAGAAATAAAATAATTAAAACAAGTCTCTATTAACATTTAGGCTGTTCTAATGTCAAAGAGTAGGCCTATGTGTTTGAACTGTGTGGAAGGATGTGTTTCATAGATAAATACATAGATATTATATATAGTTATATGCTACACGTGAATCTCCTAAAATGGCGCAATTTGATTGGTTGGCTATCTCGGGATATTGGGCAATATCCCATGATTGACATCTCAAACTCTATTGTTTTCATCCCAAAATGTCAGCTGATAACAACAAATAAACCTTCGGTCTCGGGGGCTATTCCCCACTATTCACTTAGCCTTTGGCGAACAATTGTTAACTAATAGCCTCGATAGATAAATAGCCTAGTCAAGTCTTCACCAAACTTCACGTCGGGAATTCATTTAGGTGATTCGGCTCACACAGTAGGCCTATAGCCTACTAAGACCACATAGAACAAGGGAGACAACAAGTCTGACTGGACATACACATAATACATCACATTAAAACTAGACCCATGCGTTGATAGATAAATAAATAGACGGATAGAAAGATAGTTAAATATGTTATATTATTTGCCTTGCGGAGCCAGCCAATCCTGTGCACGTATGCAAATTAGCCATGTGCCCCTAACACAAGAAAGACGTAATGTTGAGAAGTCATGGTTAGTTGTGGTCTTAGTGAAGCAGCCTAGCCTTGGAGTTTGATAAGTTGGAGTGATTGTGTAGTACGGGCGTGCGAGAGAGAGAGAGAGGGAGAGAGAGCACACCCGCCGTGGTGATGTTTGGCTTGTTGTGGGCTGTCTGTCGGCATTCGCCGAGTTGGACGGTGTGCTTTGTGTATCATGTGTTCAATGTACATCTGTCTGGTCATATTTGCGGTAGATTGATGGTTAAATAATGTCACACCACGATCGGTTATAGGCTACTTGCAGGCACTCATTTGCAAGTGCACTGATTGCTGTCCGATAGGCTAAGTTGGCCCATAGCTAGCATTATGCCTTCTATTTCTAGATCTTCTGACTAATTAATGTTTTTTACATCTTTTACCGAGTTAAACTCAAAGTAATGTCTGAACTTCCATGAATTAAATGCTCCATGTTCGCTCTCTCTCCCGCACTCCATGTCTTGCACACACACGTTGGTGTTGTTTACTTCTTGACGTCGCGCCGCTATAGGCTACGTCATTGTCACGAGACAGTCCCACAAAGCAAATACGGCAAAATCCCAAATTCTTTTACTGTCAATGGAAAAAATAAATCACGGTTTAGTAACGCAGTAACGCAGGATGCTTGCGGGAAAGTAAAAGTAATCGAATTACTATTTTTGTAATTGTAATCCCTTACTTTACTCGTTATTTGAAAAAAGTAATTGGATTACAGTAACGCGTTACTTCTAACGTGTTACTGCCCATCACTGGTTGCCACTACTGGAGTGTTGTATTGACTGAAGTAATGATTTGGTTTACCTAAGAAAATGATTGACTAACATGGCTAGGTCAGCTGTCAAATAAGCGGTGATGTAAGCTATTAAATTCATTTACATGTGTCAGAGTTTAAGTGACTTGGTTCACCCCAGGAAAATGATTGACCAACATGGCTAAGTAGCTGTTAAGCGGTAATGTAATGTAGGCCCAACCGGTCGTTCGCGGGCTGAGTGAGTTGTAGTCGATCGCGAGAAATCTTGTCACTCATGTGTTGTGTGTAGCCTACTTCTAACGTTGAGTAAAACTACATCACAACATTCAACTTCGAACATCTTAAATACGCACAATGAATTGCCGATCGGGTGAAGCAGTGTGTAGACGTGTACGTTACAATAGTAGCTATCAGGCATTATGAAAAAAATAATATTATGGGCGTCTTTGTATCTGCCATGCACGGTATGGTGGTTGCTAAGTTGTAACTAAGGACTCGAAAGGGCGGGAGAAGCTAGACTAGGGTGAGTGGATAGGCTACTATCATGGCGGAAGCTTAAAAAGCTAAAACGTATCATTTTCATTCAAAGTGGGAGGAGGATTACTTTTTCGTTTATTCGAATTCAAAGTCTATGTCTGATCTGCAATGCAAACGTGGCCAAAGAAAGGGAATTTAGAGCTGCATTTCAAGACGGTCCACAGGAGCTACACAAACCTCCCAGCTAAATCACCTCAGTGCCCGAAAAATGAAAGGAATTTAAAAGTCAGCTAGCGGCACAATAGTCAATAGTTTTATGAGGCCCAACACCAAGAGTAAGGCTGCAACCATAGCATCTGATCGTGTCAGTCATGTTCTTGCAAAAGGGAAGAAATATTTCAAGGATGGTGAGATTGTGAAAGAAGCGTTATTTACTAGCATTATTTGGGTTGTTTGTTGGGTTGTTACAAGCCAGTCCTATGCCTACTGTATGTGCACAATACATTGTGGCTATACACAACGGCTTTCAATAAGGCTTGGTAGATCTTGATGATACACTATCAACTTAAAAAGTAGATTTTGTCTCAAAAAAGGTTCCCTTTGATGGCACCCCTGATGTAGGCTATTATATTCAATTTCAGTGAAATGTGTCTCGTGTTGCTGTGGTAGTGTTGAGTGAATATGTGAATATGGTGTTCAAACAAGTATGAAAATGAACGGGAAAATGTTAAGATTAACTGAATCTTAATATCTTTCAGTCTCCCCAGATGAAGACCTCGACCACGACCTCGACCTCTCTGACGGAGTGGAGGACAATGATGATGGTAAGTCGATTAAATCTGCCATGCATCTAAGATTTCTACAGTCTTATTTAACACATTTACAGTAGGCCTAGAAAAAGGCCCGGTAAATTACATTGGCCAGGGGGTTGGTCGGTACCATCCGAGGACAGCGATTAAGGCATAAAGTGATCTACTGTAATATCTGCACTTTATCTACTTTATCTACCCCCCTTCTCTCTCATTTATGCACAGGAAAAGCCTGACAACTGACACAATTTCATTTATTACAACCCAGTAACTATATGCATGTGACAAATAAACTTGTTTGTGTCCTTGGTACCGTAGAACCAAATTTGGGGGTCTGGCTCAAGGACAAATTGTACTGGTTTAGATTTTTTTTTCTGAAATAATACTAATTATTTTGAACTCATTTGAGGGAGTTAAATGAATTCCACTGCAATTCTACATTGTTGAAATGTCGGATCTTATCTTTCTTAGACTGTTTTTATCCCTTTTTATTTTTTTTTTATTTTAAAGATTCTACAACTGTTGAGGAGGATGTCCCTCAAATGGACACCCAAATGGACACACTTATAGCTGCCAAATTAATTGGTCTCCCCACACCCACACTCTCAGAACTCAATATAAAGGCCATCTCACGCATTGCATCCGTAATAGCACAGGACAACACACACCCTCTCAACTGCCACTTCACTGTCATGCCCTCTGCACGCAGGTATAGGTCCCTGTTGTGCAGGAGGGCTCGCTACGGCAAAAGCCTGGTGCCTGCAGCCATAACAGCACTTAATAAAAGGCCAAGATAAATCACCCCCAGTCCTACTCTGTGTAGATGTTTTATGCAGATCTGTGTAGATGTTTATTTGTCTCTGTTTATTGTCTGTCGGCGTGCGGCCCACATATGCAATGTACTGTGAAGTGAAGAAAAATTTCCCCTTGGGGACAATAAAGTCTAAAGTCTACACAAGAGACCCCAGTCACCCCAGCTGCAGTGGGAGGGAGTGGTCTTTTTAGGAGACCACTAAAGCGGAAGGTGACTCCCTCACAGCAGATCCACAACAAGCTGTCTGAGTTGCTAAAGAGGCACGAAAGACAGGACACGAGCGATAGAGAGATGCTCCAGTCGCTCGTGTCCTCAGTCAACCGACTGGTTGTTTGTATGGAAACCGATCAGAGAGCAGCCTCAAGGATGCCAGCACCATTGCCTTATTCCCATCCAGGTCCCAGCACCTACCACCAGTCAGTTCTCTACATGCAGCAGCAGCAGCAGCAGCAGCAGAGCTATCCCTCCAACTCCCTCTCACCTGATGAGCCACACTACACACAGCTGTAGTTTAAAAAAAATGTTTTAAAATGTTTGATTTCAGTTATTTTACATATTGCAATATTTATTTATCTAATGTGTTCTTTTCATATTTATACATCTATTTATTTATTACATGTATCTATTTATTAATTCAACTTTGTTCTTTCCATTACTTTTGTATACAATAAATTAACTGCTTTTTTATCCATCTAAAATAGCTGTTATTTTTTTCTGAAAAAAAAGAAAAAAGTATATAATAGGTAAGGTGACTACATATGATTTAATATGTCATAATGTGTTGATTTATATGATATAATATATTGCATTATCCACACCTTCAACAAATGTAGGGAAAAAAAGTAGGTACGCAGTACATTACAAGTACAATCAAAGATTTAATTTATTTTGTATATGCTGTAACGGCATACTCCGCACCACGGATGCCTCTGCTGTGGGCATTTCCTGACACGGCTGTGCTGTTGGTTGTATATCTGGGACTGGAGGTAGGCCTACATCTCCAGCGTGTATTTCACATATATTGTGAAGTACACAACATGCTGAAACAACGGTAGGGATGAAACTGGTGTATGTCACTTATTTTTGCCAAGACTCTCCATCTACCTTTCAGGCGGCCAAAGCTGTGCTCCACAGCAACACGAATTGAATTAAGATGTTGGTTAAATGCTTCCTGTGCTGGTGTAAGGTGTGGGCCAGGGTAGGCTTTCATCAGCCAGGGAAGGAGGGGGTACGCGGGGTCACCTGCAATTACCAATGGGATGTCTACACCCTCTAAATTCAAACTGGCTTGGGGATGCAGCGCCGGATTGCAGTACAGGCTGGACTGTCTAAATACAGCTGCGTCGTGTGTGCTCCCTGGGATTCCGACAAATGTTTCGGAACAAGCCTCTGTCATCCACCACAGCTTGTAGGACGACAGAGGCCCAGCACTTTCTGTTTATGTAGTCTCTGTATCCTTCCTGGGGTGAAAGAATTGGGATATGCGACACATCAATTGCGCCATAGACCTACAGAGAAAAATTACATATTAATATTAAACATTTGCTAACTCTCGTAAGTGGCATTCACCTTCATAACTAATACATAATAGGCTATAAAAAGAACACATGGACACAATTGTTATTTAGGCTTTTTAATAAATAAAGAAATATGCTCTAGCATATCATTGCGTTATTTGAGGTGTGATTTATGCATTGAGACATCCCAACTTCCTCCATTCCATGAACTGTGCATAGTTTTGTAGGCTAATATATTTCAAGGTAATGAAATGGCTTCGAAGCACATTTCCAATGATAGACATTACTTGAGCTGAAACAGCAGGTAGTGCATCCAAAAATGTTCAATGTTAACATTCAATTGATTGAACAGTTGATTTTCGTTGGGAAGTGGGGGCAAAGGCTATTCTGGCTATCAGCAGGCAAAATCCAAATGGCCGGAAGTAGAGGGGCGGGACTTTCCCAGACAACGCAAAGGCTACTACACCGTAGATATGAATATGGGCTACACGTTTGTCAGTCTGCTGTGAAGGCGTGGCAGGACTATCCTACGTCATCGCCTGCCAGTTTAAAAAGAGCTAGCACAGAACCGAATGTTTATACGGACAACATGACAGCAGGTGAGGAAGTCCTCTCATAGCCTACACTCACCTGGGGGATGTGATGCTTCATTGCATTCTTGTAGGCGATCTGCTGGGCCTCTTCAGCTGACGGCATGTTGATGTAATGCCGGAGCAGATGGCAACGGATTGTACGGCACACAGAGTACACACATCGGTGGACTGTGGTGATGCTCACACCGAACTTGCCGGCAACTACTCTGTACTCACAGCAACTTGCTAACTTGTATAACGCGATTGCTACTCGCTTTCGGGTTGGTACAGCTGGCCTTCGGCTTGGTGTATTCGGCCGAAGATGTGGCTCCAAGGCAGAACATAATTCACCAAAAGTCTCCCTGGACATTCTGAAGTATGTTATCCGCTGGTGCTCAGTAAAATGCCCCAAAACATCTACCTCCCACCGGACACTTGAGCGATGTCGCTGCCACACCTGCGGCGATGGGCGCCGAGGTAACGCCAGGCAGGCCTCGACCAGGCTCAGCAGTTCCACCCTTCTTGCCCTCATCCTTCGCCGCAATACTATTATAGCTGTGATCAGCTGACATATTACCATTAAACATTGTCTGGCCATTCGGTTCTCCATTATAAATACTAGTATGTAGTAGGTTAAAATATACAGTTTGAAAAGCAGTCAAAATACCGTTTGAAAAGCAGTCAGCCTGGCAGCGCGAGTCAGGAAAATAACTGCCAAAAGGGACCGCAAGACTTTTTTTGTTTTGAGCCATTATTTATTTTTAGTCTCAGATGAGCCACATAAAGACGATTACAATAAAAAGTTAGGATATTTAACAGTTACTTTTATTTAACAGGGGGGTTTAATTCATTTTCAGCAAGTTATATAAGTAGGCTAATGTTCCGCGTTTTCAGAATCGGTTCGTCTTTGGATAAAGGTTTTCCCATTTCAGTTCACTTCTGTTCGCCCGTAAGCTGACGATTCCCATTGACGGAAACGGAGGGAAATATTGTGTTATGATTATTATTATGTCGTCGAAGTGCAGCAAAAAAAAGAGCCTAGAGGCTCGCGTACATTGGTCCCTGCGCTGCTGTTACCTTCCCAGAAGGTTCTATTTCGCTACATTGTTGATGGAAAATCATCTAGCGGGTCAGAAAAATGTGCTTCAACACGGGGCATTGTGACACAATTTTAATTCGCTATAATCATTCTGTCGATGGAAAACCGTTTAGGCACTTCTTATGTCGCTACAAATTAATTCGCTTTAAGAGTTAATTCGCTTGAAAATCTGATGGAAAAAGGACTATACATGCATACTGTAAGTATAGTAATGGAATAGTGATGGCAATTGTATTGATAAAATATGCAAAATATGGAATGTGGTTTACTTTTAGAAGGTGTTCAAGTAAGGTTCTTGTGGCACACACCGTAGTGTATACAAAAAAACGTTGCATTTAAACATACCATACTGTAGGCTACTTTACTAGTGTCGTCCATAGGTAAATCACAAACCATATGTCATGCATTTTGGACATAGGCCTTTTACTTATTGTCTTGTTCATTGACTACAAAATGAGCTGCATATTGAAATGTTATTGAGACAAAAACATATGCACAACCAGCCTTCTCTTAAACTGCTCTTCACCCTTCATTCTCTCTCCTTTCTGGTCAAAACTGGTCAGAATTGAAAAGTATGAGGTAACCATCAATATATTGAACACATTGGGCCACTAAATATCCCTTAAAATATGTATAGAGCCTCTGAGAAAGTACACATGGAAGTGCCATAGCAGAGCCACACAGTCTCACTCCGAGACCGACTCTTGGCAAGGGCACTTTGGCGTCGGTCGCTGACGGGAAAGGTAACCTTTGGCGTCGTCTGTAGGGTTGGGTATCGTTTGGGTTTTATCCGATAACGGTGCCTACTCTGTACTTTTCAAATGGTTCCGGTGCTAAAACGGTTCTCGAACCGGTACTTAAAAAAACCAAACCGCACACAGTTGCATACATGCACGACTTGTTATGAGTTTCACATTAAGCAGAAAGTCAGAGGACACCGAGTTGAATGGCAATGGTGTTTGCTAGCCTACTTGATATGCAAGATTTACGGTTGACATTAAATTACTTATATTAATTATTTATAATAATTAATATAAGTAATTTAATTAATAATAAAAATTATATTACTGATAAATATCTTATAAAAAAATAATTACAAATAATATTAATTACTTGCTGAAAGCAGGCAAGCACGCATCATGGCGCAACATTACTGCCAAAGTCATATTAAGTAATATAACTCAGGTGCGCAAGGCAGCCACAGGAGGAGACGCCAACATTGTTTTCAACCGCTCGGTACCGCGCTGTATTAATAAGTTTTGAAAAGAAAAAGTATTTGAAGCGAATAACGACTCTGTTTTTGATTTGTTTATTTGGTTTTGAGCAGAAAGTTTTGGATGGATGCATCGGCTTTGAGTTTGTTTGTTTGTTACTTTAAAATTACATTCGCTCGCAACACACACACACACACATGGACAGCTGTTCTCTCCAGGGCGAGCATCAGGTTTCGCTCAAAGGCTGAGTTGGGTGCCTCTGCCCTTCCAGCCCTCCTCTTCCTGCCCAGAGCAACAGCAGCACCTGCAGCCCGACCTGCATTCACTTGCACATTCACTCTCTCATTCACCACACTTTCATTCGCCACTGTTACGAACTCTCATTTATCTTAAGTTGGTATTCGTTTTGGGCACCCCCTGTTGGGGCAGGTATTTCTGTTTCACCCTTTCTCCCTGTGGTCGCAGGCTAACGAGTGATTGCAGGCACCTGATACCTCCCTACTTAAGGAGATCCATCTGCGGTAGCACGCTCTCTCTTCCACATCCTGAAACCCGAAGGATCGTGCAACCGGCACCTGGCTTCGCCACCGCCTTCCGTGGTTTCACCTTTATCATCCCCTGCGTTGGGATCATGATTGTTGGCCCTTTTTGGCCTTTTGCGGATTAATTGACGGGTTGATAATAAACACCCCTGCTTTTGGTAATACCGTCTCTTGGTCCATTAATTCTTGTTCAGCGCCTATCATGGGCCGTAACAGCCACACTCTCATTCATCACACTCTCAGTCACACTCACATTCACAAAATCTTCCATGCAGGAGTTGGTAGCTGCCAAGAAGGCCACCAGTTCACTCTCATGCACACTCTGAATCTCACTTTCATTCACACTCTCATCCACACCATTCTCACAACTCTGGCATGTTGTTTGTCGTCATCCTGGATGCCACAAAGGGGTCTATAAAGGCCATCAGTCCAGCATGGCACCAGGGCCTCCTGTTGCTGGCAGCGCTGCCACTGGCTGTTGTTTCTGATGCCTCCCTCCTCTCCCTCACATATCGATCCCTCAGGTCGCGCAACCTTTTCTTAAAGTCTTTTTCTGTGAGAGCACAAGGGAAATAGATATTAAGTTGTAGCCATTTCAAATAATAACTGCAATTTTCAGATAACTACATTACAATAAACATCAATGATCCTATGATTTTATATTACTTCATTCAATTTATGCTTGGGCTAAAAGAAAACCTCTGTACTACAGTACAGTATACTACAGTATCAGGTTTGGGTATAGCAACATATTCCATATTATTGGGAAGACAATAAAAAAAGGTCACTTTTCAACATTAAACATTTCAAAGTAATCTGGCCTACCCTATTGTGTCATGCTTGAGTAAATTGGGATATTTATAACACGATGCTATGGGGTAAAATAGGGCTGTATTGATTAGGCATAATTAGCTTAAAACTTGTTAGCTAACATGAATTGGTCAACCATGCTATCAACTGTCACCCGCTCTTTTTAATTAAATATATATAGTAAATTTACGGAAGCACGGATACGAAAAACATACGTATGTGGAAACAAGGCGTTACTCCGTCGTTACGGAGATATTCCGAAACCGGATAGATCGAAGCCGTAACGGTTTCGCCCGTTTCGGCTTTGTGTGGACGGGGCCTCAGAAGTGTTGCCTGCAAGACGTAGTGGATCAGGATGTGGTTGAAAAAAGTTTATGAGATAGGAAGGTCCTACTGCCCTGCAACTTGACTACCTTATTCTAGGGCCTTACTGGGACCCCCACACCGAAACTTGGCCCGGTTGGAACCCGAGGGCAGGGAGGAGGGGGTCTGAGGTTTCGGGTTAGGGTTAGGGCTGGCTTTTTCCCAGAGAAATCCCAAGATGCACCCTGGTTAAAGGTCTAATGGACAAGTTTCTATCACTTGTCAACTAATTTAGATTAATTTCTAGCAACGGCTTGTTTCCAATGCGTCTCAATGGAGCATTTGATGATGCTGTGTGTGCCTTTCCTGTAGGGCTGGAGCAACAAAGTTGATAATCGTATGTGTTCTTTGAGACCCCCTTTGATATAAAAGAGACCCCAGGCCTATAGCTTACTTGTAAATGTCCTCTACTCAGTCACCTATTGCATCACTACCTTTAGGGCTTCGGCCTCCTAACTGATCATTGTCGCATATTTGTAGTATATTTGAATGCCCTCTAGTAGGGGTACACTAGACATAAATAGGAAGCACACTCAAGAGGAGGAGTGACCTCTCACACATTTAATTAATTGTTTCAAATAACCTTGCCTCGTTAAATCAATGAGCTTGGTGTTTTGCTTTCAAGAATAGGTTATAGGCTGTGTCACTAGATAATCGGTCCATGCGAGTCTCTCAGTGACGTAACAAGCCACCAGACAGCGATTAGAAAAAAACGAGTAAAGTTCATTAAATTATTAATTACAAGTCTAAACTGCGGAAAATAGAAACATATTCCAAGGTGCCTTTTGAAGGAAACCTTGGAATATCTGTCTATTTCCTAAGCAGCGGACCCTAGTTCACGTGACGTTGAGTCATGTGACGTGGACTCAGGCCCATTGAAAAGAAAAGGCCAAAAAACCCGTAGGCATGTAACATGTTTAAAGCCGCAATTGTATTTAATTAATTAAATATTAAAATATGCAATTATTTAGTCATAGTATTATGAGTAGACCATAGCTTTGATTCAATTATTGTTATAACAAAATCTGTATCTGACCATTGACCATCAGCTCGGAAATAGGCTCTGTGCACAACTCTAGAAGCGAACTTCCGGTGTCGCCAGGTGTCGGCATACTAGTTTCCGGTCTACTTCCCGTATCAGTTACCACGGCAACTATAAATAGTAAAAAGATGGAAAACCCAACCAAACAACGGAAATTTAATGTTAGAAGACTTCACAAGCTTCAACGGAGTGAAGGCGGATCAAACCAACACTGCTGTGTACCGTTGTGCTCAGCTTCCAGCCGGTATAATGGCAGTTTAAGTTCGGGCGCAGTGGATACAGAAGATCAGGAGGACGGGGTTTGAAGTCACCAACCACACGAAGGTGTGCAGTCGGCATTTCGACAACAAGTTGATCACATCAACTGGAAAAGGGTTACGGGTCCTTTTGCCCAACTCAGTGCCTTCTTTGTTCAACTGGAACAACTTCATCGCAAGGCAAACACGGGCTGGTGTGTGGGAGCAAAGAGAGAGACCGGCGAGTCCCGAGCCTTGCTCCGAGCCTGAGCTACCCGTTCCGATGGTCTTAGACCATGAGTACAGTGCTACTAGTACAGTGTGTGTTGACCGTGAGCACTACAGTGCTATACAAAAAGAGACATTTTAGTGGAGTTTGAGGCAATGTGAAGCTGGTGTGTTTGTCTGTGTGCGGCTCGCGTGCCTGCACTGTGTTGGGGCCGTGGTGGGCGCTCTCGGCTGGAGCTTTCTGCGTGTTGTGGTGGCTGACGAGGAAAGTGCGCTTGTGTGTACATTTGTGCTGTTTTTTTTAAATATACATGTTTGTATTGATTATTTGATTAAACATATGACCTCAGCTAAATCCCCCCACGGACACTGTTATAAAAGAAACAGGCGTTAACGGTTTGTTTATAACGGTTGGTTTATCGCTAGCTTTAACATACACTCAAGCTGTGAGGCTTCTCTGATTTCTTCATGGACCTGTGGCACAATGCTCTGATAATCACCTCCGATGTTCCCTTATCTTTGCTAGAAAATAAAAAATGGACACACGTTAGTACAGTTAGTACAACAACGGCAGTTAAGTGTTTTAAATACAGAAAAAAATGTTGTCGCTAACAAATGTTCACTAAAAAGCCGGTAGTCTGTTACCTACCCTCAAAGTTATGCAAATAACTCGAAATATAGAGCTTAAATAATTTTTCCCGCTTGCTTGTAGGTGCAAGGGAACTAGCACCAACAATGCGGTGAACATCGTTAACATTTATTGTCGGTAGGTCTTGGAGACATCTAGAAAAGCCAGACATGTTCACGCTATGGACTGGGTCAGTAAGTAGACCGGAAACTAGAATGCCGACACCGTCAGTTGACTTCCGGGTTCTAGTGCACAGAGCCTATTCTATGAATGAAATTCGTATTGACGTATGGCACTATATCCCTATAGTCCCATCTTGAATTGAATAGACCATTCTCGTTGCTTCGAAGAAGTCTGGTGGTGTCCGTATATAATAAATAAATAGGCCTATGTTTATTTATTTATTACACGGCTCTTCTCAATGCTGTGGAACGCTCTGTTCACTTGCATGGGCCATTCCGACTTCCGGCGGTGAATTATCTTTTACTTCAGGGCTTAAAGTATTTTTTAAAGTTGTTAAAAAACTAACATCATTACACGGTTACATAAAATAACCTAATCAGCAAAGACAATGGTTTTATAGCCATCATTTAAACGGCATGCTGGTTTCAGCGTCCATAGCAACCATCTACGGAGCCCCTCTGGTGACATCTGGGAAAATAAATAAATCTGTTTGCCCGATTTAGTGACCCGTTTTCCCTACTTAATCATCTGTTTTCCTGATTTAGTGATCTGTTTGCATGTCTTAATAATCTGTGGCCACAATTTAATAAATTGCGGGAACAAGATAATTAATTTGTGGCCACAATTTAATAATTATATTTGTAGCTGTTAAAGTATTTCGGCATGGTAACTATGAAGTAAAAGGGGGGGGATTGTATCCAACACGCGTGGAGGAAAATACCACAGAGCTATCTCCCGGCTCTCAACGGGGCTGCCATATGTTTCTGACCTCAAATCGGACTCCCGCGCTGGATTGTATCAAGTAGGCGTGGCCTATGTGACGTAGGCGTGGCATGTGTGACGCATTGGCTCCGCCCTCCTCACCTGTCTAAAGGTGCTGCCATCTGTGGCTGGAGTAGTTATTGCAGCTTGTGTGTTCAATCTTGCTTCCTAGTGGCTATGTAGGGGTAATGCAGCTTGTGTGTTCGATCCTGCTTCCTAGTGGCTATGTGGGGGCAGCTTATGTGCTTAAAATACATAACAGAAACCATATGAGAGAAGAAATGACTACATACGCCAAAAAATTAGACAGATGGCCAGACTATTGATAACGGCAAGAGCTATAACAACTTTGAAGAGCACCGAAGACCTTGTTATGCCCTGTAACTTTCCGCATGTGATACAGGCAGTTAGATCTGTTGCTGGTTATGATGTCGAAAGCAACTCGTATAAAATCCCATCATTGGCTTTGAAATTGGGACACAGTTTAGCCAAAGTTGCAGGCATTGTGCAATGCAATGCCATCATTGCAAATCGCCCTGCCGTTGCAGAGTCTGCAAAGCAATTTGCCACTCTACATCAGAAAAAGAGGACAGAGTCCATTTCTGCTGCCCCATTCGGAAACCTTCAACAAGCCAAACGGAATAAACCAGAGGTTTTACCCTTTACAGAGGATGTGTCGGTGCTGCACAAGTTTCTTGCGACTGAGCGTGTTAAGCGTATGAAGGACCTTGAGGAAGAACCCAACAGCAAAAGCTTTGGAAATCTTGCTAAAGTGACTTTGACGCAGGTAGTACTATTTAACAGAAGGCGGGAAGGTGAAGTTTAAAAAATGGAGCTTCAGACTTTCACATCCAGGTATCTTACAGAGCTGAATCCAGACATTGTGAGGGGCCTTACTGACTTTGAGAGGAAGCTTGCAAAGCACATTGAGAGAGTTGAGATTCGAGGTAAAAGGTCAAGAAAGGTTCCAGTGCTTCTAACCACTGACATGATCGCTGCTATGGACCTCCTCATGAAAAGCAGGAAAGAGTGTCAAGTCCACAAAGAAAATGTGTACATGTTTGCACAGCCAGGTGTCCTTTCCCATTACAGAGGCTCTGACTGCTTTCATAAGTATGCAAAGCAATGTGGTGCAAAGAACCCAGAGGCACTCACCTCAACAAGATTGTGGAAACAAGTGGCCACTTTGTCCACACTACTAAATCTGAAAGAAAAAGAAATGGATCAACTTGCCACCTTTCTAGGACATGACATCCGTGTCCAACATTTCTTGGGGGATTATCGAAATGATCCTCTATCTGTTTTAAGTAGTAAGTAATTCTACATTCATGATTTTGCATTCAGCTTATGTTTACATCTAAAAATCTAAATTAATATATAATGTAGAATTGCATTTTGCCTGACACTGAGGTTGTTTACAGTGAATAATACAAGCAAGCAAACGTATTGTCAGAAAGCTCATAGAATAACATCAATCATTATTACTTTGCCAAGGCTCAAGAACTGAGACTGCTAGGGACCAGACACTTCTGAGGCACACTCCTGAATCAACCACCCTGGACAACACGGAGGGCACTTCCGAGTCAACCACCCTGGACAACATGGAGGGCACTTCCAAGTCAACCACCCTGGACAACATGGAGGGCACTCCTGAGTCAACCACCTTGGATAACGTAAACATGAGCAACACACAACCAAGACATGGTAAAATAGTCACATCCCAAGCTTCTTCAAAGTGCTCCAAAAGAAAGCAAGGTTAGTAAGCATTTTGTATTCATTACTTTATTAGAAAAATGTATTGATAACATCCTATAACTAATAACTAGAATCCTTTGTATCATATGTGTATTAGCAGAGCCATTGTTCCATCAGTTGTATTTTGTTCCATTTAGGAAAGCTGTGAAGGTGAGAAGCAAGTGGACAGGTGAGGAAGTGAAAGCTGTTGAGCGGCATTTGCTTAACTTCATGACAAGCTGCAGAATACCTGGTAAAAAGGACTGTGACTCCTGCCTCCAGGCAGAGCCAGTAGCTCTGAAAGACAGAGACTGGGTTGCCATCAAGTACTACATACACAACAGAAACGTAATAGTCACTCTCCCGTCATTTCTAAGGCTCCTTGGTCTTGTCTATCTCCTGCACCTCTGTTGGGTTCATCCAGAAGTATGACATCTGAGTCCTGTAGGAAGTTTAGGTCAAACGTGTTGACTTCTGGTTCTGTTTCTGGGACTGAATATATATTGTGTCCAGCATTTCCTGTGACCTCTGATGTTGTTGCTTCTTCATCTTTGCTATGATCATGATTCTTAGTGTACAGATACAGTCTCAAGAGCTTGACTTTGTTTTTCTCACACAAGTCATCCACGGTGCAATTTTGATTTAGTTCGCCTTGTGAGAAATCAAGAATGCTGCGATGATCAATTTCCAGCATTAGTGACTTGCAGAAATCGTTTGGAAAGAAAAGGGATTCTGCCAATAGTTGAATTTCGCTGACTTTAGTGTATCCGTCTACACTGACATGTCTGGTTCCACCTCCCTTCACAGCCCTCACTTGTTTGAATTCATTTTCGATTTTGTTGAAGTTCATCCATCCAATTTCAACCCTCTTTAATGGTCTTTTTGCATTTTTAGATCCCTGCATTTTCTCAGAAGTCCCCATAATTTTGACTCCCCTGCTATCCGTGGCAGAAGACTTTGCCCTTACTCTTTCAAGTAGGTGACTTCTCCTGGCAGCTCCTGTCTAACTGGTGACTGTTGCGACAGAAGGCAACAGTTGCCAATCTGTCCCCATATTGTGGAATGTATTTTGCGAGATCCTCTTCACTCATCAGTGGAATAACTGAAAAATCAATCTGCAAAATATGAATGAAGACAAAAATATATTTAAGTACAATTATTGTGTGTGACAGACACATTTTCCCAATTTAACTACTCCCCCCCCCCCCCCCATTAATGACACATTTTAAAGCTAAATGATTTAACTATAATTTAACCACAGGAGAAAGACAGATAAAAAAAAAAGCATGTTAAGGTTGGTAAAAAATTAAAACTTCAAGTGTTATTTTGCACAAGCAAAAGAAAAAGCACACATTGATAATGATTTATTTTTATATTTTTCTTGTTTTTGTAATGAACTAGTTAAGTAAACAAGTTCTGCATTATAGATAGAAACACATCAGATAACCAACCCTCCCGACCATATCACAATACAATAGGCCTAGATTAAAATGGAATACAATCAGGCAATATAAGGGGCAGCTGTGACTTTTAAGGAACTCTTGTAACATTCTACATGGACCAATTATCAGAGCATTCCACCCCTTCTTTATAGGTCCATGGCTGTTTCCCAATGTGAAGGCTGCAGCCTTGCTAGGACGCGTCCTTGCTAGTCGCGTCCTATGGAGATGAGACGTGCTAGCTCGAGTGCTTCCTAGCGTTTGTAACGTTCAGACTTTGGAATGACTTGCTAGTGTGGAAGCGCTTCCGCTTCCGCTGTGTAAACACATGTGCACCTCTGAATTAAACATGGAAGCAATGAAGCTGATCAATATTTATTTGCTGTGGTGTGAGCTGGAGGAGGACTCCGAACGACTTTATCGGCGGAGGGTTGAACGAAGGAGACGATTGCTCTATTGTCGGAGTCTGCCATCAGAATGTCGAGGTATGTGAGCTTTGAATGTCAAATTGTATTAAATTGTATTGCATTGAGAATAGTGCTGCTTTTCATGTGTTTTTGATGGGGCATATTCTATTTGAACATGGTTGTCTAGCTGATGGTTTATCAAAATCAGAGTTTATGCTTCATAAGTTTGCGGAAATCTTTTCTGACAGCTAGCCCCGTCAAGTGTCACACGTTTAAATCCCTCTGTGAACGCCCCCTTGCCTCTCTTTGGGCAGGATGAGTTGGAACCATACAACTATTATTACCAGTGGGATGGCGGAAGGCTATTGAAATATATGAAAATCCTATTCTTAAGACAAACATCTCAAAGAATACTACATGTATGAAAGAATATATATATATATTATTTACCTATCTATCTATATTTACTCTGTTGTTGCAGGCCATGCATTACTGCCAAAACAAAGCCACCGTGCCGGTGCTGGAGCGCTTCTTCCAGGGAGAGGACACCCGCCCTGATTTCAGGCTTATACGAGAGGCTATCTAGGTCCTCCAAACGGAGCGACAGCACGGTTGGGGGCCCACCATGGAGACCCTGGTCTTTTTGTTTTGGATAGCCCCTGGCGCAGCCTATCGGATTCTGTCCAGAGCTTTTGGCATACCAATGTCATCTGTCCATTGAATGGTGCACAGAATTGCGGAGGAGGTTGTAGCTGTCCGGGGCAGTTTCATCAAGCTGCCATCAAATTATGAGGAGGTCAAGGCCATGGGGGAAGGGTTTGCCCTGCTGGCAGGGCACCCTGCTTTCGCTAAAGCAGCTGGGGCCATCGACGGGTCCCACATCCAAATGAAATGTCCTTGCGGCCCTGATGGTCAAGACTTCGTGAACAGGAAGCTGTATCCATCCATGGTGCTGCAAGCAGTCTGTGACCATCAGGGTCGCTTCATTGACACCTTCGTGGGCTTCCCAGGAAGCGTGCATGAAGCACGCATCCTGCAAAATAGTTCAATTTACCTGGCTGGCAATTACCCTCCACCAGGCCATTTCATCTTGGGTGATGGTGGATATCCATGCCTTACACAGCCGATAGCCCTTATCACACCATATAAGCGGCCACTCAGAGGCATGGCAGAGCAAAGGTTTAACACTCATCACTCTCGGGACCGCTCAATTGTTGAGCGTTCCTTTGGGATGATGAAAACCCGCTTCAGGTGCATCTTTTTAGAGGCACTTGAAGTACATAGTGAGTTTGTTCCAAAGGTATATGTAATTCCATAATTATCCATATTTGTCTGTTTAACTTTCTTATTGTACATTATAATTGTAAAAAAACTTTTATGGATTAACCTAATTATTACACCTTAATTTACATTAACATTCCTGTTTGTCTCTCTAAACCTTTTACTTGTGCAGGTGGTGACTGCGTATGCAGTACTGTACAACATTTGCGTTGGTGTGGGCGATGACCTCCCAGTGGAGGATGGGGCCATGGAGGGAGATGACCCTCCTGAAGGAGAATGTGGCACGGAGTCACAGAGTGGAGCTCCTTGGCGTGCGGCCCTGGCCAATTATGCAGGGGAAAAAAGACAAAGAAAGTGTTGATAAACATGTATTTATTTTTATAGATAATATCTGATCTCATACATACATACATTACATCCATACAATCCTTCATTCATTCACCCCTCTCAACCAAACGCTCAAGGAGAGAAGAAACGGTCAAACCGCTCCCTTGACTCCACCTCTCTCCTCTCATCCGCCTGCCGCTGATATAGAATATCCTCCCTCACCAGAAGCAGGAAGGGATCCTCCCTCCCTCATCTCCCTGCTCCGGCCCCTGCTGCGCCCACTGCAACTGCCCCCGATGTGATGACTAGTAGCAAAACGTGTCGTCCCAATTTTTGATACATTATTATTTCAACTATAGGTTATATTTACAGAAGAAAATTTTAATAAAATGGCGGGCGAAGAGGAAGAACTGTGCGAGCAAATACGATTATCTAAGCATTTATATGATACTTCTTCACTATTACATTCCAACAAGATTGCTTTGGAGAATGCATGGAGGGAGGTTGCAAGTGCATTGGGAAAATCTGTTGTGAAAGTGAAAACGGACTGGAAAGCTGTCCGGGACAAATACGGAAGAGCGCATTAAAAAGTGGGAGGTAGCGTGCAGTAGTGGTGCAGGGCAAATAACATTCGGCTATCCAAAAGTCGTGACCCAACTTAGCTGGTTGAGCGAGTTCATCAGGCACATGTTAACAGAGTCAAATTTTCCGGTATGTAGGCATAATCAACGTGTGTGTGTGTGTGTGGAGAGAAAGTTTTGAAAACAAATTTTTGAAAACAATTGGTAGGCTATTCACTTGGTCAGGATGTTTGAAAAAAGGTGTCTTTCTGTAGGCAGGCGAGGGAGACGATGATGAGGAGGAGGAGGAAAGGCCTAGGCCTAATTTGCAGGTTTATCAGGCAGATCAGGCACCTCCATCAACCCTCAACCCCGCCTCATCCCTATCCCAATTTCCACTTCTATCTAACCCTCTAACCTCTACCTCTTCCACATCTCACCCTCCCACCACTCTGATGGCTTCTACCTCTACCTCTTCCCTTCTTCCCCCCCACCCTCCCAACGCGACACGAGTGGCTTCTGCTACCTCTTCCCCACTATCTGACCCTACCACAACTCTGTTGGCTTCTACCTCTACCTCTTCCCTTCTTCCACCCCACCCTCCCACCACCCCGACTGCAGTGGCTTCGACCGTTTCTCAGTCAGTTACCCCACCATCTCATCCCCCTACCCCGACATCAGCCTCCTGTGGAGGTAAAAGAAAGAGAAAAAGCGTCAGGCCGAATATGGATCCATGCGAGACTGCCCTCCTCGATAGGCTGCAGGAAATTCGGCAGGAAAGAGGAGATGGAGAAGGCGAGAGAAAGGGTGGAAGAGAGGGAGAGAGAGAATGAGAGAGAGGATGAGGGAACGTGATAAGAATGACATTCACGTCTCTTACTAATTACCTGTGCCAATTTATGCGAACCCTTCCACAAGGGCAAAGTGCTATTTGATGCGCGACATCAAACAGCTGATGCATGATTATGAGCCATTTTAATGATCTTGTCACCCGATATTCGTTCTATTACTGGCCTTATTTGTTTTAGTGTTTGAATTAATTACGGAATGTTTTGTGTTCACATTCTGTGTGAAACATAAGTGTTCATGTTCTGTGTGAAACATAAGTTCAGTAGCCTCTTTGAGTGAATGAAATTTGAAAGCATGAGTGAATGGAAAACGTGTGCGTGTATTGTGGGTCAAGTTTCTGTATTTGATAAATAAACCCCTTTTCTCTAATATTCCCTACCATATAATTTCTGTGGAAATTATGCGCTATAGCTTTGGCTATAGACCTACACTTAAATAATTCATTCATCTGTCAAGGCAGTAGCTCGTTGTATAAACATTTTAAATGGATATGAATTAATGAGTTTGACGTAAACCAAATTAGTTAACTTGTGTAATGTGATAACTAATAAATCAAAAGTCATGCTTCCAAGTGACCAATGTCTATACATTTATTGGTCAGTGCGCATACCCAATCGTAGCACATTGTACTGGGGGGGAAACACGGCAGCATCTGACAAAAAATAATCTGCCAGCATCTCCCTGACAGGAACCGCTCTCTGAGATGGTCTGGCTCTGCCGACCGAACACCGTGGTCCGTCGACCATATTCCGGTCCCCCTCAACATGCTGCCTCCACTCTCCAGGCTGTGACCTCTCCGGTGTCAGCGGTCGTATCCACAAAGGAGGCGGGCATGTATCTGGCTCGTTCGATGGATGCCAGGAAGTTGTGTAGAGCCACGCACGCCTTCACAATCTTCACAGCCTTTTCAGGTTGGCAGTCAATTGGATGGCCAAAAATTCGGAAGCGCGCAGCCAATATGCCAAAGGCATCCTCCACTACGCGTCTCGCCCTGGCCTGTCGGTAGTTGAAGATGCGCTTCCTATCCTGCAGGTTAGTACCTAATGAGAAGACAAATAAGTGTCATGCAGGAACACAGAACAGATGACGGAACAGATGACTTGGCTGGCTCCAACTTTACACGGCTTTTGAATAGTAATGGTAAACTGTGCCATTGCGCGCACTGCGTGCCTGCCTGGGTAGGCTATGCATTTTTTTCCGTTAGACAAATTCATGTATAATTAATTAAATCATGTATAATTAATTAATGTGATTAAAACAATAAATATGTAAACGAGCTAACACACCAGAAGCCAGCCATACAAGAACTGTGAGCGAATCTTTCTCTGGACATGCAGATTGCTTTAAAGTAGCCTGGGGTGTTTTATCCAAGAGACCTGCGTTTATTTCCATCAGCTACCAATTTGTTTTTAATTACCTGCACAGGTCGCATCAGATTATCCTGTGGAAAGGCACCTGGCCTACGATTATATGTTGTCGGGGTGCGAATTATAGGCTCACGGCAACTGAGTAGCCTACAGTGCCATAAGGTTAGATATATTGCACAGCAGGTAAACAGTCCCATTGCTTGTGCCCGGGCATGCATTTTTTTTAGTTTTTGTTTTTTCGTTAGACCGATGTATGATCATCCTTGACAATATTATATATAATATATAATAATCAGTAAACGAGATACAACTAAGCCAGCCAAGACCCGTGTGCGCTTTCTTTGTCATTGCTTCTGGGCCTTATTCAAAGGCTACCTGTGTTTATTTCCAACAGCTATCAAATATTTGTATTCTCACCTGGATAGGGACGCATCAGGTTCACCTGTAGGGGAAAGGCCTCATCCACCAGGAAAAAAAAAGGACTGGGCGTTGTGGTGCCTGGTAGGACAGCAGGGGCGGGTAGATTGAGGTCGCCCTCTGCCAGTCTGGATCCAAAAGGCACTGCGACCCAAGACACCTTCATCGCTCACACGCCCGTATGCGCCAACATCTACATAAATAAACCTATAGTTGGCATCAGCAGCAGCCATAAGGGAATATTGAAAAAAAAAAAATTGTAATTATGGAAGTCACTTCCCGATCGTACTGGAGCTCTGACTCTGACATGCTTCTCGTCAATCACCCCGACTGTTACGACCGGCTCAAGGCCACAACACATAGACGGACACCATACTAAGTATGATGCAAAAAGGTGTTTATTTACAACCAAGAAGAAGTACAACACAAACAAAGGCTGGGATCCTGTCAGGAAGTTGAGAGTGAGAGCCGGAGGGAGGATCCACTTTTATAGGCTGCACCCACAGCTTCAAGCAGGTGCCCGCAATCACCACTCAGGAGGCTGTAACTTAAAGAGACATGGCAGACACGTACATCGGGACAGACAAATAAATATTGACACGTAACACCCCCTCCCTTAAGATGACAGCCATGCTGTCAGCATTAACATTCTAGGGCAAATAGCAATAGCAAACAGGATGATCGATACCAGAAGAATCTTCCTGCAGCAGGACAGCACCAGCACCAGTCCCACTTGCATCAACCTCCAAATTAAACGGCACTTCGAAGTTAGGAGATACTGGTGACCAGATTTTGACTTGGGTAACGGCAACTCAAATGGCTCCCCCATCACAGGGATGGGATGAAGTGGAGCCTGTGGAATCACTTGGTTTGGTTTCCCAACCACCTGACATGTATGACACGAGTGGCAGTGTCTTGAAACATCTTTTTTTAAACCAGGCCAGAAGAAATGTTTGAATATACGATAGTACGTTTTAGCTACCCCTAGATGACCAGACAAAACACTATCATGAGCCAAGCTCAATATCTGTGCACGGTAACCAGCAGGGACAACAATCTGATATACAGTATTACACCCACTATCATCAGCTGAAGGAGCCCACTTACGCATGAGAATACCATCTTCCCAGTAGTAAACCACTTGAGAGGCACCAATCTCATCTTTAGGCAATGCTGCTGCTACACCCTTAGTCAAGGAAGGATCGGCCTTCTGAGCCTCTATCAGCTGCTCCCTGCCAACCTTTAATTGAGTCTCAGACTCATCAGCCAAGGTGACAGGGTGGAACAATGTAACCTCAATAGTCTCACCTACAATGGAATCAGTGGACTGCTTAGCTACAGTTGACTCAGAAGTGGCAGAGGGACCAGCAGACACAATCTCGACAGTTTCTCCACAAGGAACAATAAACGTATCTGAAAGGTCTACCACCTCCTCAACCTTCCTTGACTGAGCGCGAGTCCCAACACAAACAGGAAACACTTTTGGCATCGGAGATAACGGATCACCTTGGTTAACACCCCTAGAGCCAACTGGGTTGTTAACAACAATGGGCTTAGGGAACACCTCCCCACCAGCCAAATCATTACCCAGAATCATGTCCACACCTACTAAAGTAAGTTCATGGCGAATTGCCACCGTCACAAGGCCTGTAACCAAGCCAGACTGTAAATAAACATCATGCAATGGGTCTTCAAACCAAGCCAGTCCACACCCCCGCACTAAAGCATTTTCACCGGTAGAGGTTTCTTCCGAGAGGGGCAGTTCTCCCTCCACCAACAAAGATTGAGCGGCTGCTGTATCTCTTATGATACGAATCGGGACCAATGTCTCTGACTCCGAGGTGGCCACTAACCCCTTCATCCGGAAAGGTGCAAAAAGATCAGGCTCAATGCTGCCTTCACTGGGCTCACTCCTACCTTTCCCCAACCCAGGCCTATTTTCAGTAAGCTGACTGAGACCATCTTTGGCACCAGGCAGACAGGATACAGAAGCTAGCAATGCCACTGGCTTAGCCTGCTGTATCCTACTAAGAGCATAACAGTCAGCTATTACATGACCAGGCTTTTTACAAAAGAAACAAACTCTCTCAGAATTTCCAGAGCCAGAACTAGCAGGTTTGGTAGAAAAACCTGAGGAACCAGTACCGTCACTGCCAGCTGTAAAGCGAAGAGGACGAGGAGACGCATGGTTCCTAGCTTCACGAGGGTTATCATTAAAGACAGCTTTGTGAGCGAGGACATAATCATCAGCAAGCACAGCGGCATCCCCAATTCTTGCTACACGCTGCTCACTAAGATAGGTGGCAACTGCTTCAGGAACACAGTTTTTGAATTCTTCCAAAAGTACCAACTCACGAAGTTGCTCTTTAGTCTCAGCTTTTTGAGATGCACACCACCTATTAAACAGAATTTCCTTCTCCCTGGCAAATTCTACAAAGGTCTGCTTGTCAACCCTACGACTACCTCTGAATCGCTGCCTATAGGCCTCTGGAACCAGCTCATAGGCCCGCAAGATGGCTGCTTTAACAATTTCGTAGTCAGCGCATTGTTCAAGTGCTAATGAAGAGTAGACCTCCGGTGCTTTACCTGTTAAGACACACTGCAGCAACAATGTCCATACAGCTTTAGGCCATTCAAACATGGTGGCTACACGCTCAAAATGGGGAAAGTATCTTTCCACCTCTTTCTCAGAGAAATGAGGAACTAAACTAATGTTCTTCCCAACATCAAACCGAGGAGAAGCAGAAGATGTATGAGACCTAGCACTCTGAGACTGCATCTCAAATGACCTCATCTCCAATTCTTTCATTCTTTCCTCATGTACCAGCTGCAACCTCGCCATTTCGAACTTCCTCCCCTCTTCTTTATCTTTTGCCTCAATTTCTAACTGCTTTATCTTGAATTGCAACTCCAACTCTTGCAAATGAACAGATTGAACATCCTGAGTTTGCAACTTTACAACCTCTGACTTACTGTGTGACAAACAGGGAAAACAGCCACTGCCTCCAAAAGTCCTCCGCTATGTCCTGCCACTGACCGCGGGAAGGAAAGGCCATGAACTCCCCCTGAAGGGCGTCCCAGATGGCAGAACACATCTCCTCCACGATGCCCGACGCAGTGCTGGTGCCCATCTTATAGCTGGCCGAAAGAGCTTGCAGGCCGATACCGGTTGCCAGGTACCTCAATGTAACCGCAAGCCTTTGGGAAGCCCCGATTGGGTTCAAGTGGTTTTGGTGAGAGTCGGGAAGATATCGGATGACTTGCGAAAGGAGATCATCAAACTTTGGCGCCGACATCCGAAAATACTGGAAATGCCTCTCCTCTTCCAGGCTTCGCATTGGAAGCACCAAAGAAACAAATTCCCCATCCTGATCTCGTGTGGTATTTAAAGGGCGCACATACCACCGCCTATCTCTCCGCTTCCTGCGTTGCCGCCGCCGATGTAAAAGGGGCAATGAAATGCACTCTTCTTCCGTAGCCTTTTTGATCGGAATGTCACCCGTGAAAACACCGGTGACTCTGCTGCCACCCGTGGCGTGAGTGGTGTATTGCATGTCATGCATTGCCCGTGACGTTTGCGCATGCAGTGTAGACTTTGAAAGGAAGCGCGTCACTCGCGTTGACTATGTAACGGCCCTAAGGCAAACCAGCGCCATGTCCCTGCTGTGGGCCTGCCATCCTCTGTGCCTTGACCTGAGGCAGGGCACTTGCAATCCTGACAATAAAAATATAATAAAAAAACTAGGCTCCTAGCAATCTAATATTTCCCTGTTATACCTACAACTATGGCACAGCAAGAAGGCACTTAATGTCAAAACAATATTGCTTTCATCTTACTCCTCACCTTATATTTCGTTTTAAGGTTATCCCACTTTTTGGACTGCAGTGGGGTCACCCGTCCTGTCAACTCCATTTGTTGAATAAAAGTGCTATGAACACACAAGTCAATTATATAAATTACAATTATATACGTTCACTACAAATTACAGGTGGTGCATTTAATTAACAACATTGGATCCCGCAAGAGCTTCTCACCGATAGCAATTAATGGCAGTATCCCTTCCACCTGTAAACAGATGTTTGTGCGCCACCTTCATGCGCACAAACGTCTCCGTTTGATGGGCTGAACCTAAAAAAAATGATTAAACACAAACATAAAAAGGTAATACATAAATAATGTAATTTTGTGAGCGAGTAAAATGAAATTGTTATTGGCGACAGTGGTGTTTAACACCAGCTATGTCCATGCAAAATATAGCAACGTATGGTATCATTAAGTTCTCAGCCGCTTAAGTACATTTCTCAGATCAGAATTGAAATACTCAAAACTACCTGTTCAATCTTCACATCATTGTGTCACTTGTGCACATCAAAAAAGCAGTTTCTCATTTCTTTGAACAAGTTGCAAATGCTTTGGTACATTCATGCAAATGATTATGTACAATACTCTGCTCTTTCCTACATTATCAATTGCTGATGTAATGTTGATCAAAATGTATTGTAATGGGTCTCTATTGAATAGTCTCACCCCCACAACATTTAGGCCTTAGTTCATTAGATAAGTCTTTACATGCAAAATGGTTGAACAAGTTGTCACATTATGTGAAGCATATTTCTATACATTTCCATTAGACTTTTTTTCTAAATCTGTCCTGAATTGGTAAATTGCTACCAGGTGAATCTTGACTTTCTCTAAAGAAGGGAAATGAGTGAAGTGTTAGATCAACCAACAATCAACCAGTTTACTGAAATAGCTCAAAGGTGCATCTCCTGAACCATGAACTGTCAGTAACGTCAGGAGGTGTAGGAAGACTGCACTGTAGTTCATACAGCAATGCATGTACAGTTTAAGGACTCCATCCTCAACGCATGTATTTTTGTATGTACATTCATATTTATTTATGTATGTGTCTATTTATCTATTCTATTCCAAGGATATATACTCATATATATCACTCATATATCAATCGAAGGCTGGAGGAGTGTAACACATTAATTCTTACTTCCACACATTTGATCACAGCCTCCCTTCTGAGTCCCTGTCCCTGGACTGACAGACTGGCCCGAATAAGGTGTCCCTACCATCACCTCCTCTGACCCTGTCTCTGCCACGTCACCTCCACCATAACTCACGCCAATTGCTTGGCGAAGGGTTGACCCCAGGGTCATTAAGTGCTGGAGGTGGGCGTAAAAATATATTGTTATTATGAATTGCTATTATTTCAACTTTCAACTTAATTTTCAATTCTGATTGCCTTTTATTAGTGAACAACAATTTACTTATTTTATCATCTATCATCTCCACTAAAAAAGCCAAATTAAATTACTTCTGCAATTCGACTACCTGAAAACCCTGAGGCTGCTCATTGTTCACAGGGACCTCATAACACCCACTTTGCGTGGGCTGCGCTAGTATGCGCCTGAAGTTGGACGGTCCAGAGATAGCAGGGGCCTTAGGGAGGATTTGGAAGGCCTGTTTCTTTGGAGGACTGCAGGGGTCTTGACTTTCAAAGTCCGATCGGACGTGTCTACTTGGCCTTTATTAGAGACAGACAAAACAAAAGACAAATACATGAGTTCATAAAGAGACTGGCTTTGCACAAATATGTTGGAACAAAAGGCACTTAAAGCATAAAAGTCATACTTGATTTTTCTTTTGGGTCTCCGGTCTGTTGTTGGGTCTTCGACCTCTGATGCCAAATCGGTCTGGTTTTGAGCCAGTGGCAGCTTCTGGCGACACTCCAGATAGTTATCTGTTGAACAGAACTCGAATTTAGGATTGTATTTATTGATATCATGACTGATCAGTTAATTATTTAAGTATACATACCTGAAGAAAAAAAACCCTGGCATTGTCAAATAGAGGCCAGTTATCCTGGGGCTCTTCCAGCTGCCTTATGGCCCGATTGACTCCCTCAGCCTTGTGGGGGGGCCACCTGCACGCCCCATTATTGTACCATTGCGTTGGCACAACCTCCACCTCCTCGGAATTGTCAAAGCAGACAACGGAAAACATAGCTGGTCTTCTGCATGAGAACAAAAATCACACTCTGTTAACCAGTTTAACCCTACTGCCTTGCCTGCCTAACCTACACACAGGGGCGGCCTTCCCTACAGGCGGGTTAGGCGGCCGCCTAGAGCGCCATCTAGAGGGGGAGCGCAAAATAATGCGCCCAAAAAAATAAATAATAAAAATTATATATTTTTTTCCCCTCCTGGCGCATATTTTTGCGCCCCTTCTATATCTCCAACCAATATTTTGAAATTAAAAAAAATAAATCTAACATTAGGGTAAAATGAGCCAAAAATCGAAAACGGAAGGGGAACCTACCTCCTTGGTTTCGTCAGAACATGCTAGTACTATAAGGCGTTTGGTTAGAGTGTTTTCAAGAATCGAGAATCAAGAACGAAATCAAGAAAATGAAGAGGCAAAAGCCATCCGGGGCGCAATTTAAGAAGAAGAGAAAGGAAGAAGAAGAGAAACGTGCAAAGGAGAAAGGTAAATCTTTAAATCCTGTTCTTTGCCTATAATGAATTCCAAATAGGAAAGGTTGATGAATGCGTGAATTGCTTCGGGCACTTTAGTTGAGATAAGAAGAAAATATGTACCTCAATCAAAGTTGTCCTACTCCCTGTCATATAGTTATTTCAAGATTTTACAGAGGCGGGTATATCAAAAATGATATGTCCATTTATTCTACATTATATAAAAAAAGACATAATTAAAATAGGGGCGCACTGTATAACGACCATAGCCAGTGCAACAGCACTTCAAATATATTACTCGTTGCATAGTACACCCTTTAAGGAAGACAAACACGGCAACTTGTCAACAATGAGGAATACTGGTAAAAATCCAAGTGTTGTATGTCAAATTTAGCGAATGGATTTTGTGTAATCTCGCCTGTTAGCTAACGCTAGCTAGCCAGTGACTTGTGACGTAACTTGTTTTTGCCATTCAGTCAAAACATCAGTTCGAGTTAATTAAGCAATTTGCGTAATTTTCGATGTGTCATTCTTTTTTTTTTTAGTTATCATAACAACGTCAGTTTTGGTGGAGCGAGCTAGCCAGTTTAATTAGATATGATTTAACTAATCAAGAGCTATGCATGCATCTAGGAATATAGAAAGTATGTCAGGCTGTCCAAATAGACCAAAATGCTCAATAACTAATAATGCATACTTTTGTTATATATTTTTTAGGTTCACTTTTAAAATACATGACACCAACTGCTGCCTCAATTGACGAGGAACAGCCACGCACCTCAACTGCGCCACCGTCCTCAAGTGAGTGCAATATGTCAACAGATGTTCCTGATGATAAATTATGTACTGTAAAAGTGACAATATGTTGTGTCATTTCTAATCCACTCAATATATTTACTATTGCGTTCTCTCTGTATAGACCTACAACCACTCGAAGGAACATCAGAACAGCAAGCTGCTCATCCTGAAGAGATGACCACCGATTCCACACTGACCACTGTGTCTGCTTGTTCAGGTGAGTGCAATGTGTCAACAGATGTTCCTGATGATAAATAATGTAATGTAAAAGTTACAATATGTTGTGTCATGTCTAATCCAGCCAATATATTTGCTCTTGTGTGTTCACTCTATAGGTATAGGCCCAGAACCACTGCAAGGAACTTCAGACCAGCGTGTTGTTTCTCATCCTGATTGCACCACTGATTCCACAGATTCCACCCATACACCCTTCTCAGGTGTGTGCCTCGTGAATCTAAAGATTGTTAGCTATTTACCTAATTGACATTACATTGTAATTACATATCTCATTCTGAAACATTTATTAAATACTGAAATGTGTATGTGTATATCTACCCACCACCCCTCCATTCTCATAGAGATCCATTTAAATGCAGAGAGGTTATACAAACAGCTGAATATCTTCTATCAAGAAAGAATGGTTTATAAACTACAACAATTAGGTTTGTGAAGTTATTTTGCATATGAGATGAGAAAGTGTGCTTTTTGTGTGCCACCCAGATGCAGCAAAGACAGACAAGCCATTACCAACCGATCCTGCTGACTGGCCTGCACATCTCACGGACACAATAAAAACAGAGTTTGTTCGGAGAGGACCGAATCAGGTAACACCTGATTTTATTTTTCCAAGGAGAGATGATGGGAGAAGTTGCCACCACCAGTACTTCAGCAGGACCTTAATCAACGGAGAAAGGATTAAAAGAAGTTGGTTGACTTATTCAAAAACGAAAAACAGCCTTTTTTGTTTTTGTTGTCAGCTTTTCTCCCCAAAACACATTCTTTTAACACATGGAGGACTGTCTGATTGGAAGAATGCAAGTGCTGCTCTAAACAGTCACGATAATAGTCAGGAACACCTGAACAATTTGGCGTCATGGAAAGAATTGGCAGTTAGATTAAAACAAGGTACAACCATTGACAAAAAAGAGCAGGCCCTCTTAGAGGCAGAGCAGAGTCGGTGGAGAGCAGTACTGACAAGACTGGTTGCAATTGTAGTCGCTCGCTTTGCGAAATATGTCATTTAGAGGACACTCAGATAAACTCCACTCTCCTTCAAATGGTAACTTTCTGAAAGAGGTTGAGCTTATGGCACTGTTTGACCCAGTGATGAAAGACCACATCCACAAGGTTAAATGTGAAACATCACACCACAGATACTTGGGCAAAACCATCCAGAACGAGTTGATCCAGTGCATCAGTGGAAAAATGCTCTCAACAATGGTGCAGGAAATAAAGAAGTGCAAATACTTTAGCCTCATTTTAGATTGCACCCCGGACGTTAGCCACATTGAACAGCTGTCAGTAGTAATAAGAATTGTGACAGTGGAAGAAGACCCCCGGGTTAAAGAGCACTTTCTGGGATTCCTAGTGGCAGAGGACTCCACGGGAGAAAGTTTGTCTGCCCTGATTTTGAAGAGGCTGGAGGAGTTGGATATTGCCTTTGATGACTGCAGAGGACAGTCCTATGACAATGGGGCAAATATGAAAGGAAAGAACAAGGGAGTACAGGCCAGGCTACTTCAGTTAAACCCAAGAGCTTTGTTCGTGCCTTGTGGGGCATATACACTTAACTTGGTAATTTCTGATGCTGCCAAAAGCTCCAAAGATGCAATATCATTTTTTGGTATTGTGCAGAAGCTATACTGTCTGTTTTCTGCCTCTACACAGAGATGGGCCATCCTCAAACAGAAAGTGAACCTCTCGCTCAAAATGTGGTCAGAAACCAGATGGGAGAGCAGAGTGAAAGCTGTGGAACCTCTGCGATACGAAGCCGCAGCTGTGAGAGAGGCACTGCTTGAGGTGAGAAACCAGGCCAAAGACCCAATGATCAGGATTGAAGCCCAGTCTCTGGCAGAAGAAGTGGGGTCATTCCGCTTTTCACTGTGCACAGTGGTCTGGTATGATGTGCTAAATAAAATTCAGCACGTGAGTAAGCTCTTGCAGTCCCAGACTATGCAAGTGGATGTGGCCGTAAGTCTTCTAAAAAAAACACAACAAGCTCTGGAGTCCTACAGAGCCACAGGCTTTGTGGCTTCACAAACATCAGCCAAGGCCATGTGTGAGGAGATGAATGTGGATGCTGTCCTTGTCCCAGACCTGCCACACCAAGAGCTCATGAAGCAAGCAGAGGCACTTGCACACACCTTAAGCCATGGAGGGAAGTCTGATTTGGATGGGAAGGAGCTGGCCCTTCCCATCCAACATGTCGACTCTTGAGTTGTTCAAGTTCATCCAAACAAAGCAGCTCACAGAGATATACCCAAACCTTTGTATAGCTCTGCGGATCAGTGCAACCCTTCCTGTCACAGTAGCTTCAGCAGAAAGGAGTTTTTCGAAATTAAAACTTTTGAAGACCTACCTGAGGTCAACGATGGCTCAAGAACGCCTCAGTGGTCTGGCTGTGATCAGCATTAATCATGAAGTTGGTGGTCAGATTCAGTACAATGATGTTATTGATCACTTTGCAGCGAGGAAGGCCAGAAGGACTGCACTGTAACCTTTGAAGTGTGGAGTAAAATGTATATAGTTCTTTAGACAACGTTCATTTGCACTTTTTCTATTTGTCAATTTATTTGTTTATTTTTAATATTCTGATTATTTAACACTCTTAGATTTACATATATTATTGTATTGTTTGTTGTTGTTATTATTATTGTTTGTTAACTAAGTTGTTCATTTGTTTTGTGTGCACTTTGCACTTTTGTTCTTGCAATAAATAAAGGTGCAGTACTTTACTGTAGAACTGTTAAGAAAAGGGTCAATGATTTTCTGTTTAAAAAAAAAAAAATCTGTTTCCGTTTGGTGAATTTCGTTTTATTCCATTTCGGCTAATTTTGTTCATGTAGATTGATGGCTTAAAATAAGTGAATAATATGTGCCACAAGTGACTTAGACCTTCTAAGATTGTTGTTTGCCAGCCATCAGCAGGCGATTGGGAAGATGACGTGCAGGTATGTGCAGTGTTGTACAGTCTGCTACTGTCAATGCCTGGTAAGTGTGAGAGCGCCGAAATTGCTTAGATGCCATGCCGAGAGCGGTATTGCAGACATATAGAGATGTAGAACATTATAGCTCGCAACATATTGAGAGCTGTGAACTTAGTTCAAACTTTTGAATAATGAACTATGAACTGAACTCGTTCATTTTAAAATGTGTGAACTATGAACTGAACTAGTCAAGTGAACTTTCCCAAAACGGGGCATGTGTCCATAAACCGTCTCACAGGGGGGTGTGGTCGGAGCGTAGTTCAGCAGGGCACAGGCTTGCCATTTCCTCCGTGGATTTTATTCTTGAATTAATGTTTGTTCATCGTTGCGATCGTTGTTGTGTTTATGTGAAAGAAATGCAGTTACAGGGCAAAACAGTTTTTCAAGGTTGCAATTCAGTTTTCGTGGGGAATTAACAAACTATTTTTTTTTTTTTGCGGAGGGGGGGGGGGAGCGCCAGGAGTGAAGCTCGCCTAGAGCGCCAAATGTGCTGGGGCCGCCCCTGCCTACACAAATGTAACAACAAGAACGATTCCAAAATAACTGAACATATTGACAAATCAAAAAATGCATGTTTTACTGTGTGTGTGTGTGTGTGTGTGTGTGTGTGTGTGTGTGTGTGTGTGTGTGTGTGTGTGTAACAGCCTCTTGCGAATGATGTTCTGCTCTCGCGCGCAAATTTAGTTTTGGCACTATGGGGGAGGGAACCAAGGGAGGGCGGGCTTTCCTATGATTGGCCGTTTCTGAAGCGCGATATTTGATTGACAGCCCTCCTCATTCAATTCTGAATTATACAGTAAATGGCTGAAACGATAGTTACGTATTGTAACTCTAGATTCTATGATTCTAGGCGCAGCCTTTTAAGTGTCGGCCTCATTGTCCTTTAAATAGCTGAAGAAAAGCTGTTTATTGGGAACAGAACGTCCGCCGGTGCACATCGTCTCAACTGTACCCGACCTAGAACTCCGTTGCGTTACATGTGAAGCGCTTGCCCGTTTATGACAACAGGGTTTGAATCACAATTAGACCAAATTAAAGACATTTGTGAATTCATATTGATGTATATATATATATTTCAACTGTATACTATGAATCTGTGCATTTTACTTGTATGAATGTTGCCAAAACTTCAAAGTTTAAAGTGAAATACAACAAGTGGTTAAACGAGTACAGTTGAGACAGATCATCCTATAGGCAGCTTTACACATTAACTAATAGACTATACTTTTTAAAGCGTGTTTTAATGTTTTTTTGCGTAGCTAGTATATTTATATTGTCATTTAGACATTACATAATACAATTAGGTGTAAAATGTTTATGTTCCTTCCAAAAAAATAATGGTACAAACGTTGGCAGTAGCCTAAATTATTGTGGTGTGTGTGTTTGTGAGAGAGAGAGAGAGAGAGAGGGGGGGGGGGGACTTTGTATTTATTTATTTATTTATGTATTTATTTATTTATTTATTTCCCTACTTGCTTACTAACTTATTTGTCTGTTACAGGATGCCACGATCGAGAGTTAGGTCTACAAATAGGGGAGTGCCACTAGAGGACTTAGAGAGGGCTTCCAGGTCTATTGAGTCAGGATTGTCATACAGGAAGGTCGCTGAGATCTTTGGCATACCGCTTTCTACATTGGGCCGCTACATGAGGAAGAAAGGGGCAATGGCAGCGCAGGGAGTAACAGGGCGTCCCTCAGTAGGCTACAGGGGGTGCAATGCTGTGTTTACAGTACAGCAGGAGCAGAGCCTGGTAGCCTATGTCAAGAAGGCTGCGGCGATGTATTATGGTTTACCGCCAAAAGAGGTAGGACAGTATTCAAGAAGACTAAAAGGGGGAGACTAGGCCAAGTAAAATGACAAAAAGCATATGCCTAACTAGTTTTGTAAAAAAAAAAAAAAAAAAAGTCTGCTAAGTGTAATGTAATGTATTAGCCTAACGTGCTTTTTGCATTTCTAAATGTTTAAATGTTTTTTTGTTTGTTTGTTTGTTTGTTTGTTTAAGGTCCGCAAACTTGCCTTTGAGGTTGCCAAGACGTACAACATAAAGATCCCGGATAAGTGGAATGAGGAGTCCATGGCCAGTGCCAGCTGGTTCACAAATTTCATGAAGAGGCATCACGAGTTGTCGATCAGAAGGCCCCAGGCAACCAGCCTTTACAGGCAGAGTAGCTTTAATGAAACGAATGTGAACAAGTTCTTCACCAAGCTCACATCAGTGTACAGCAAGTACCAGTTTCAGCCACAGGATGTCTGGAATATGGACGAAACCGGACTCATGACAGTCCAGAAGCCAGGCCACCTTGTGGCAACGAGAGGGGAACGCCGGGTGGGGAGCATCACCTCGGCAGAGAGGGGAACCCTCGTGACGATGGCACTGGCCTGCAATGCCATGGGGAACATTATCCCACCCCACTTCATTTTCCCCCGGAAAAGGTTTTTGCCCCATTTTGTGCTGGGTGGTCCTGAGGGGTGCCTTGGCACAGCCAATGGGAGTGGGTGGATGCAGGAGGAGGATTTCTTGACTTAACTCAGGCACTTTGTGCATCATACAAGGGCGTCGGCGGAGAAAAAAGTCCTTCTCCTGCTGGACAATCATTCCTCCCACATTTCAACGGCCGCAATCAACTACTGCAGAGAGAATGGGGTGGTCATGCTGTCCTTTCCACCCCATTGCACACACCACCTGCAACCCCTTGATAAGGCAGTGTATGGGCCATTGAAGAGGCTGCTTGCAAGTGAGATGGACCAGTGGCACCGTCACCACCCCGGCAAAACTGTGACAATCTACGACATGCCATCGCTGCTGAACACCATCCTGCTGGAGGCAGCATCCCCAAGAAACATCTTGAAGGGGTTCAGCAGCACGGGGATTTGGCCGCTGAACAAAGACATTTTCCCAGCTGATGTCTTCCTTCCAGCCTCGGTGACAGACAGACCCCCTCCAGTCATCCCTGGGCCATCCCATGACGACCCCTCTCTCTCTCTCCCTGGGCCATCCAACACTGACCCCTCTGTGATGTGCAGCGCGGATCTCTCTCTCTCTCTCCCTGGGCCTTCCAACGCCGACCCCTCTCTCTCCCTCGCCGGCCCATCCAACGCCGACCCCTCTCTCTCCCTCGCCGGCCCATCCAACGCCGACCCCTCTCTCTCCCTCGCCGGCCCATCCAACGCCGACCCCTCTCTCTCCCTCGCCGGCCCATCCAACGCCGACCCCCCTGTGATGCGCCGCGCCGACCCCTCTCTTTCTCTCGCCGGCCCATCCAACGCGGATCTCTCTCTCTCCCTCCCTGGGCCTGCTGCCGATGTGTCATCACAGCTTCTTGACGGCTCCCTCACCCTTGTGTTCCCAGAATTCCCAGACTTGGAGTTGGTGACCATTCTTTTGGGGGAACCTGAAGAAGTTGTCGTCACTACTGAGGTAAGGAAAACTCATACCACATTTAATAATTGATTTCACATTATGATTTTGAAAATGCAATGCTCAGTTTTGATGTGTTTGCAATAAAAAAATTTTGTGCTTTTGTCCATCTTCACTAGGAAAATGAATTTTCACCCGAGAATGTCAGGCCCTTTCCACGTGCTGGCCCAAGGAAAGCGAGCAGCAGCAGGAGGAAGAGGAACACAGAGATCCTCACAGACACTCCAGTAAAGGAGGCTATGGAGGAGAAGAAGGCTGCACCAAAAAAGGTGAAGCGCAACATACTGAAGGAGAAAAAAAATGGAGGGAAGGTGGGGAAACAAAAAACATATGAGGATACTCAATGCCTTGTGTGCTCGGAATGGTTTTCTTATTCAAGACCAGGAGAGGATTGGACGGCCTGCTCTGTTTGCTGTATGTGGTCCCACACTGCGTGTACCCCTGGTGGTGCTAGTAGTTCCATGTACACATGCCACCATTGTGAGTAGGGCGAACATGTATGTATCTTTGGAAAAAAAAATACGTAACAAACTTTACAATTTAAATATATTTTAAATATTGAATACCCAGCTTTTAACCTGACATGATGGTTCCTAAATATTTGTTATTATATTTGTTACAAGTTATTTGTTATTATATTATTGTTGTTATTATATTTGTTATAAGTTATTTGTTATAAGTTATTTGTTTAACCAGTTTTTTAATATTATATGATGACATTGATGAGTTGAAAAAAATAATAAATGTAGCCTAGGCTAAGCTTAAAAAGTGGATGTTTGTTGTTTGCTTTACCCTGCTATTAATAGATGGTGTGATGTAAATTACATTGATTATAGACTTATGGGTTGTAGTCTATGGTATTTTAACCTAATACATTAGAAAAACACATGAACACATAATTATTTCAATGATTTAAATACAAAGACAAAGACTGGCATGTCACATTTCCATTGTTTTCAATGGAGTCTCAACTGTACCCTACCATTTTTCAGCGAGGGTACAGTTGAGACAAAAGTGCACTTTTTTTATTTGATTGATTGTATAAAAATTAGACACCTTCAAGATATAAATCCTTGGTTATATTTTGGCACACACCCTGAAAATATGTTAAGTCTAAAATAATTTCTTTTTTGGTGTCTTTTAATAGTCTAATTTGTGTGAGGAAGCTGGTAAAAGTAAACGTGTATCCAACTGTACTCAGTCTACCCTACCTGACATTTTTATTTTATTGTTTATTGTTATTGTTCCCCTGCTTTGGCAATGAGTTGTAACTGGTCATTTAACAACATTTTGAGGAGATAATCTGCTGGTTGGTGAGGGGTGTCACATGCCACCGCACACTTTTTGCACTTTTTTTTGCCAATTTCGGATGACGCAAAGCAAAATCATCTCTACAGATGTAATGTTTGCGATTGTCGATGCCGTTAATTTGTGAAACGACTGTCACTGCCCTCTAGAGGATTTATTGCGTAACATCCATAAGAACGCTGAAACCAGACGGAGGTATGAAGGATAGTTCCGGGGGCAACGTTTGGGGCGACGGACAAATTTCGTCCGGATCCGGAGGTATGGATCGGCCTTAAAGTGTAAACCCAGGATCTTTGTTTTGGCATTAAAACCCATCAAATAAGCCTCCCAGATACCTTTTTCATTGAAAATCGAGTATTATAGTTTGCCTATTGTGTGTAAGGATTTGTGGTGGGAATTTACGGACCACGTCAATCGTTTTCTGCGTCAACCGGGTAGAATAAAGTCATCAGAACGTTTAACAATTGCGGTCATATTTGTGTAAAAACGGTACAAGACCATACAACAAACAATAAAACAAACGTTGCAAGGAGAAGTCCATTATCAGCTTCCACTGATAGATTACCATTTTATTAACCAAATGGTAAGGTAGTATTGGGGGGCAATGCTGTCTTGGCAATGTGAATTCCTGGCTTTAGCCAATGCAATGGAGTTCTCCTTGCAACGTTTGTTTTATTGTTTGTTGTATGGTCTTGTACCTTTTTTACACAAATATGACCGCAATTGTTAAACGTACTGATGACTTTATTCTACCCGGTTGACGCAGAAAACGATTGACGTGGTCCGTAAATTCCCACCACAAATCCTTATACACAATAAATCGAGGTTAACCTACCTGGACAACTCACAAGATCATCTTTCACTTCCTCGAATGAAGTTAGGGCTTATAAATTTGTTTCTTGACGCAAACACGAACCATCTCTCTCTTGACTTCAAGCTGTGGATGGGTCGTCTTCTCTGGTGCTTGAGCTGTCCTTCACTCTATGCGTCAATCACGTGTGCAGTGCGTCTTCCGTCAACAACGTGCCATGCTTGATTGTAGCGAACAATTATTTTGTAACTGTAACTTACATATGCAATTCCTTTAATTTACGTGTCAACACTTGCTATATATTATTTATAAATATATATTATATAAATGATAAATTCCAAAACTTTCCTCCTTGAACTGAACTCCGGCGCATTCGGCAATCGACTTGTGTGGACTTCCTGTAAACACGGACCTCCCGGTAATGCTTGTTAAACTGTCTTTTTAAATAAACTCCGGGTTTGCAAACTAAGTTGTTTGTGCTTCGTTTTATGTGTAGGGACCCTAGTCATGCTACTGCAGAGGTTTGGTGCTATTTAGTGGTTCAAAAATGCGAAGCGAAACACTATGCCCCAAGTCAACAACATGGACGCCAAACATTGCGCCCGGCAAACTACAATGCTCAATTTTCAATGAAAAAGGTATCTGGGAGGCTTATTTGATGGGTTTTAATGCCAAAACAAAGATCCTGGGTTCAATTTGCGCCGGAATTACACTTTAAGAACGCACATTTCAGTTCCTCATAACGGTGCCTGCCGTTTTTTAACGCCCCCTGCCCTGCCCCCATGGTGTTGCGGCGTCAACCTGCGTTAGTGCTGGGCGCTATACCGGTTCAGACTGAATAACGGTGTGTATTTTCGTTAGGAAATGCTTTTGTTATATACCGCCATACCGGTGTATTTGATTACACAACGTTCGGAACGCTGCGCTGCGCGAAACTGTTTCAGACGGGACCCTTTTCAATGTTGCGCTAAACACGCATGGTATGGGGCTGTTTCCCAAAGTGAAGGCTGCAGCCTTGCTAGGACGCGTCCTTGCTAGTCGCGTCCTATGGAGATGAGACTAGAGTGCTAGCTCGAGTGCTTCCTAGCGTTTGTAACGTCGGACTTTGGGAACGACTTGGTAGTGTGGAAGCGCTTCCGCTTCCGCCTTTTAATACTTTGTGTCCGCTTGTAAACACATGTGCGCTTATGAATAAAACATGGCAGCAATCAAGCTGATCGATATTTATTTGACTTTTGTCTGTTATGAATGCGGTCATGTCTCCTTCGCATGGAGCCTCTTTGGGGAAGTCACAAAAGCTTTGTTGTGGTTGATCGAATTGTCTTTATTAAAAGGAAAATCCATTCAATTTTTATAAAACTAAGTGAAATTGTCTGAGAACTTAATTCATGCATCACATTTACAGTACGGTTGATTACTATTATGCAGGGGGAAAAAGACAAAGAAAGAGATGATAAACGTGTATTTGGATATATTATTTAACTGATCTGGGTCCGTGTTCACAAAGGATTTTAGGGCTAAAAGTAGGTCCTAACTGGCGAATTTAGGAGTAACTCCTAAAAATAATGGGCGTGTCACTCTTAAATTTAGGACTCCTAACTTTTTTCACTAAGAGCAATTCACAAAGTATTTTAGGCCTAAAAGTAGCAGCTTAAAAGTCCTCAAGAGGACTCCTAACTCAGTAAGACCTATTCACAAAGAATCGTAAATGCTTGCGAGACGAAATGTTAGGGTATTAAACTTGTTGTGGAGTTAATCGTAATGCAATAACATCCCTGACTAACAGGAATAATCCGATTAGTCCCGAAATAAAATGTTTGGCCATACTACGTTATTTAGCAACAGGTGCAATGCAACTTTGCAATGCCGACGATTTAAAAATATCGCAACCATCAGTCAGCCGTGCCATAAACTTTCCTTTGGACATTCAACAATTACACAGGATCAAAGCCAACTTCATGGCAATTGCAGGTATGCCCGGTGTGGTCGGTGCTATTGACGGGACGCACATAAAAATAATTGCGCCATCAAAAGACGAGGACGTGTTCGTCAATAGGAAGAAAGTGCATTCCATCAACACGCAGGTTGTTTTTGATGCAAATTTTAACATAGCCTGGATGTTGTTGCAAAGTGGCCTGGATCTTCAGCTACCCATGATTCGCTTATTTTAATTGAGAGCGGTCTGAGGCAGCTTTTTGAGATGTACCAGTTGGGTGTCATTTGCTGGGAGACAGTGACTATCCATGCAAGACGTGGCTCTAGACACCCTACCTCAATCCACAACCGGGAGCACAGTTAAAGTATAACATGTAAGTGATTATGCATATTACGCTTAGTTCTACGTGTAAAACACATCGTATTGGCTCTTTGACACCTTTTATTTGTTGAATCGATATTTATTATTATTTACTGATTTCTTCCATATATGCTAGAGCACACAAACATACACGAAATGTTGTGGAGAGAGGAATTGGGCAGATGAAACGTCGGTTCATGTCCTCCACGGCGAAATACGCCTCACCCCAGAGACAGGGCAAGCACAGTCATTACTGTATGTGCCATTCTACACAACCTCTGCAAGCGGAGGAACATTCCACAGCCAGACGATGATGATGATGATGATGATGGCGATCAACATGACAATGAATTTGGCCGGCATTTAGGGATCACTTTGAAAACACATTTTAGGTAAACACCTTGGCACAAATCAGTCAACACTTGTGTAGTTCATAACATTTATTTTCTTTAAAATTGTACGTATTTTTATTGTTTGCTTTCTCTCTCTCTTGAACGTGCAGGCTACAACGTCATTATCGTGGTCTGCACAAAATTGTCATTGTTTTTTCTGCTAACTGCACTATAACTACTTAATAGGAATTCATTTCTAGCCTAGGCTATTTCCTTGTTTTTCGGTGATTCAGTGGGCTCGTCTGAACAACCAATCACCGAACTGACTGCTTCTAAACTCGTGCACGAGAATTGACGTAATCCATAGCAACGGCGCGTCACTCTTAGTTCACTCTTTGTGATTTATCCTTAGTAAGAGTAGGTCTCAGCGGCTTTGTGAATAATTTTTAAGAAAAAACTCCTACGTAAAATGTTTTAGCGCGAGTTAGGAGCACTCCTAGCGGTAAGATAAAATGCTTTGTGAATACGGCCCCTGATTCATTCATTCATATATGCCTACAATCTACCAGTGCTTTGAACACATAAGTATATCATATAAAATACAATTAAATACGTTCATTAAAAATTACAAACATTGCAAATGATCGGTTGTGCATTAATTTTACAACATTGGATAGTGGCACTATCCCTTCCACCGGTAAACAAATGTTTGTGCGCCACCCTAAGGCGCACAAAAGCCTCCGTTTGCTGGGCTGACCCTAAAAAAAACGATTCAACACAAACATAAATAGGTATACATAAATAATTTAATCTTGTGAGCGAGTAAATTGACATTGGTGACAGTGGTGTTTAACACCAGCTACGTCCATGCAAAATATAGCAACGTATCATTAAGTTGCAAAAACGTTTGAAAAGTGGCACAGGTCTTTAGGCTTGATTATTTGCATTAACATGATGAATCTATAAAAAGCAATACGGCACAAAATATTTCTGAAAACTAATATAACTTCACTTCGTTTGAACGCAGAGCTGCCAACTCTCCCGTTTTTCCCGGGTTTCTCCCGTTTTCTGATCCATCTCCCGCCGCCCTCCCGTTTTGTCATTTCTCCCGGTTAACTCCCGTATTTCACGATGTCCAAACTTATTTTATTTATAATCAAATCAAAATGTGTGTCGAATGTTCTAAAGTTGCCAGATCATGTATCAAACGCAAGCATGAGAGGCAACGCAAGCGTCAGCCAATCAAATGCATTTGCAGCAAATACGACAGCACAGGCTGTAGCCAATCAGATCACGTCTATGGTCACTTCTCAAGAGCGCAGAGCTAAAAAAAAAAACATGGCGGAGCAAACTCTGTAAATGGTCGTATAAAAATGGCAGAAGCGGGTGTACCATCGAAGAATATTAAATATATGTGTACTTTTAAGTCGGAATGGACCAAAGAGTATGATTCAATATCAAATAGTCACCTGGACAATAGTCACGCTTTTTGTAAAGCGTGTCGGGTTGATTTTAATATAGGGCACGGCGGTAAAAATGACGTCCGTCAACATTTAAAGTCCCTGAAACATGTCCGTGCTGCCGGGGCACAAAAGGGCACTCAGGCGATAACGGGTTTCATCACTAAGGCCCCGTTTACACGAGGACGCTTGCGGGTGAAAACGACAAAATATTTCATCGGAAGTGCCTTTCGTTTAGACGGTGACGGCGTTTTTGGGGCATGAAAACGCATAAATCTGAAACCACCCTCCAGAGTGGAAAAGTTGAAAACGCTCCGCCGTAGCGTTTCCGTCTAAACTGCCAAGACGCAAAACACTGCTCAGATCTGCTCACGTCGCGTACGCGTTTACGTCACATACATGTGCCAGTACAAGGAAATAAACAAACATGTCAGATTATTTCCATGCGTCGGACCTTCAAGCTGCTCTGGCAGCTCTAACAAGCATACAGGAGTATTTCCACGAAATGTACAGGATATTTAGCGATAGTATTACTGAACAGAGAAGGATCTTTTTGTTTTTTGCGGCACGGATAAGAGAAGGAAGATTCTACGCATGCGCTCAGACATGGCGGTGTTGTGTGATAGTCTATCACAGCACCACCTAGCAGCCTGGCATGCATACCCAATCGAATTCCACACACTTTTGCGTCACCGTATGCACGCAGATTTCCTCCCGAAAACGCTCGTCTAAACGCGGAATAAAAAGTGAAGACGCAACGCCACTTCTGCGTCTTCTGTTCAGACCGTCATCGTGTAAACGTAGCCTAAGGGACAAAACGAGCAGGAACAAGTGCTCCAGGCTGAGCTGAAAATGGCAATGTTGGTTGCCAAAAACAACCTCTCGTTTTCGTTTTGTGACGAATATTCAGCAACTGTGGCATCGATGTTCCCTGACTCCGCAATTGCCAAAAAATATTCGTCTGGGAGAACGAAGACAACACAACTCCTAAAAGGTAAGTTATCATTTTTTTTCCTCACAATTTCCATAAAACGGTGGTGTATTTCTTGTATTTCTTGGTTCAGTGGCGTAACGTAGTCACAACAACGGGCCCTAGTCAGTGGCGTTAGGCAGTTAAGTAAGTGGCTCCTAAAACATTTTACAGTCCCGTGCCCCCTTCTTTCCATGTTTGTGACGGCCGGCTCGCCCTCGTTGTCAGGGTGGATCACTAACAGCCGCTGCCACGCCCCCTCGTCCCGCGCACATATTCCACCTTCAGTCTATTTAGATTGACGTAGAAAAGTCTAATGTCCCCAGCAATACCCACGGGCCAGGTGCAGCGATAGACCCAAAGCAGCAGCATAATTAAAACAAAACAGTAGTATTTAAAAGTCACTGTTACTTATTTCTTTTTTTTAGGTGCCATTGCCCCAGAGCTAAATGATGAGGTGACAGCCACCTGCCAGACCCAGCCATTTGGTCTGCTGTGTGATGAATCAACAACACTTCAGAAAGAGAAGGAGCTCGTTATTTTGGCTCGTCTATATGATGAAGATAGTCTTGAGGTGGTCACTAAATTTATTGATTTGCCAGTTTGCAATGTTGGAACAGCAGACAGCATTTTTGAGAAGCTGGCAACCTCTTTAACGTAAGTTTATTGCCGATTTAGATAACATCAGATTAATCTTTATTGTCACTGAAAGTTAAAAGTTCAGCAAGGGAATGATGTTTAATGCACTTAAGGCTCAGTTCAATTTCCTCCTATGTTCAATTTCATCCTATGTTTTCAACAAATGCATTTGTCTAATGACAGAACCAGAGGAATAACATGGGATAACCTGGTGGCCTTCAACTCGGATAACTGCAATGTTATGAAGGGAAGGCACAATTCAGTTATCACAAAATTGAAAGCAAAGCAGCCTCACATCCAGGATGTGGGCTGTGTTTGCCACCTCGCCCAACTTGCCACAGGCTGCGGCATCAAGGCCATGAAGGCCCCAGTGGAACAGTTGTTGGTCGGGGTATACTCCCACTTTGATAAAAGGTGAGTTAATAAAAAAAAGTTTGACAGCCTATTCTTGGTCATTTTACCTGGAGTATTTCATGTAATGGTTTATCTTTACTAGGCTATTTCATCATCACATTTTGAACTTTTCTTACTATTGTCCATATTTGTTTGTTTGTTTGTGTTTCCGGGTATAGCGCAAAGAGAAATGAACTCTACAAGGAGTTTGTGGAGTTCACCGACACAGACAAAATGAAGCTATTCAACAAGATGGCTCAGCCTCCACACGTGCATTCTGAGAATGTTAAATCAGTGGCCTGCTCTTCAGGCCTACTTTAACAGCTACGAGGACGAGACTAGTGTTAAAGTTAGGGATCTGGCAGGCTACCTCAATGATCCTGAGATTAAGTTTGATTTTCTTTTTCTGAGTGCTGCTCTCAAGCCATTGGTTGCGTTCAACACTGTCTTCCAGGTAGGTAGGATGAATGTTGAACACCTAGCATTATATATACATGAAATAGTTTTTTCACATTACATTTTTACCCATGTTACCCATTTTTTACCAAAAGGGAGAGGGGGTGCTGATACACAAACTCCACAACGAGATGACTAGACTGGTGAAGAGGTATTTGGGCTACATTCTCCCAGCCAGAGCCATAGCGAATATCCCAGTCAGAGAGGTGTCACTCGGTCAGGAACACCAGCTGAAAAATGAAGATCTTTTCATTGGAGCTGAGGCCAGAGTATTCCTCGAGAAAGAGGAACTACCATCGGTCACAATGACCAAAATCTATCAGTAAGTTATAGCTTCAGTTATGACGCCTTCATGCTTAATTTGTATTTCTCTGGGATTCCTGGTTAATATATTGTGTTCTCCTGTCACTATTGTGTTTTTAGGACAGTCAGGGACTTCTAGGTGGAAGCCATAAGGAAGATGCTCAAGGCCTTCCCCCTTGATTCTCCTTTGCTTCAAGACCTGGACGTGCTGGACCCAGCCTCTCGCCTAGACCTCTCTCCTGAAACAGGTTGACTTTCTTGTTTTATCATTTGCCTTACATTCAAATGATAATGTTTTTGTACAAAAAAGTATTGAGCACTGTCAGACTTTAAGTCACCTAACTGAGCAAAGATTTGTACAATAATTAAGTACATTAAGCATTTTGTAAGAAATCCTTCTAATAGGATGTTTGAAAATGTGTTAGTGTCAAGGCTAGGGTGCTTGTTTCCTCAACTGGGACTTGATCCTGATCAGCTGAGAGAGGAACTGACAGACTACCAGGTTGCAGACAGCAAGGAGTTACCTCAGGAACAGAGAGTGGACAGATTCTGGGGCCTTGTAGGGAAAGACAAGCGCTTCAGTCAGCTGGCTAGACTGATGAAGGCATTACTGTGCATCCCACACAGCAATGCCTCCTCAGAGAGGACTTTTAGTATGGTTAAGAAAATTGTAACAAAAAATCGTACTAGTTTAAATAACAGCACTTTGTGTGCTCTTTTATCATGTAAAATCAACTTCACTAAGCCTGCCTCGAAGTACACCCCATCAAAAAAAACACTTAGGGCAGCCAAGTCAGCCACCTATATATATAACACTAAACAGTAGTTTTAAGACCTCTGCAATGTACATTAACTGTTTCTGTGATGATTTTTATGAATTATTTAATTTAATTAAGTTTGCTTATTTATTCATGAATTATTTTATTGTATTGTATTGTATACAATGTAATGAATTGATAATAAGTTATTGCAAAAGTTAGTTATAATAATTAATAAGTGATTGTGAATACATAAATAATAATACATAAAACATTTTTTTGGTTAATAAACAAAACAGTAGTAGTTTTAAGACTTGTGCATGAAACACTAATTGTTTCTGTTATGTTCATGAGAATGATTTTGTTGTGTCATGAATTGATAAGTTATTGTAATAGTTAGTTAATAAATAAGTGATTGTCAATGAATTCATTGTGAATACATACATAATGATACATAAAAAATACGTTTTTTGTTAATGAATACAGTTATTGTGTATTCATTTATATACTGAAGACTACATGATGAATATGTTGTCTATAAATAGCTACTTATATGCACAACATCCCTTAAAACCAACATTTGTAACCACCTCTGTCATCCATGCTCCCCACCACCGGCCCCGCCCCCCGCCGCCGAAATCTCCCGGATTTTGCTAGTCAAATGTTGGCAGGTATGTTTGAACGTGTACTGCTCTGCCATTTTCAAGAACCCGCCCAGTGAACGCAGAGGATTGTGGGTAGTTTTGGCTCGTCTAGGATGCAGCGATGCATCCTTGAAAAATCTCGGAATTCTCAAATCAAAGGACGCAAAAATGGCGCGGCTTTCGAGTGTCCTCAACATTGGAACAGTGCTTGTCGGCGTTCTATGACGTAGCGTCCTTAAAAGGGCGGCCGTTGAGCATGCTTCCTTGACATTGGGAAACAGCCCGACTACGACTTTCTTTATAGGTCCATGACTGCGAGGCGTGGTATTTCAGGCCAACTGGTAAAAGAGTGTCACGGCTTTCAAACATATAAACCATAAAGCCTATGGGCTCCTCGAGACTCGGGACGGACTTGTCAACGCGCTGCGGCATCGCTTACTTGATGTTGTTTTGATTGAAGATCGGCAGGTTGGAGTCAGTGGGTGAACGTGAATGAACGTGTGTGTGTGTGTGTGTGTTGCGAGCGAATGTAATTTTAAAGTAACAAACAAACAAACTCAAAGCCGATGCATGCATCCAAAACTTTCTGTTCAAAACCAAATAAACAAATCAAAAACAGTCGTTATTCGCTTCAAATACTTTTTCTTTTCAAAACTTGGGAATTAATACAGCGCGGTACCGAGCGGTTGAAAACAATGTTGGCGTCTCCTGTGGCTGCCTTGCGCACCTGAGTTATGTTACTTAATATGACTTTGGCAATAATGTTGCGCCATGATGCGTGCCTGCCTGCTTTCAGCAAGTAATTAATATTATTATTATTATTATTATTATTATTACTCATAACAAGTCGTGCATGTATGCAAGTCTGTGCAGTTTCGTTTTTTAAAGTACCGGTTCGAGAACCGTTTTAGCACCGGAACCGTTTGAAAAGTACAGAGTAGGCACCGCTATCGGATAAAACTCAAACGATACCCAACCCTATTTATAACCAGTGGTCCATTTTATTTGTATTGCTTTTTTACTTGTCTCCTTTCCTCGCCGTATTCCTCTCTTTTTAACACTTATATATACACAATATTCATCCCTGTTCCTTCACTTTGTTCTTGTTTTTCCAAGTTGCGCGTACACACACACACACACACACACGTTGTCTCACTCATCGTTTAATAAAAATACTATTTCATTGATCCAAGCGAAATGCTTGTTATTCTTTATTATATTTGATACTTTGTGTATGGCTTAGTCTTAAAAGTATCATGTTTGTGTAGTCAGCTGCCTCATCAGAAGAAGGAGCCTGGAAACTAAATGCTAAATGGTCTGTTGCTACTCTGCTTTCTCAATCGCTCTCTAACCACGGGTAAGTTGTTACGTATTTTAAGCACATAAGCTGCCCCCACATAGTCACTAGGAAGCAGGATCGAACCCACAACCCAGCTAGCATGTATATAGCAGGGATGCAAACAGCTCACTTTTTAAGTGAGACTCACTTTTTTGACGGCCAAATGGGTCACTTGTGTGGTTCATGCAGATCAGAGGAGTTTTTGTTTGGGGGGGGGGGGGGGGGGGGGTCTAATTTGCGCCAGAACTCCTCGTTCCCGTAACTAAGCGTTTCTGGTATCTAGATCTTTCAAAAACTATCAAGCGGAGAAATATAGCTTGGGCCGGTATATTAATCATTACGGTAGCCCACACTACTTCCGCAGAACTGCCGTCAAATCACAGAGACAAGATTCACCAGCACCTGAAGTATTTGTAACGTGAGCTTCTATGTACCGTAACTCCTGAATGGTTGGGGAATTTCTAAATTTTCGACCGGTTTCTGAAAGTAAAGAATGACAGCTTAAGGTAAGGTTGCAGTCTTTTGCTGAAAGTTTAACATGAATATTATTTGTCTTGGAAGTATCCATGATGGAGTGACCAGACGTTCCCGGTTTCAGGGGACAGTCGCAGCTTTTGGTTGTCTATCCCCGGGAAAATAAAAATAAAACTGTCCCCGTTTTTTTTAAGATAAAAAATTAAGGAAGGCCGATATCAATCAAACTGATGGCCACACAGGAAATCTCCCCGTTTCTCTCCGCCTTTTTGGGAATTATGTCCTGGTATTGAACATCGGACGACTGGTCATTTTCATCCATGATATCAGTTACCTTGAGCTGATGTTAGCTAGCGTATAGACCTGCATAGTTAGAGATAACACTGTTCCCAATTAAGTGTGGCGTAGGTAATCTAGGCCTAGGGAACGTGAAAGCTTGCGATGTGTGCGTTCGCACCAAACGCGACGGGGCGACAGTATCCCATACAAAGTGAGGCGTATCGGGCAATTTTTTTGCGAGGGAAAACCGGCGATAAGTTTTGATTTGTCACACCATACTTTCGCCGTGCACAGGCGAGCGCAGCATGGAGGAGAAAGTGATTGTTGCCATTTGCGACTCCCGGAGCTCTATATATAATAGTATATAATTGTATATATAATATCACAGCCAAAAGCTCTGTGCGCCTCCGGATGGCCGTAGCGTGGGGAGCTCACAGGGATTGGGCTTCTCGGGGTTTGTTTACCGGCGTTGCTATGGTTTCCGGTCTTGTGTGTTACATGATGAATGAAACAGGCGGTCGAAACTGTTGTGCATTAAGCTTTATTGTTTAGTGACTCTTTTAGTCAGATTCTATCTAATGTAGGGAGGTAAAGTAAGAAACATTCAGGTAGTAAATGTTGAATGAAATTAACTAGGACTTAAAATTTGCAATTTGGTTCACCATGAACTAGGCCCACATGTTTCAGACCTGGCCTATATCTACCAAAGAAACTACCTTTGGAGAACCCCATCCTACAATCCCTCTCTGCTGTAGACCCCATCCTCAGAGGTCACTCGCAAGCTGTGATCCATTTGAAGAAGCTGGCCACCAACCTTCAACACTTCACAGACCCTGAAAGTGATGTCCACCTCGAAATAATGGGGTACAGTGTGTCTCTTGGTTGGCCAAGGTCTTCAATTCTCAAAAGTTCCCTGCATTGAGCAAAGTCGTGAAAGCCGCCCTCTCCATCTTTCATGGCCCATTGGTGGAGGCCTCCTTCAACCTTATGGGGGACATTATTGACCCAAAGAGCAGCAACATGGCTATCCCTACATTTAATGCATTCCAAACTGTTAAATACACACTAAAATCAGGCAACATGTCCGCCACTCAAATTTTTAAGAGGGGCGATCCCAAATATGGGAAATTGGATCAAAGGCTGTGTCAAAACATCAAGTCTGCTGGGGAAAGGGATGCGGCTAGATGCCAAAAGAACCGGATTTCAGCAATGGAGAGGGCTAAAGAATATGGGTACGAGAAAGCACAAACTGCGGAGGACAGTAAAAGGGCTGCACTCGAAGCCGAAAAGAGGGCAAGAATGAAGCATGCGGCCAAACAAAGGCGTCGGGCACTCGAGATCCTGGTGGCAAAAAAAAAGAAGTAATTCTGTCAAAATGACAATGAAAATGTTGTTTTGTTTGTTGTATTAATCCGTTACTCTAGCTATTGCTAATATGTTTACAATTCAATAAAGAATGGAGTAGAAATCTTTGGCCCTTTTCATCATTGCGCCCCTTCCATGGTCTCATGTGGGATCGGCGCGCGCACCCAACAAGTCGCCGCGATGTACTCACTTTTTTGACCCTTCACCTGTTTGCATCCCTGATATAGCGGACCACTGGTGGCGTTAGGACGGCAAGCCACCGGTGGTATGCCAACTGTGGCTCGACATCGGACCACTGACAGTTACAAAACACACATCGGGCCATCGGCGGATTTTGGTAGGTAATCCCCGATGGTGTGCGAGTACAGCTGCACTGTCAAGGCGGTGGCATGCCACCTTCGGACCGCTGGAGGCCCGCTACTGTTACCACTGAGTTAGTTCTACTCATTCAATATGCGCGAGGGTGGCGGCTTGCCACCCTCGGACCGCTGGAGGACCGCTAGACTCTACCCGTTTAATAACGGAAAATAACGGACGCCAGCATCAAGACTCGATCCAGACATAGAATGACTAGGTAAGTAAAACATCTCTTCTCCATATCTCCGCTGTTTTAATTAAATATACCATCATTTTCATATATATAAAAAAAAAAAAGTAGCCTATTTAGACCGTTAGTCTGTTTCCAAAATGTTGCCTTTTTGTTGTGTGGCATAGCGACATTCTCTGACAGCAAGACAACTTTGTCAACATACCGGTAGGGTACTGGCTTGTATAGTTACCGTTACCTCAATCGTTTGACTAATAAATTAGGCCAGTAGGATAAACAAAGTACATCGTCTCGTATATAAGTGGCTGCGCTGGAATATTTTACTCACGCATGATAAATGTAAACAAACAAACAAAACCAATTTGGCTAGCCTTCTGGTGTGTGTTTCTCGACAACATCGTTGCTAACTAAGTTAGCAACTTACTTGCAATACAATTTCCCATTGGAAACCTAGTAAGTTGCTAACTGGTTAGCAACGATGCTATCGCGAAATGGGGTATTGATCGACAAGCAGTTTTAGATGTCGTGGGTTGATGGGCAAAGACAAATCACAGTATGACTTTTTCGAAATTAAGACTACTGGGGTTTATGGATGGCGTATGAGGTTTAACACAGGTCCTGTCACCAAAAAATGGTTAATTACAGCTCCGTTTTAGTTTCACCAATTCTGGTAGGCCACCCTCTCTCGAACAAGCCTTGGCTGTTATCATACCCATAGTGCTAGCCCCACACATTTCTGTTTTGTGTGTGTGTGTGTGTGTGTGTGTGTGTGTGTGTGTGTGTGTGTGTGAGTGAGAGTGAGTTGATGCAGCTGTCTCTTGTGAAGAACAGATAGTGATGTGTTTTTTCTCTCTCTCTTTATAGGTGACCAACAACAGTCTGTAGGCATACACTGTAAGGTAATTTAGGAATTTAATTTAATAGGCAACACTCGTGGCACAATGTCCAGTTACTGGAGCAAACGTAGAAGAATAGCTAGAGGGGTGGAAATGGATTTACAGAGCCTCGCTTCCTCTTCAGCAAAGTGTGGGGGGGAAGGGGTATATGAAGTGACTGAGGGTAGTGGGGACTATGTCCTACCAGGACAAAGCAGGACAACAGTGTGTGAGCTGGCCCTTTCAGGACAGAGTAGCACTACAGTGTGTTAGCAGGCCCATGACAATGATGATAATAGTGATGGTGGAGTGAGTGATGACGATGATGATGATAATGATGATCATCATCATGACAGCGACGACACACAAAGTCAGTTAGCACAGTGGGCAGTTAGGAGAAGGATCAGCCATGCTGCGTTAGGGGATCTACTATCCATTCTGTCTGGCAAAATTCATGGGTTGCCAAAAGACCCAAGAACATTACTGAAAACAAAAACCACTCATGATGTTAAAAGTGTTTCAGGTGGTACTTACTCTCATTTCGGTTTTAATGACGCCATTTCGTCTCATCTTTCCAAAAACAACAATCCTTTGCCTTTAACAATACAAGTGAACATTGATGGCCTGCCCCTCTACAAAAGTTCAAATGCCCAGTTCTGGACAATTTTAGGACTAATTGAGTGTTTCAAAAATCAGGTACAAACAAATAAGGATCCTTTTGCCATAGGAATTTACTTTGGAAATCACAAACCGACAACCCTTGACTTTCTGACAGACTTTGTTAGTGACGTACGTCTTCTGGAGAGAGATGGTTTCTGTTACCAGGGTGCCTCTGTTTCAGTCGCCCTGTCTGCAGTAGTTTGTGATGCACCTGCACGCGCGTTTGTCAGAAGTTCAAAGGGTCACACAGGATTTTTTTGCTGTCACAAATGCCATCTAAAGGGAGTAACCTATCAGGGTAGGATGACATTTCCACAATTTGATGCACCTGCTCGACTAGACAGTGATAATTTGGAGGAATTAAATGATGATCAGCATTTCACTGGATTTAGTCCATTCAGCCTTCTGTCCGTAGGAATGGTCACACAGTTTCCCCATGACTACATGCATGTGGTTTGCTTAGGGGCAGTGCGGAAACTGTTGTACTTCTGGATGAAAAAACCATTACACACTCGCATAGGTACACCTGCTGTAAAAGAGGTGTCAACTGAACTCTTGCGCTATCGTTCCCATCTTCCAAGCGAGTTCTACCGTAAGCCCCGACCTCTGTCCGAATTTGAGAGATGGAAAGCTACTGAGTTTCGCTCATTCCTACTATATACTGGGCCAGCATGCTTAAAGGGTAGAGTGCCGACACCAATTTATGACAACTTTATGTTGCTGTCTGTGGCCATGACCATCTTACTTAGTGTCACCTTGTGGGAGATAAGGCAGACTATGCCCACACCCTACTCTTGGCATTTGTAAAGCACTGCAGCGAAGTCTATGGTAGGGAGTACGTTGGGTACAACATGCATGCATTAGTTCACCTTAGTGCACAAACAGAGAAGTATGGAGTGTTAGACAACGTATCATGCTTCCCATTTGAGAACTTCCTTGGGCAACTAAAACACATGATCAGAAAGCCAAACAAGCCCCTAGAACAGGTCATCCGCCGCTTGTCTGAGAGGAGCTTTAAGTCCAGCGAGTGTGTTACTAGTGTGACGTCCAGTCTATCCATCGAGCATTTCAGTGGCCCTGTACCACCTCACATTAGTGTAATCAAGCAGTTCAAAAAAATGACTGTTCAGGGGGCCGTCATCCAGGTTTCAGCCAGTGACCGTTGTGTGGAGCTAGCTGGGGGAAGGATAGTGGTAATTGACAACATCGTAGTTGACAACAAGGCAGACGTCCACATAGTGTTTAGGCCATTCACAAAGCTCTGCAACCTCTTCCACTGTCCCCTTGAATCCTCTGAAGTTGGCATCTATCATCTATCTGCCCTGACACCCCAACTGCACCACTCTAGCTGCCCACATAAAGAGGAAATATGTCCTGCTTCCAGTTAAGGATGGTTTTGCTGGGCTACCAATGGTACACCAGTAGGACTGCTGTTTTTGTATGTTTGCGTAAGTGTCACAGTTTTGTTCAGTTTTATCAGCTGATATGTTGTATCTGCCCATATCCTAAATCTGATGAATGGATTGAATGTTTTAGAAATTATAGTAGATCATTTTGTATTCACAAGTGTCCCAACTCATGTGGAATTGCTGTAGCAATTGTTATTATATTATTATATAGGTATTGAGCATTAACATGTCACTATTTCTCCCTTCAACAGACATACAAGATACATCATACAAGAAAAGATATTTTTATTGATTTTATTTATTTTTATTTATTAAGAAATGTATTTAGTTGTGTCCTTCCCCGAGGAGGGGTTCATTTTTACTGTTCCCAACACATGGATTGCTTCCAATAATAAATGCTACTGGCCACCTTACACATCCCAAGAAAAAGTCAAGAAGGCTGCCTTAGCAAATGAATCCCCTGACCCCCAGACATGGACCTTGCATCCAGTGGTCATACTTAAAGTTAAAGGTAGGATTTGTGTATATTTACACATCATAATGTAGTGTTTTGCTTTGGGAGAAAATGTTTCAGGTTAACTATTGGAATGTTGTTTGTTTGATTTTGTTGTCGTTTGATATAGAAACGTATGAAAAGGCCCACAATTTTTATATGAAGGCAAAAAAAGGAGTCATTGGATACCACCGATGATGATGTGAAAAGAAAAAGAAAGTAAGATCATCATATTTTTTCACAATGATGTGCAATATTATATTAAAAGGGAAGAAAATCTGGTACCACACGGATGTCTTTTTTAAATAATAATAATACTTCTTATTCGGTTGGTTATTTATAGAAAGGCGGAGTATGTATTAACATGTGTAACATTATGGCATTTATAACTAATCATCAATTCACCAATGATAATACCCTTAACTTTTTGTAATTTGTTATGTTTGTCAAATATGAACATTTCCCTGCCCGACTACTCCAGTGAAGACGATGACAATCGGAATCTCCCCCCGCCTCCAAAAATCCCAAGAGCACCAGCAAAAAAAACAACTATTCCAAATTCAGGTTAGTGATCTCTCTGAAAAGAAATTCCATTTTCTTTATATTTATGCTTTGTCATGGTCTCTATCTCCTCTCTCTATCATGGTCTCTTTGACTTTTTGTGCACACACATTTGCCACCATGCCCTCTGCATAGCATTGCTTTGTTCATTTTATAAGTTGCTTTAAAAGTGCCAGTTAAAGGGGTAGTTCGGAATTTTGGACATAGGGCCTGATTCCCAAGTGAGCATTGGTATTCTATATCACTGGAGACAGTTTTCAACACATTTCATACAGTCCTTCTAGTTGCAGAGTTCGCTCGTGCTAGGCTAGCGCAAGTCAACGGGCAATGCTAGCCTGCTATTAAAAACAGTCTTACCCACTCCACAGTACACCCGAGGTAAATCAATTATAACGCCAGACTATAGATTTAAATGTCTGTGTTGATAGAATAATGTTAGAAATAAAACTAACCTTGCATCGCATGAATCATCGAGGGACTACTCTCTCAGCAGAAGCGGAATTTTACTATGCGCTGGTTAGTGGTTAGGTTTGTAACCGAATCACGACAGAAGAACGTAAACAGAGAAGCGTGGGACAGAAGCGCAATTGAACGACTAGGCAACATGATGGTTCAGTGTGCTTTTAGAAATTGTAGAAATAAACGGTATGGATGGGCACCACAAAGTTTCCACCAATTTCCAGTGCGAGATCCAGAAAGGACTCAACTGTGGCTTGTTGCTGCTGGCTTGGACATCAAAACACCGGCTCGTACATGTACGGTTCGTTGGATACAACAAATTCCTCATAATCGTCTTCAAAAGCAGATGCATCGCTAACTCCTCCAAACGTGGGCATATCTTGTTAATTGAATACGCTTATAGAATTCCTTCGTTCACTGTACTCTGCGTTTGTAGCAATGACAGCGGTAACCTAGGTATCAGTCCGCCGCTGCCGTAGCCTACGTACAGGAATATAAACACTGCTGCTGAGACCCCGCAATTCCCTCAAAATGCAATGCAATGCAAGGTTGGTTTTATTTCTAACATTATTCTATAAACAGACATTTAGATTTATAGTCTGTCGTTATAATTGATTTACCTCGGGTGTACTGTGGAGTGGGTAAGACTGTTTTTAATAGCAGGCTAGCATTGCCCGTTGACTTGCGCTAGCCTAGCACGAGCGAACTCTGCAACTAGAAGGACTGTATGAAATGTGTTGAAAACTGTCTCCAGTGATATAGAATACCAATGCTCACTTGGGAATCAGGCCCTATGTCCAAAATTCCGAACTACCCCTTTAAGTGTAACTTAACACGCTTTTACTTTTCCAATCTGTTCAACAGAGTTGACCACCGTTACTGCTCTGCCAGTAGCACCACCGCTCTTCCGCTTCAGCCATGCCGGTAAATACATAATACAGTGCACAACAGTTGACAGTCCACACCCCTCTCCCTCTCCAAATGCCAGCTGCTTTGTTCATTGTGGAATGAGGTGTAGTTAAATGTGTTTGTGTTTTGGAAAGGTATTGCATTACCTTACTCTCCACCTTTTGCTTTGGTAGTATAAAACATCTTGATGGTAGTAAAAAGAGAACAAATTTAGCACAAATTGTTGTATGAACCCTGCCATTGCAGTAATCATCTCACTAAGTATGCCTTTTCATTTCCAATCTGTTCAACAGAGTTAACAAGTCAGACCACCACTCCTCCGTCAACTTCGCCCACATCTCTGCCAGTACCACCCCAGCAAGGTAGAACTGCATTTTCATTAATCTGGCGCCAATATTAAGGGAGAAACAAGCCATGAAGGCCTCATTATGTGGGAAGGACATTCATCCCTGATTAAGTCAGGCAATTTCAGTCTCAACTTCTTTACATTACATACACTTTTTGTGTCATACCAATTCTAATATATATTTTTTTATTCATAGATTTTTACAGACTTGTTCTGCAGCACCTCCGCACAATTGAGGAGGAGCTGAAGGAGGTGAAGCAGCAGGTGGCGGTCAACACAGCAATGATACAGAGACTAGGTGGTGGTGGTGTGGCAGATCTCGGCCTTGTGGAAGACACCAACATGCCATTGAGCAATGCCGAGGACCTGGACGAGCTGGAGAGGCGGCTTATATCTGATGTGGACCTAAAAAATCAACTGGTATGTCTTTTTAAATGTTTTGCAATATGATTATTGTAGCTATACAATTCCTAGCCTGGCTCTCGTAATGAATGTGGCTCTGCCTTGCTTTAATGTTGACTACTCAATGATTCAAAAATGCCATTCAAATCATGGAATGAATGCCGGGAACTGAGACCATGTGTGCATCTGAAACACCTGTCGCGTTTCACATCTGTTTTCCCTTCCCCACTACATTTAAATGTTGACCACGTCATATTAAAAGCCAGGCTATCCACGTCCTTGTTGTGTTGTTAAACTTGAATCTCATTCCCAAGTGGAGCGTTGTGTGCTGAATACATGACATGTTGTCCATTTTTGTCACCATATAGCAAAACAGCTTAAGCCGAAAACAGCTAAAATGTTTGACTGGGAGTTATGCCACTGTAATTTTGGTCTTTGCATTTCAGGTGAACATACTTGCTATTTTGGGAGGGAAAACCACCAAAGACGCAGTGAAGAGGATGCTGGGCCGGGCTTTCAGGAGGTCCCTGGCGCTCCAAATTAATTGGACTGGCGCAGCTGGAAAGATCGCTTTCAAGTCCCTAAACCTGAAGAGTGTGTTGCACAGTAAGTGATTTTGTGAAACTATTGTGAATGTGTTCAAGTATATAACCCCTGGCAAAAAAAAAGCATTTTGTTAGGGCACGCATTAGGGCATTGACTTTTGCCCAAAAATCATATTCGAAGTTCGTTTGTTTATTAATATTAATATTCGAATATATTCGAATATTTATTCATAATATTTTGACCATTAAATGCCTTCAGTAAGACCTGGGCTGAATCCCAATACTTAGTACATACTATTTCTGTTCAGTGTCTACTGAACAGAAGCGTTCTATGCAGAACGCTTCTGACGCAGAACGCTTCTGAACGCTTCCGAACACCGCCGAAACTCCACCGGATGTTTGGAGATGACGTATCTCCCCTCAGATGCCGGCAAAACTACCTTGATAAGTTACCTGTTTTCCGTCTTGTCATCGTTGCTATAAAATAAAAAAAGGCTCTTTTTACTTAATGACTTACTTTACTTTTTTACTCTTTTACATGACTATTTTTTCGCCGCTTTCTACGACGTCTTTCTAAGCCGCTGTTGGTAGTGTCGGGTCAGCCATCACTTCTTCGTTCGTTACCAGACTCCGGTTGCTTTGTGGGATAGCGTAGTGACCTACCGTTGTATACTGTGGCGGTAGTACCAATGGGTAGTACGCATTCTTTAACGTTTTCCGTACTACACAATGCGTACTGAGCATTCGGACGCGCTATATTTGTGGCGTACTACAAAATGCATACTATAAGTACGAGTATTCGGATTCAGCCCTGGATTGGGTTTTGCGAGGTATGTTTACCGGCGTTGCTATGGTTACCGGTCTTGCGTGTTCCAACGGTTTATTGGGTTTCTGATAAATCGCTGTGTAATCAATACTTCATTCACTGCCTCTTCCGTGGTCATTACAATATTATGAATAGACTGCGTCGGGTTCTCCGACGTCTCTCCCTCTTGGCCTGCCCATAACAGGTTCGAATATTAAGGGCTGCCTAATATTCGTTCGAATTTTGATTTATTTTTTGATATTCGAATTATATTCGAATTACGAAGTTCGAAGTCAAAGCCCTAGCACGAATACACATTGATGAAGGCAGACATGAAAGTGCTGAACATTAAAACTGAACTTTATTTAACTACTGCATCCTATTATACATGTAGGCTGTCTGCGTATCTTTGTGGTACAGAAGAGTGTTGAATGGGGAGCTTATGTAGCCCCCGCCTAAACGCATGGCATTAAGGGGAAGTGAAGTTTATATACACTACATGGGTTCTACATTTTTGTTTTCTCCCAGCTGCGCGACACTAGCTGCGCACAACTCAACCTCTGATTGTTGGAAACCGCTGTCGGTCAAAAAATTTGCTTACGTGGTTGGCTGCTGGTGTCTTGCCCCTCCTCACAACACCGTGTTTATAAACACGTGAATCCATGTATATTCTTCCATACACAACATCTCACTTACTCTTTGTTTTACTACAGGAGCCGTTCGGAGAGTGGTAACCACAGCCACTGAAGAGGAGCTTCAAAAAGAAGTCTCCCTGTATTTGAAGGGGGCGGCTGACAGGGAGGGAGGGAGAAAAGACAGGCAGAAAAGGGTGGTGAATGGGGATGGGGAGTGTTGAGCCCATGTTGGCCATATGCTTATGAAATAAACAAAATGTATTGAACCTAATAGCCTATGTGTGGTGAGTCTGTGTAATAGTTGCTGAGGATATATGTTTTTGTACTGGATTACTAAATTATAGAACACATTATAAGGTTTCTCATCAGCAGGCTGTCTTTACCTTGGTACATTTTGGTAACTTTGGTAAGCCCAGTAAATAATTGTAATTCTTTTGATTGAGGGCAAATGGAAAGTGTTGTAATGTATTAGATGACTATTTTAGTACATCATTTGAATTATTATGGCCATAAATAAGACCATAAAGGCCATAAATAAGGCCAATTCGAAGCTGGTGGCCCACCATCGGTTCTCTGGTGGTTCGCCGGCGGCTCAAAAGCGGCACAAGGGCGGCCCTTTATCTGCAGCCGCTTTTGAGCCGCCGACGGACCACCAGAGAACCGATGAGCAAAACTCCAGCGGGCCACCGGTGGGTACCGCCGTTGGACCGCCAACTCTGCCGCTGGTGGGCCGCCAGTGGGCCGCTAACCTAATGCTATCTGGGAAGCTGCATCCCAGCTAACACACGACCAGACGGCAACGTTGCCTATACGTCGCCATTTGGTCATGGCAACATTACCTCCTGGCAACGTTGTGGCAACATCGCCACGACGTTGCCTACAGGAAGTTGCCATAAAGTAAACAAATAACATTGCCGCGACGTAGTGGCTTGGTAATTTTGCTAACGTTGCCACTTGGTAGCGTGAGTGACGTTGCCACAACGTAGTGGTGTGGTCATTTGCTAACGTCGCCACTTGGTACTGTTAATAACGTTGCCGCGACGTAGTGGTGTGGTCATTTGCTAACGTTGCCACTTGGTAGCGTGAGTGACGTTGCCACAACGTAGTGGTGTGGTCATTTGCTAACGTTGCCACTTGGTACTTTTAATAACGTTGCCGCGACGTAGTGGTGTGGTCATTTGCTAACGTTGCCGCTTGGTACTGTTAATAACGTTGCCGCGACGTAGTGGTGTGGTCATTTGCTAACGTTGCCACTTGGTAGCGTGAGTGACGTTGCCACAACGTAGTGGTGTGGTCATTTGCTAACGTTGCCACTTGGTACTTTTAATAACGTTGCCGCGACGTAGTGGTGTGGTCATTTGCTAACGTTGCCGCTTGGTACTTTTAATAACGTTGCCGCGACGTAGTGGTGTGGTCATTTGCTAACGTTGCCACTTGGTAACGCAAGTAATGTCACGGCTACGTAGTGGTGTGGTCATTTACTTACCGTGATGTTAAACTTCAGAATTACACTGGCTGTTTGTGTCCAACACAAATATTAGGTTAAATCAGAAAATGTCACCACTTTTATTGTTTATTTACTACTTAGTGATGACTCAATTCCCACAACAAATATTTGTGCTCAACTATGTTGACCATCCAGAACTACATAACAATTCTCATTTCCACAAACTCTGACCCTATTGAAAAATATAAATGAAATATAATCAGACACTGAATTGATGAATCATTTATTTCAAATGCATATACAGGGACCAAATCACGACAATTCCTTCCATTAACAAAACAATTGAAGTAAAATTCATGCGTTTCACGGATTCAAGTGAACAATTGAAGGTTTACATTGGTCAACCAGGACAGAGCATAAAGGCCGTGGAGAGGCTGAGGTGGAGAGTATAGCTAAAACAGTGACTGCTAATCAGAATCCAATCCAAACTAATATTAATGCTGTCTAGTGCAATTTTAAGTTACAAGAAAATAACAGCAGTGCCTGACCCACAGGATTAGACTGAACTGACAATCAACCTGAGTTTAATCTTAGTATTCGGTAACCAAGGCTGAAATAAGGTCATCAATGCAATTTGAAATTGTGTGAGTGAGAGTGGGGTTGGGCAATGATATAATCACGGGTGTTTTGTTGAGGCTGCAAACTCGAGGTTCTGATGTCGAGTGGCCCAGATAGCCACCCCACGATCACGAGTGCTGTGTTGCTTTGATACATTAATTAAACCGCCGACTAATAAACCTTAAAACACCAGATTATCCTATTATTATACGAATTGCCCCCCAGTTTTTGATCAAGCTGAAGTTGTCCTCAAGCTGCAGAGAGGCTGGCTCAACTGTCGCTGCCGAGTCAGGGTTGTGAAGATGTCCTGTTGATTCCGGATGTCTCTTAAATGGTGGATCCCAGCGTCTTCAGTTCGGTCCCTGGAAAAATAAAAAAGGTACTAATTTAATACTTTCTGTTCAAACACACACACACACACACACACGAGGAGCAGTTGAATAACATATCAAGCGAAATGAAAAAGTGTGCGAGGACAGCTATACAAGAACAATTGTGTCTAGTTTACCGAGTTTGACCAAATCGGTCTTGATTTTATGCCTGTAGCTCACAGCTGCACAAGATGTGAGAAGGGACCAAGTAATCTCCATGCTGCCCTCTGCAATACTTGGCAAAGAGGAGACCAAACATTGTTAATGCAAGCTTTCCTTTTCGATGTATATGCTTACCTAAATCTTATTTTGCTTTTAAAAAAAAAAGATTGAAAAAAGAAAAAAAGATTTTCGATGGCGCCATTTCCACACTTTCTTTTACAGTTTGTTGTTTTGTTGTAATTCTATTGTTATAATTTATGACACCATGAATTAAGAATCTCAATGTCAACGTTTTATTTTAATATTTGTATTTGTTTTTTTGCATTTACACAGTACATTGCAATATGATGGTCTATTCTGTGTGGTTGAATTGAACTAAAATGAAATTGAATAACAGAATGCCTTAAAGGCTGATATCTAACATGTCTGAAATTAAAACTTTAATTTCATACTGGATCTTGCTATCAGTTCAAGCTTTTTCGTTCCCTGTTTTACAACCAATTAATCCACAGAAGGGCACATGTTGGTAGGGCTGTGCGATGAGGGATTTATTTTTCACAATATACCATATATATCTCGATACTTTTAAATCTCATCTGAAGGACCCCATCATTTATTATATAGGCCTACTGTATTATAAACCCAAATACTTGGGTTTGTATATTATATCATCACACAACGTGATGCAAAAGGAACACTGGAACAGAAACAAGGTTGAAACGCTGGCTCAAATCCTCAGGTTCTGTCCCTTCCCGTTTACTCACTGTTGGTTGGTATGCCATAAAAACTAAGTGATGATTTTGTATTGCTGTTGTTAGAACAGCCGTAGATTACACAACAAATTATGAGTTGTGCAAAAAAGTACCGCTGGCAAGGGCCCTTGCCAGCTAACAAGGGACGTCCTGGGGACGTTCGGGGACGTCCCTGTTTGGTCCCCTATAGGTTATACCGTGACGTTGTCCTTAGGACGTTGTTTAGACGTTATTTAAGTTCCTAAAATGTCACAATTAGTAATTTAATTTTAAACTTTCAGTTTGGTTTCTAGTTGGTTATGATATGACATTATTTTAAAAACTTTCGGGGGACATTCGGGACGTTCCAGCAACGTCCCTGGTTGGTTATGAAAATGACATTATATTAAAAACTTTCGGGTGACATTCGGGACGTTCCAGCAACGTCCCTGGTTGGTTATGAAATTACATTATATTAAACACTTGATCGATCGTCATTAAAGCTGACTTGATACGAATGTAGCAGCTACGTTATTAAACTAGTGATCAGATCCAGCCTTGTGTGGTTGCTATAGAAACGAGTTACCTACAGCTGAGCTAACGTTATTCACCGTAGTTCTAAAGGGAACTACTTTTCGAGGGAGATGAACTTAAACAGAGTATACATTTAATAAGCATGCAATACGAATAAGAAAAAGGCTAATTATTAAAGTATTTGAATTGTTTCATTATGTTGGCCGGCGCGAAGTAGAATAAACAGAATAATCACCTCAAGGCAGGGCAATAAACAGTTTGATATGCCCGGCTCGCAGGAAGGTTACCGGTAAGCCGTCCACGAGCCGGGCATATCAAACTGTTTATTGCCCGGCCTCTCTGTGATTATTCCTTACTTAGCCAACTTTAGTAGCTATACGTTGGCGAATGTTACAGATTAGCTAACGCTATAGCTATACAAGTTATAACAGTGGCTGCATTTACGTTCGTTGTTACCACTACTTTCCTGCCAAAATGACGGCAAAACATCCGGAGCGCTATGTATTGAAAGTAATGGCAGAAATACACAAATCTAAATTGCCGCAGAGGGTAATAGACCTGAATTTTTTTTTTTTTTTATATATATATTTTTTTTTTAAATATATATGCTATGATATGAGTCATTGGAAAATGTATTTGTGGCTTAGCGATAGGTCAATTACAGTAGGATTTAAGTTTCCAGTGCATAGTTTAATGAAACTCTGAACAGGCTACATAACCTACAGACACGTAACTACGATAATTAAGTTAGACAAAAAAAAAAAATACTACTTTTATCAAAATGACCCACAAGCTGTCCATTACAATTCCAATACTTTTGTATTATTTAAACTGCACTACATACGTCAACCATGCACAATTCAATATACATTTTAATATGGGATATTCTGTATAAAAACCACCAGGCAATATATAAATACAGAAAATAATGTGTCAATTTACTCATATGGTTATATTGGCTTTTTGCTATGGTTTTGTTGCTTGAAAATGTATACATTATAGTTCTCAATGGCAAGAGTTTAACAATTTATGCTTTTTTTTTCATTTTGCAACTTCTGTATTTCCGGGTGGATGTACTTTCTGAAGATATGGCAAACAGTGCTGGAAGATCTGACGATCTTAAGATGTTCAAAAAAAAGGTAGGATAATACTAATATTATTTTGAAATTAGTACTGTCACTCTTCAATCAAATACAAAAAAATAAAAGGTTTTATAATGTGGCTCAAAATCTTCAAGGCACACCATTTTAGGGCTGTATCCACTGAGCAGATGTCGTCAGCTGATCAGAGGCGAGAATACAACCGGATCTGGCCAAGGGTGTCAAGAGCCCAGAAAAAGAATACACGTGATGGAGAACCAAATGAGCTGCAGAATCACAATGATCAGGAGATGTACAGTGATGATAGCCCTGGGAGTGGAGGTGGATGTACCATTGAAGAGCAGCTGCATGACGATACCAACATTGTCCCTGAGACTGAGTTGGAACAAATGGAGACATCAGAGGATTCCTGTGATGGTGATGAGGACAGTGCAGTTGCCTCTTCTTTTAGGGAGCAACTTAAAGAATGGGCCATTGATTTTGGAGAGAAACACAATGCTGTGGATGCCTTATTGAAGGTCCTGAAAAAAAATGGTCATCCAGAGCTTCCTTCCACTGCAAGAACCTTGTTGGAGAGTACCAATGAAGTGGATGTGGAGACTGAGTCTGGAATGCAGTGTGTTCAGTTTGATGTTAGAGGGCAGATTCTGGAACATCTTAAAAAGTATCCCCAAGCAGTGCTTGAAAAATTAGACAGTGTAGACATCTCCCTGAATGTTGATGGCTTGCCTCTTTTTAAAAGCAACAACCAATCTCTTTGGCCTGTTCTCTGCTGCATCAATTTGTCACCTAAATCTATTTTCCCCCTGTCTCTGGCTTTGGTGTCATCCAAACCAACCTCCCTCAACTTCATCAGCAAAACAGTCAGCAAATTGGAGAACGTGATGCAGAATGGCTTGGAGTGGGGAGACAAGGTGATACATGTCCAGATAAGGTGCATAACTTGTGACGCTCCTGCGAAGGCACTTGTCAAGTGTATCAAGCAGTACTCTGGGTACTTTGGTTGTGACAGGTGTACACAGAAGGGGTTCTGGGATGGACGGATGACCTATCAAGAGGTTGAAAACCTCACACTGAGGACTGACCAATCCTTCAGAGAGGTAACTCAACTGGAACATCACCATGAAGGAAAAACATCACCTTTCTCCAACCTCTCTATTGACATGGTCACATCCTTTCCTGTGGACTATATGCACCAGTGTTGCCTTGGGGTAATGAAGAAGCTTTTGCTTTTGTGGACAAAAGGAAAGAAGGAGACAAGAATGTCCTCAGGGCAGATTAAGGAGGTGAGTGTGAGACTTGAGCAACTGAAGACAGCTATTCCAAACAATTTCGCAAGAAAGCCAAGGGGTTTGGAACATCTTGAGCGTTGGAAGGCCACAGAGTTCCGTCAGTTTGCTCTTTACACTGGCAAGTTAGTCCTGAGGGGAGTTCTTCAAGATGACCAGTTTGAGCATTTCATGGCTTTCAGCGTTGCAATGTGCATGCTAATTTCTCCAAGCCTGGTGCAAGCCCACTGCTCGTATGCACATGAACTGCTCTAATTTTTTGTACAGCAAGGAAGGTTTTTGTATGGGGAGTGCTTCCTAGTCTACAACGTCCACTCCATGCTGCACCTTGTTGCTGATGCTAAAAAATTTGGCTGCCAGGACAACTGCAGTGCATTCCCCTTTGAGAATTATCTTCACCATTTGAAAAAACTGGTCCGCTCGGGAAGAAGTCCTCTGGTCCAAATTGTGAAAAGACTGAATGAGGGTGGAAGTCTCAGGAGGGAACTTACTGAGAAAGAAGGCAAAGTAAGTAGCAAACATCCAAACAACATTTACATGCTAAATGACAAAGCATGCTGTGAGGTATTGTCAACAACCCCAGAAAAAAATGATGGCGCACAAATGTTCCTTTGTAGGGTGTATAACCACCTTGAACCCTACACCTCGAGTCCCTGTGACTCTCGCCTTTATGGAGCAATACGGACAAACATCCGAAACACAAGCATGAAACTGTTATCAGAGATATGCCTCAAACAAAGGGCAATCATGTTTGAGGAGGAATATGGCTCACGAGTGTTCTTTACCATTCTCCACTCCTTTTCATGAGACTCTACCTTGGCCGCAGCATCGCCCCAGTCTCCATCACTGACACATCGCCTCAGTCACCATCACTGACATACCTGGCAGCAGCATCGCCCCAGTCTCCATCACTGACACATCACCTCAGTCTCCATCACTGACCGACCTGGCAGCAGCATCGCCCCAGTCTCCATCACTGACAGACCTGGCCGCAGCATCGCCCCAGTCTCCATCACTGACAGACCTGGCAGCAGCATCGCCACAGTCTCCATCACTGACAGACCTGGCCGCAGCATCGCCCCAGTCTCCATCACTGACGCATCGCCTTAGTCTCCATCACTGACAGACCTGGCCGCAGCATCGCCCCAGTCTCCATCACTGACGCATCGCCTTAGTCTCCATCACTGACAGACCTGGCAGCAGCATCGCCCCAGTATCCATCACTGACAGACCTGGCCGCAGCATCGCCTCTGTCTCCATCACTGACATACCTGCCAGCAGCATCGCCCCAGTTTCCATCAAAATGTCTTTGTACTTCAGGTTCATCATCTGAAGTTTTCGGTGGTGCATTTTCTTGAGGAAAATGAGGTGGATGTGGCACCATCATTATGGTTGGCGAAGAGCAATGGGGTAAGGCAACTCATTGAAAATTGCATAAATTGCATGGTGTCATACAAAAAAAAGCATACACAACAATTGCAAATATCTTACAGGTTCTGAATTGCTATTGGCCGGCAAATAATGCCAGCGTTCTGGCAAGACGCTGTGCTCTGCCCGACAAGGTACTTTGGAAAAAGTACAAAGTTCGCGTTTTCTCTACAACAGGTAAGATGTGTTTCACCCCCATAATGACAAATACATTTGTTGTGCTCGAATGATAAATAAAATAAAACAATTTAAACCTAGAATCGCCTTTGACTGATAGCATATCTGTAATTTACATTTAAATTCTAATTGTTGCACCTTTCCATTAACAGACAGCTACAGCCTGGCCAGGGAGAGGGCAAGAAAGGGGCAAGACACCTCTCAGGTGGAAACGGTGGAGATAAATTCGAGGAGGATAAACGTTCCTGCCAGGTACCAGGAGCCTGATAGTGACGGTAATTATGTGTCTATACGTATATATATATATATATATATATGAGTTCTCTGTTGAATATATTGTAAGACTCATGTTTTTAAAAAAAAAAATTCATACATGCCTCATTAAGATGAGGAAGTAAAAAAAAAAAAAAAAAAAGAACAATAAAACCTGGAGTGTTGCCAAGAGGGCCTGCGTGTAAGTATTTGCAATAGTAGCTATGGTTGAAAAACAAAAAAGTTGTTAATTCTGTTTGCCAACTGTTTCTTTTTCTTGTTTTGCAGTCCCTTCACCACCTATCATCACACCTGTCAGGGTCGATGATGAAGGCATGGCTGGTGTATCAGCTGCTGGAATCCAACCACATAATAGTAATAGTTTGTTAGTTGGTCAAACTAGTTTGTTGGCAATTATTCAGAGCTAGGCTACCTAGCCTACATCACTTATTGTTCTTTGCATTTGCTCTGCAGTTACTCCATGTGAATCCTCCACCATCGAGGGAGAAACCTATGAGGCCTTTCAATGTACCTTAATACAGACACATAGCTACACTATATAAACCTATTTGTACCTGTTCCCAGTTTAGCCCTGCATTTACATTTTCAATGACTTGATTATTGAAATAATTTGGTTTTAGGGAACCATCATGATGAGGAGCCGGAGGCTGCTGCTGCCTCTGAACCCATTCCACCACCACCACCAACTGCTGCTGTCACCACTCCTCCTATTGGCCCAGGTATGTCATTTAACATGAGAGAAATTACATTTATTTTATGCTACACTTCGTTTTATGTGGTCATAAGGGTCCCTATGCATGAATGGTATGTTATGAGTATGACTAGTTATGTACTCATAGCCTTTCATGTTGAATGTATTTTTGTCTGTTACCTGACCCAAAAATGTTGTTTCCATTTGGAACAGTGAGGACACCAAACCGAAAAAGGGAGACGGAGATCGAGACTTTACTGCTGGAGGTGCTGAGGAAGCAGAACGCACCTGTGCCTCCACCTGTCCTCTCAGAGGATGAGCACTTTTTAAAAGCAATACTTCCTTCCCTGCAACGATTGCCACCCAATGCAAAGGAACAAATTAAATTCCAAATGTATACATTATTACACGAGGCAAACTGTGTTCATAATCCAGTAGAGTTTAATCAATCAATTTGGACCAGTCGATGACTAAGTTCTGGGGTGACAATCGTTGCAGGGAATGATCCATGCCCATTTTGTTTGTTTTTTTTGTTTACACACACGCACACACACACCAATAAAAAAAAAAAAGGTATACCAAAAATGTGTCTTCATATTCTTTATTGAATGGCCATTTATGTTGCTTGAGGGAAATAGATTTTGGGGTCACAGATTTTGGGGTCCAAGCAACTTTGTTTAAGGTATTTTTGTCAGTTATGTTGTGCCCTGCTCGTTGAAGAGCACAACCAAGAACGGGAGGTCCACGCAGCAACAGTTAAATGAACGTTACATTTATTTAATAACTCGAAAAAACCCACAAATCAGCATTCTGTAGTGTAGAGTTGTGTTTACAGTTAAACTAAACTATGCTAAAGGGCTAGAATAACAACCCCAAACAAAACCCAGTTGGGTGCCAGGCAGCACCAGCCTTCCAGGTGGGAGAGCGAGAGCGCCATGTTGGATTCCCCCCATCTTCTGCTTCTTCGGCCTCCTGCAGGTGAGTTCAATCCCTCAATGAGGTGGCCAGCCAATCAGCTTCCCTGGAAGAAGAACAGAGGCCAGCAGAAGGGAAGCAAGACGGCTCAGGACTGTCACAGTTACCTGATTACAAAATATAAACTAACTTTAACATTAACAAACTTAGTTAATAATGGCATATTACTGTTGTATGTTAAGGAGACATTCTTCATTAAGTCAGAAGATCACTGTCAGGAAGTTATTTCAGGTAATTTCAGGAAGTTTTCTCAATAGTAATGTGTGGGTGGCGCTTAAAAGAGCCGTTTTGGGTGTGCTGGTGCGCTACACGTTGTCTTGCCATGGGACGGTTCCCTCAGCGGAGAAGTAGGACTTGAAGGCCTCCCGAATCCTGATGGCTTCCCTCGCTGAGTTGTTGGCAGCAACTCTCCGTAGACCTGGCAGTGGGTCCACCTCGCCAACTGGGATGTTCCCCCTCAATGCACTTGGGGGGGTGGTCCTCCGCATGAAGTTGTGGAGAACACAGGTAGCCTTCACACACTTCTCCGCAACCTCAACGTTGACCTCGAAGGCACGCCTGTAGACCCTCCACTGGGAAGAAAGGATCCCAAAGGCATTCTCCACAACCATCCGAGCTCGGGACAGACGGTAATTGAAAACCCGGCGCTCTCTTGCCAGGTTGCGACCAGGGAATGGCCTCATGAGGTTTTTCCGAAGTGGAAAGGCCTCATCAGCCACAAAGACATGCGGCTGTGGTCCTCGGTGGTCAGCTCCTGGTAGTGGCAGGTCGGCAGGCAGTTGGAGGGTGCCAGACTGAAGAGCTGCACCAAAAGCAGAGTTGGCCAGAATCCCACCATCGCTGGTTCTTCCGTACCCCCCCGACATCAATCACCCGGAAACAATATTCCGCGTCTACAACCGCCAAGAGAACAAGAGAGAAAGTTCCCTTGTAATTGTAGAACTGGGATCCTGAGTGAACAGGGGCTTTAATGACCACATGCTTCCCATCTAATGCTCCACAGCAAAGAGGAAAATTCCACCGCTCCTCAAACCTCCCTGCAATGGACCTCCACTCATCTGTGCTGGGCACAGCCATGAACTCCTCCACCAGAGAGTCCCATATTGCAGTGGCAACATCAGGGACAATGCTGGAGACAGTGGAGATCCCAACACGGAAACTATTTGCAATGGTCCTGTAGGAGTCCCCAGTGGCTAGGTATCTGCAGAATAAAAAAAAAAGTGTTGTAGTGAAGATAGTATAGGTATCATACATTTACAATATTTCTTCCCCATTTATTTATAATATTTTTTTTTTTTACAAAGGAAGGAGTCATATTTGCTCAACATAATGGATCTATTTATTGTATTTGACTACATACTATACTATTGTCGGCAGAGGATAATAATAATAATAATAATGGTGGTGTCTACAATGGAAACGCCTGCTTGGTGAACCTGAAGTAAAATGTTTATGTTTCGATTTTTGACACACAAATTATGAAACCACTCACCGGAGACAGATGGACAGGCGCTCCGAAGCTGAGATGGAGCGCCTGTAGTTGGTGTCCAACCGAGAGATCCTAGCACCGATCCTAGCTAGCAGGTCATCAAACTGGGCGGGAGTCAGCCTCAAATAGCGCTGGAAGCATTCGCCATCCAGACGGAGCTCCTGCAGAAGACGGTGAAATTCACCGAGCTCTGTACGGCTCTGCTGAGTTCTTCAAGGAAAGTGATCGAATCCAAAGGAATAGCTTTAAAGAGACTTTATTTGTATAAAATATTTTCGGTATGGTAAACTGATACTCTGAAGCAAAGAGATTGAAGATGTATTCTAAACACGTGCTGAGCGACTCCAAGCTGATCAATAGTCCTAACCCTGTCCAATAGCTACCGGGAGTTTCTGAAGACAATACTCGATCTGTAGGCTGTTATGGTCTGAACAGCGCGGTCCGGAAGTAGTGGGGGGAGCCGATGTGGGGTAACCCTCGGTTTTCTCGCCTGGTCTGTGGTGCTGCCTTCTGTGGCTTAAGTATTTATTGCAGCCTTCAGTAAGGTCTTGCTCCCCTTGTGGCTATGTATGGTATTTACGGCTTATATGTTTGGTCCTACTTCATTGGGTCTATGTGTGGGTAGCTTAGATTCTTAAAATACGTAACAGCTCCGAATGGTCTCATGAACCCATAAACGACGACGAGCATTCCGACGTCTCTCCCTCTTCCACAACAGGTAAAGAGATATGATCGTCGTAATGTCGGCCATGGTTGTGAATGAATTCAGAAGCACCGCGGGAAAAACTTGCCGCGCATCAAAACTGCGGCGCAGCAAAACCTTTTGACGCGCCGCAAAACCTTTGCCGCGCTGCAAAACTTTTGACGCGCCGCAAAACTTGATTTGTGGCGCGTCAAAACTTCGGCGGCAACGCGTTCGGGCAGCAAATGCATCTTTTGGTGTGAACGCAGGGTAAAAGTTTAACACAATTACATTAATTTCCTATGCATTTCTTTTTGCATCATAGATCATTCCCTCCAGTCCCCGTTGACCTCATTCTTGTCAGGTATGTGTATAAAGCCTTGTCAGCCTTAAAAAGCCAATTCAGAACAAAGATACACAATGCAACGTAACAAAACCGTTGTAGATAGAAGTTGCAGCAGTGTGAATTGAACGTTGCAAGTCGTCATAAGACAGTTGAATTGCAGTTACAAGGTTTTAGAACACTTTTACTTCAGTGCTGATGACGTCTTGCCACTCACGTCAGTCAAGGCCAGCAGAGGCTTCACGATATTATTAGGAGAGTAGGAGAAAATAATTATCCACTTTGCGTAAGGAACGCTACTGTTTGCAAAACATCAGTCGCGTAACAAGTATGCCAAGTATGCTTTATTGGTTAACGTTACCAGCAAGCTAGTTAGTAAAAACAAGTGGTATAGTAAAGGTGTCGTTATGGAAACGGTGGTGATGTTGATAGAAGTTGCATGGGTGTGAACCCTGTTGCATGTATTTTCATCGCAAATCTTTGGTCTGAAGCCCGCATTTGCATCACAAATCTTTGGTGTGAAGCCTGCTATAAGACAGTTTATGGCTAGATTGTATTGAAACCTCAATCACACGTTAAAATGTGAAACATTTTACTTCACAGGATGAGTGAGGAAAAACAGTTACGGGCAAGGCAGTACCTCCGTTCATGGAGATCTGCTAAACAAGTGATGAATAGGATAGCTGAAAGCACTGCCAGTGTTTGTGTCACAGAACACCATCTGGCTGATGCCAGCTTGTCCAGCAGTCCATCCGGTGTTCTTGCGCCTGTTGGTGACATGGACAACTCCTTGGACTTGGATGAGTCATTTGAGGATCGTTCTGCTTTGGAGGATGACCTCGATGACTGGATGGATGTTGATCCCTCTGATGATGAGGAAGAGGTTTTAGGGGATGACCTGGAGGCGTCCGACCAGCGTCCGGCATCGCTCGCATCTGACCTCGCTAGCTGGGCTTGCCAGTTTCAGGTGAAACACAACGCTGTTGATGACCTTTTGAAAGTTTTGAGAGGTCACGGACACACTGACCTGCCTTCCATCACCAGGACACTCCTGAAGACACCCAGGGAGGTCAGGATCACTTCAAAGTCTGGTATGGAGTATGTCCATTTTCCTATCAAGGACAAATTGCAACAGACTCTATTGAGATACCCAGCAGACCAGGTCCCTGACTGTGTTGACCTTTCCTTCAACGTAGATGGGCTACCTCTGTTTAAGAGCTCAGGAAGAACAATGTGGCCCATCCTTTGTGCTGTCCATTTAAAACCAGTGTCAGTCTTCCCTATCACCCTGACTTGTGGAGGTTCGAAGCCACAGAATCTGGAATTCCTGGAAGACATGGTGATGGATGTCAACAACCTCCTGTCCAGTGGCCTGCAAAATATGAACAAAACAATAAAATTCCACATTCTTTGTTTTGTGTGCGATGCTCCTGCAAAGGCCTTTGTGAAGAATGTAAAACTTTGCACAGGCTATTATGGGTGTGACCGGTGTGTGCAGAGGGGTGAGTGGTATGAGAAGGTTACTTACCAAGACACAGAGGTGGTGGCTCGTAGTGACGACTCCTTCCGCCAACAGACACAGGGCGAGCATCATCATGGTAGCACCCCGCTTTTGGATTTACCCATAAACATGATCAGTGCATTTCCCATCGATTACATGCACCAGGCATGCTTGGGTGTAATGAAGAGGCTTCTCTTCATGTGGTGCAGAGGAGTGAAGGGCCTGAAGATGTCGGCAACCCAAATAGAGGAGGTCAGGTGTGTTAATGGGCGACAAATAACAAGTGGTGATATTCAACACACATTTAAAAGAGTGTAATTTCTAATTGTTTTGGCCCACCTGACTGTTTAGATGATTGGGATCAGGCCGTCAGGAGGAACAAGAGGGCGGAGACAAAGTCCTGTGTGGAGACAGGAAATGAGGACAAAGGGAGGCGGATCATCGTCAAACCCCCCAAAAAAAGGTATATCTGCACATCCTTGTGTACTGTATTAACTTAGTGTTAAAAGTGCAAGCAGCAATTCTAAACAATGTGTAAACATGTAACACTGTTATTTGTGTTCGGCTAACATGATTCTGTTCAGGTGAAAAGAAAACAAAGAAACGAAATGGGAAAAAGGCAGGACAAGGTCCACATTTCAGGACTTCCCTTCCTCCTCCACCCCAGATAGAATCCCCCATTCCACGGCGTAGCCCACTACAAATATCTTCACCCCCTGTGACTGATGACGGTAAAGTTTTGCAAGGGAATAATGGTTAAAAACAAATACAAATAATTGTATAGAAGTCAAGAAGACACTGGTTCGAAACAAAAACACATAACCTAAATTCTTATCTGGTTCTTTCTGTAGATTACTCCCCTCCTTCACCGGCAAGAGACGTTTTTACAGAAAATGATGGTAAAGTTATGTATGGTAATGATGACGAATGATGATGACATAACAGTAATTCTATGAGCCAAGACAACAAAGAGTTTGAAAAAAAAAAAATTACATTGAATTATTGTTTTGTACTTTCTGCAGATGATTCGATCGCATCTTCATTTGAAACGCCATTGCCTATCTCTACTGGGGACGGTAAAGTGGTGGGTGGAGAGGGTGGTTAAAACCAAACTAGTAACTCTTATCAACAGGTTATGACAGTCATCTGTCTATACTAACCCTACACATTATGCTTTATACACATTACTTAGGTGACCGAAGAGAGAGAGAAACCATACCAATCTGGGCAAAGAATATCAACGGTAATACATGTATTGAACTGTATTGCACTGTATGCAAATGACACCAACTTCTACTAAATACACTCCTCTCATCTCAACATATTTTTTTTACAGCGACATTGGAGGTTCTGCTCCGAAAGCTTGAGACCGTTGAGCAGAATCAGAGAGAGGCTCTATTATTGCTACGGGCAAATCGACATGGGGACCCTGGGGAAGCTAGTGTTGAGTTACTGCAGGCGCAAACTCAGGCCGAACTACAGGAACTCGAGGAGCACCTTAAAAATAGAGATTTCACAAAAAAAATTGTAAATGTACGAATAATGGTGAAGTGACTTTAGGCTATATTGTACACATGTTACCAAGTGTGCCACATGGCCCTGCCATTGAGCTTTTTTCATCTTTAGTTCCCTGTTGTTAGCTAAGTAGTTAGAGATGAGCAGTCCATCTTCAAATACCTTAATTTGGTTCGCCCCCCTCAAAAGAAAACACCACCAACACCACATGAAAAATACAATGCAAATACTTGCCTTAACCATGGTTGTTTGATTTCCTTAGATTTCCCATCTGAGCCTAGTTGGGGGGTCCAATCCTGGGGAGTGTGTGAGGAGGGTGTTGCGCTCTGTGGCCTCAAACTTTGTTTGGAGCAGCTACAGCCTTAGGGGAAAGAAGGGGAAGATGCCACTGCTTGGCACAGCAGTGGGCAGTACCATCAAACGTAAGTCTAAATATGTGCAAACAAATCTATTTAGCTGTTTCAGCTATTTTTCTACACCTTTTAGCTGATGTGATCCGTTTCTTCCAAAGACTCCTCATTTAGGGATGGGCATGATTAATCGACGATCGACTAATTGATCATTAAGAATTTCGTCAATGACGTAAATTTTTCATCGATAAAACGAATGCTAAAAAATATCTTCACACGGTGTGTCTTTTTACAATTACCATTCGTATTGTTGTTCAGCAGAGAAATACAGACGGACCAATTGCGAACTACTGCAACTGCTGATGCCATCTCTCCAAGTTAAAAAGTAGCCGCACCCACCCCAAACTAATCGGAATAAGTGTATACATGTCGATTATAGCCGACTACACCACCTATTCTATTCCACATGGAATTCTATTCCGATCAGAGAATTATATTTAGATTAGCCGCGTTTACATGGACACTTCTGATCCGATTCGATTTCTAATCGGAATATATCTATTCCTATCATGCAATCAGAATGTACTGTATTTATGGCAGTTACAAAAGTGGTCAGTGTGGTCAATTTAATCGAATGCCCATCCCTATCCTCATTATCACTGACCTTGGTACCGTGAAAAGCTGGCTGCATTTTTGTCTTTGTATTGTAGGATGTGTTGTTAATGGAATGCTTTCAGTGCATCACATCTATTTATTCATATATTGAGTGTACTTTCTTTAACAGAAAGCCCTTTATCATTGGTATATTTTTAATGTATTACCTGCTGTTGTTGCTCAGGAGTTGAAGGGGACCAAAGACTTTCACCCTTGTGCTTTTGCTGAAATGCAACAGTACTGGATTTGAATTAAACCTGATGGGGAATTAAAATAGTGCAAGTCATTTTGACATCACACATCTGTACACATCATGCAGTTACAATTGACAGAGGCATGCAGCTGGTACAGATAGAGGCTAAGTGTAAAGACTGTTCAGACATATCTCCTGTTGCATCACAACTATGTTATACAGTCCATGCCACAGGGGGTCTTCACTAACACTCGGACATCCCCACTCTGACATTTTAATAAAATTTAAAGTTAATTAGTGGAGTTGTTGTATAAGTCCTCGTGGCTACGGCAGAACAATACCGGTGTTGTTCTATCCATTACCAACCCACTCTCACTCATGCTATATTGCATAATAGTCTGGATTCAGATGCAAGAAGTGCATAACTAATATACACGTGTATGAATTATACTGTCGTGTTTTGGTTTGCATCATTGCAGAAAATATTATAAAAAAAATATATATCTTTATTGTCCTCACAGTTGATCAGTTTTCATTCTATTATACAGACCAAAATGTATTAGCTGTGTACTTCATCTGAATCCATACAATCCCATTCATTTTTAATGAATGAAATCACAAAGCAACAAGTTCCAACTTACTATCACACAAAAATATCCTCCAGAGATGAATAGATTTCAGGAAAAAACTTTGAGAATGTGCCCCCTGAGTGTTGGTGACATGCCTAACTGACATGCCTAACTTGAATTTATCACAAATTCAATCTAATTACAGTGGCGATCATGAAATGGAAGCCGGGGCTGGAAGAGAAGGAGGTGGAGCTTCTGATGGCAGAGGTCTTGAAACATGCCCCCTCAGCCCACTCCAAAAGTTTGAAGGCGAGTTTAAATGAGAGAGGCATATGCAATCGATATCCCTCCAGATAAATTATGCGAACATGCTGACTATTAGGGAACAATTATCATATTTTTGTACACCACCACAAAATGATATGCAGATCCATGTCCTACTCTTTAAGCTTGTTTACAAGACGTGGTTACAACTCTTCAAGCGAAACAAGGCTAACCTTTGAGGCGGCTCGACACCAACTCTGGGCGAAACACCTTTCTGCAACAAGCTAGAACTTGTTGCAGAGAAAACACAATAGCACCACCGTTTCCATACCAACACTGCTCATTTTAACTAGTAGTTAGCCAGTCAACCAATGAAGCTTATATATGTATGTATGTACGTCAACCAATGAAGTCAACCAATGAAGTCAACCAATGAAGCTTATATATATATATATGTATGTATGTATGTACGTACACCAATGAAGTCAACCAATGAAGTCAACCAATGAAGCTTATATATATATGTACGTACGTACGTACGTACGTACGTACATACATACATACATACATATATTGTGGTAACCCGGCTCAAGTAACAAGAGTCTCTGCTGCTCAAACTGCCGACAAGGCACGTTTATTAATCCAAAAGAACGGAAAACAGGGGAATCACCCGTCAATGCAAATGATACAAAAAGAGTCTGGGCTCCGTGAGCCACTGGGGACGCTGTGGTCGTGTCTCACGCGCTGTCCCGATATCCAGGAGAGGAGGTCCTTCCGCGGTCACCTGGGGGGGCTTCTCTAGACCGGGTCCTGGGGCAAAGGTCCGTGCGGGTAGGGAGTCTCGCTCTGCTCCGCGCTCTGCTCCGCTCTCTGCTCCTGCCTGGGTCACATACCTCCTGTGTTTGGACTGAAACTCAGCTTCTCTTTATAGCCCTCACCTGGGTCTGATTGGCCTGGTACACAGGTGTCTCCCGTTGGCGTTGAGTGGGACCTTTCCAATGCGTACCTTGGCGCCCTCTGGGGAAAAAGGGTGGTAGACCGCTCTTATTACCTGCCCTCTGGGCTTCCAGGCCCGCCGTGTCGGGGCCGGGTTGCCACAATATATATAAGCTTCATTGGTTGACTTCATTGGTTGACGTACGTACGTACGTACATACATACATACATATATATATATAAGCTTCATTGGTTGACTTCATTGGTTGACGTACGTACGTACGTACATATATATATATATATATCAGAAAGCTATGCATCGTTAGAGAATATTTTTTGTATACTTATGCCGCTTTTCCACTGCATGGTACCAGCTCGACACGACTCGACTCGACTCAGCTCGCCTTTTTTGCGTTTCCACCGCGATCTAGTACCTCAAGTGGCTGCTTTTTCTAGTACCGCCTCGCTCTAGGTTCCAAGCGGCTGAGCCGATGCTAAAAGGTGACGTCGGCAGACGGCCGGCCACTGATTGGCCAGAGAGTGTGACGAAGTCACGAGAGCGACATGGCAACCATGCTGGTAACGATAGAACAGCCATAGTAGCGCCGCAGCCAACATATTCCACTTCTTCAACATGCCAGCTAATAATACGAACACGAATACCATCGCATCGATGTTCTCCATTGTTGTTATGTGGGTTCTGTCCATGTGTGGGTTACGTAGGTGTTGTTTGCGTCGCGTACAAAAATACGTCACGGCCCTTTCGCGCAGACGACCCCGCTCACGTCCCGGAGGTACTATTTGCGGTGGAAAAGCACCCGCGCTGCTACCGTGTCGAGTCGTGTCGTGTCGAGTCGAGCTACATGTGCGGTGGAAAAGCGGCATAACATACCTCCTGCAGAAGTTGCAGACTGCAGCTTGCTGAGCAGGTTCTCCAATACACAAAAGCACGTGAATAGGGGATGGCGGCCGGACACCTTATAGAGCAGAGATAACACGTTCACTAACAAATCTCCATTGCAATGCAAGGTTCGCTCAACAACTAAATCCCAAACAGATCTACCTGCAACTAAATATTCTAGAGCTTTTTGACGAACACGTGTTCTGCCAATTTCTGCTTCCTGATTTTGCTACCTAGTGGTTCTGGGCATGCGCAAGATGACGCTAATGATCCCCGGTGTGGTATTGGTGTAAAATACACTGCAGGATTAATACATTGATCAACTAAACGCTAAAAAGTTTAAATTAAATAACATAAGAACTATAAAATGCATTTCCTGCAGCTGTAGTGCAAAGTGAGTTGGCTTGACTTCGTGTTTCTAGGATGAATATTGACGTTGTTTAGGCTCTGCAACGTCCGCAATGCCAGACCCCGTCTACCGTCTTCTTACTATTAGACATTATCCGGCAATGCTTAGCTTTCATAGCCACTTGGGCTGCTATCTAGAACGTGCTCACGCTCGAGTCTAGCGTAACCTCGGCATAACATATTTAAGTTTTGACTAAATGTACAATGACATTTGACTGAATGTAAAATGAATATAAATGCACTCACGTGTTCTCTTTTATTTGTTCTTCACAGGGTCGGATGGAACGGCAGGCGGAAGAACATCCCCAAAATTAAATTCAAAATTATTTGAAATAAAAATATAATAAATTGATATTTGTTAGTGTACTGTCTTGTCTTTTGAATAGGCTTGGGGTCAACATTAGCAACAGCCACCAGCCAAAATGTAGGTAAAATATTAATGTGGCTTGTAGATTTCAGACTAGATTTTGTGGGTTCTATAAAGGGCAAATGAGGACTGCACCATGCAGATCCGCCCTAACGTCCTTGCAACGTTATGGCAACCTTTTTGAAGAAGGTTGCATAAATGTCGCCAGTATGTATTTTGGTTGCCACGACGTCGCCAGGACGTGGCAGTTACGGACGAGCAACGTCGCCAAGATACGTTGCGGCAACGTGATCGCGTCTTTCACCCGCACGTCGCGGCAACGTTGAAACTTACGTTGCGGCAACGTATGTTTGGTCATAAAGTTACGTAACCGCGACGTCGCGGCGACGTAACTGCGTTAGCTGGGATGACCCCCACATAGCCACATGGGAGCAAGATCGAACCCACAGGGGCCTGCCCGTAATTCCGACGCCTCATTGTTCCGAAATATTTCCCATTAGATCGACATGCCACTATTCCGACGGTTCAATGTTCCGAAAACGAAACCCATTGGTCCGAAGGAGGCGCATTAGGCCGACGGTTCAATATGCCGAATAGGGAAAAGAGTTTTATACCTCGCTCGCTCCCTCTCCCTGTGTGTGTGTGTGTGTGTGTGTGTGTGTGTGTGTGTGTGTGTGTGTGTGTGTGTGTGTGTGTGTGTGTGTGTGTGTGTGTGTGTGTGTGTGTGTGTGTGTGTGTGTGTGTGTGTGTGTGTGTGTGTGTGTGTGTGTGTGTGTGTGTGTGTGTGTGTGTGTGTGTGTGTGTGTGTGTGTATGCTTGTGTGTGAGGTAGAGAGAGAATGATGTGCGCTCCAGGGTTTCCACATTAGCTTTTTAGCAACTGTTGTGACTTTTCTTTCCAAAGACTTACCTGTCCAAGTGAACACTGAGACCGAAATTGTTTCTAGCCACAACCAAGTTTTACCAGCGCTTTGCCGGTTGGCAGGTGCCAATGTCAAGCCCTCATGTGCGCCCATGACTGTGTTTGACTGTTGATGAGCATGCATTGATATTAATCTCTCCTTATTCCATGTTGTGTACTGTGTCTGTTTTTACTCAGGTAGGGTATCACCATATGTCTGGTTGAGCTCCACAAAAGATCTCGTCTGGCTCAGCTGTTTGAAGCGCATCTACCTAAATGTGTCATTGTAAGGTGGTCTCCCTCTCTCCCTCCCCACCTCTCTCCCTCCCTCCCTTCCCTCCCTCCCTCCCTCCCTTATCACTCCTAGGCACACCAGGTGCAAAGTCCAGCACAAATTGGGTCACCAAGCCTACATCTAGGTGTTGTAATGGACTGTCCGCTTTTAAAGCCTAAGGGGAGAAAAGTGGTACATCCTACTTTTGTCTGTCTCTCATCTGGCATAGCGCTTTGGATGACTGCAACTTTGTCCTAAATGTGTCATTGGAAGGTGGTCTCTCTCTCCCTCCCTCCCTTCCCTCCCTTATCACTCCTAGGCACACCATCTTAAAGTCAAGGTCTTTACACCAATTGACGTAGTCCTCCAGGTTCCGAACTAAAAGTGGCACCACCACGTGATAGGACATTGTTCCCATCCTTTGTGGACAGGGTGAATCTATCAGTGCAGTATTATCATTGAGGGTGAACTTTGTTCATGGGGTTGAGCAGAAATTACCTGAGATGAACTATTTTTACCGCTTAAAGGGATATGCCCCCAGGTTAAATTGAGGGTCTCCCCACAGTTGAGACTTCCATAAGTGGGTGGAAGCGGTTTCCTACGATCCAGCCATTGTCCGACTCTATCGGCACTGACCATATTTGGTTCCGCGTAGTAGCTGCAGACTAGACTGCAGCTACTACGCGAAACCAAACTGGTCAGATAGAGTCGGGCATTGGCTGAGCAATTGATCTTAAAGATTTTAAGATCAATTGCTCCATGTTCATTAACTTGCACGTCTGCCTAAATGAAAGGGAAAGGGGAAAATGTTCTTTTTCAGATGAAAATGTATAACATTTCTGAAAAGTAAAAAAAAAAACTACAATGGTACAGCTCAAACGGGCAGTCATGGGTAAGCGGTTAGGGTGTCAGACTTGTATCCCAGAGGCATAAATGCAATTTCGTTGTGTGCAGTGTTCACTTGCGTGCTGTGGAGTGCTGTGTCACAATGACAATGGGAGTTGGAGTTTCCCAATGGGCTTTCACACGTTTCACACAAATGTGCTTTTTTTCTGGGAACTGCTGTACCTATTGGTTCAGGCTGTGTTTACAATCATTGCTTCTGTTACAATATAGAGCATTGCCTGCTCTATATTCAACTGAGCCAGGTCAAATTCAACCTCAATCCATCTATCACACATGTAAGCAGCCTGAGAGCTTGTTGGAAAGTGTACCACTGTGTGTGCCTAAAGGTGTTCATAACTGTTTTGCCAGCATAAAGAGTAGTAGGCTAAAAGTAGGCTAAAGGAAAAACATGTAGGCCTATCCTACTGTGAGGGTTATAATTCATGCCAAGCTTGAGGTCAGTTGTTTGACGCCAAAAGCTTGGTGTTGGGCCAACGATGGACCAACAGTGGGTTGAAATGTTTAGAAAGTGATGAGCCTGTGACTTACAAAAAAATTCCTCTAACTCGTGATTTTTTACGTCGGCTTTCTGACCAAACGCCAACGCTTGCTGCTGCTTGAGGTTGGGCCAACGATGGCCCGAGGGTGGTTTGACGCCAAAGCTTGTTGTTGGGCCAACGATGGCCCGACAATGTTTTGACGAAGTCGGAGATTAAAAAATACATTCAGACCGACTAAATAGTAAAGGGAAATGTTTAATTCCACAGCGCTGAGTTAAAATGTATAGGAATTGATCAGCCTGTGACTTTTTCTAACTCGTGATTTTTTACGTCGGATTTCCTGCTGCGGAAGCCGAGGTTGGCATGAGGGCGGCCCAACGTTGGAATTCCACCGCTAACCTTTCCAACCAGTCGCCAACCAATGCCGCAGTTGGGCCAACGTGTGCTTGCTATCTGGGTAAATGAGTCTGTCCATTCTGGGTTGAAAGCTGTTTTCGCGGTCCACTTTTCTCTTCTTAGAGAGCGCCATGTGTAGTTATTTTTCTGTCTCCGGCTCACTCTGTCTCTTTTCTGTCTCGCTCTATTTATCACTGTTCTCCCGCTGTCTTTCTCACTCTTCTCCCGCTGTATTACTCACTCTTCTCCCGCTGTCTTAGTTTCTCACTCTTCTCCCGCTGTCTTTCTCACTCTTCTCCCGCTGTCTAATCTGACTTCTTTCTCTGTAATTCTCGCACTTCTCTCTGTCATCTTTCGCATGAACGCTCACTGTCTGTGAGTCAGGCAGCCTGCGCCGGGAATGCACACATTCGATTGGCTGAGTAGCATCACGTGGGATGGCTTAACTCGAATGCAATTGGGTCAATGGATTTCCTGATTCCCTAAACCAGTACCGTAATGTCTAGAAACACTGCGCCGGTCAAAATAGAAGCGCCCCGTCAAAATTAAAAATATTTGAATAATTGAGACTATAGGTCCGGGTCCGTATAGGACGGCGTCTGGGTCCGGACCCGGACCGCTGTCCGCCTGTTAGTGACCCCCGCTCTAGGCTATCCATTAGGCTACATATTACGAGGTGGGCCTGTTGTTTGAATCCCAAAATGTCAATCTAATTAACGTGGTCAGAAAGGTAGGCCTAAGTAACAGTCCCATTGTTACGGTTGCGGACTGACGCCCCGCCCTCATGGGTAAAATCCTCAGTTTGTCGACACTCATGCAAATGATAATGTGTTTTCCCCGCGTGTGATTTGTTTACCATTATGTTAATTTAGATGTGCCTTTCCCCGGACGTGATTGGCTGCTGCATCGGAGGGCCGAGGATCCGGGAGGATAAAAGACGGGCGAGCTCAACATTCACGGCAGCTTGTCTTGGATATGCAGCTGGCCATATTGGGTCTAATGGTTATTTGTTTGATTGAGGATCTTGCTTGCTACATGGGAACTGGGCCTGAGTTTTGTTAGATGTTATCGAACACCGACTCGCAGCTATACTTTTTGTTAAAAACACTAGACGCAGGGGTGCTGTTCCACTCATGTATTTTGGGAGCTTCTTCTTGGTTATATTCATTTCTTTGATTTGGACAGCACCCAATGGTCCTTTTCCTTTTGTACTTTTGCCTCCTCTGTTTGTGTTAAATTGGTTACCCCATGCTCCGGGCTAAATAAACAACTTCCAGTTAACCAAAGACATCTGGTTTTATGTTGCCACCCCTTCCCCTAGCGGGGGACGTATGACCCATTGATTCACAAAAGACTACAAAAAGCGAGATAGAGTTTGATTTCAGACTCAGGCCTGACTTCCTAGCACTGTAACCTGCAGGGTGTTCGGCTCATCGGTTTTCTTCTGGGAACAGTAGCAGTTCGCCCGAATTGCTACTTCCAAATTAACTAAATCTGACACTGCAGTAGGAGAGGGAAAGATTAACACACCATACAGCAAAATGTATGGGCATTGGTAGCCTATGACAGCCACCCAGCCACTATGTTCTGACAGTAGCCTGGAGCTAATCTGACATGCTATCGACACTTACATGTACGGTAGGCAGTGCCTACCTACCGATACCAAACATCTTGGGGTTCGTCAGGCAAAGTTTCAGAGACACTCAAGTTAAATATGTATTCCTAGCGGTGTAAATATTTTGCGATTAATTAAAAAGGATAGGTTTTAACTGACATGTATTACACTTAGTGCTATCTGTCACAGTCAAGCTACACAGTGTCAACAGAATTAAAACACTTACCTCTGTCATTAAAAATGTACTTCTCCCAGAAGAACTTATATCCCTTACGTAGTTTGGATGTTTTGACACGCGAGTGTTGATTTACGATCCTAAGGACGTCGTACGACAATTTAGGTAGGTTGGAGATAGACTTGGTCCAAAGCTATCGATCTGCCTCCGCCATGGTAAACAGCTTAGCTAAGCTAAGCGGAAGAGCCGTTACCCTACTCGGCGAGCTTCTTCCGGTCTTCAATTGTTGCGTGACATTGGCCTATTACTATACATAGCCACAGCCAAGCAGGACCCAACATACAAGCTGCATTTCATACTCCAGCCACAGATGGCAGCACCTTTAGACAGGTGAGGAAGCCGGAGCCAATACTTCACATAGACCACGCCTGCGTCACAGGCCACGCCTACTTGATACAAACCAGAGCGGGAGTCAGATTTGAGGTCAGAAACATATGGCAGCCCCGTTGAGATCCCTGGGGGCTGGAAGATAGCCCTGTGGTATTTTTCTCCACGCGTGTTAAATAGAATTCCCCTCCTTTTGCTTCATAGTTATCAATCCGAAATGCTTTAAAAGCGATCCGGATTGGACTACTTTATTCAAGAACACGACAAAGTGATTCGGAATTACAAGCAAAAATGAAGATCTTGAATCGTCTTTGATTTCAGAACAGATGAAGTAAGGTAAAAGTTAAGATTAAGCCAATAAAGTCAGTAGCCTAGTGCTACCCATGCTAACATGACTGTGAAGCTTTCGCTCAAACTTAAAAACATACCAAAGAAGCTTTCAGTTGTCACCGGCACTCCAAATGTAAAACTGACATTTACAAATATGCAGCAATAGTCAGAGAAGTACTTGGGGATGTGTTTTTTTAAATTTATATTTACCATCAATATAGCAATTGCTGCTGTCGTCCCATAGAAGAACATGACGATGTTTGGAAGCTGCCCCCACATAGCCACAAGGAAGCAGGATCGAAAACACAAGCTGCATTACCTCCACATAGCCACATGCGAGCAAGATCGAACACATAAGCTGTTATTACTATATATAGCCACAAGGGGAGCAGGACCCTACATACAAGCTGCAATAACGATAGTTATGTTATTATAACTCTAGTTCTATGATTGTAGGCTGAAAATTCAAACTATGCACCTATCAGCGTGGGCACCGCCCACATTTCCCCACGGTATCGTGTCTATATAACGCGGTGTATACCGTCGCTTATCCTCCACGCTTTTCTTTCAGCATTTGGAGGGTACAGCAGGTGGGAAACTAGACGGCTACGCCTACAATCATAGAACTAGAGTTATGTGAACACGCCGTCCGACCGCCACCCTACAGCCACCGGGCTGAGGGGGGGAAAGAGGCAACATGGAGGAACGCACCACAAGTGTAGGACGCAGGTGGCCTAAGGAATATCGCTCTTCAGGTACCATGTACTGCCGTTCGGCCGAACGGTCTTTACTTTTTTCTTTATTATTATTTGGGAAGGAAAAAGTCGGAGCCAGCTTCCGGAACTTCCCGGTCCGTGGCGCTGCTCTACCCGTCTGCGGTGGCGGCGGCTGCGGCACCCGGGCTGGAGTCGGAGGCGGTCCTCTGGAACGCTGGGACCGGCCTGGACTCCGCTTCCTCCCGGCCTGCTGGTGGGAGGAGCCCGTGAGAATCGCCCCGAACCGGGAATGATTCTCACGGACAGACTGCTGGTGCGCGAGAACCTCTGAGAACCGGGGACCAAATAGGCCATCCGGCGCTAGTGGACCCTGGACCAGGCTGGCCCGCTCCCGTTCCGGCACCGCAGTGTCGGGAGAGCCATATGACTAGCCGAAACGGCTATCGGCTGGCATAGCTGGAGGATGGCGCTGGAAAAGTGGGAAACCGCCAGCCATCTTGCAGCTTCCTCCGGGCCGTAGGCCTCCCTGTCAGCCGACAAGGAGACCATGGCGGAGGAGAGCAAGGCGATGTTGTTGACCACCACCGCAGATTGAGAGGCACAAACGAACACCTTGTCCGTTAGGCCGACAATCTGCTTTTGGAGGCGGTCGGGGGGCAGCGGCTTTTTGTTAGGGCGCCGTTCGGCGCCCGGACAGAGAAGCGCTGCCAGGGGAGGCTCCGGCGAGCGATCCCCTCCGCCTGAGTATTGACCCAACCCTCCGCGTTGGTGAAATCCGTGTAAGATTTCACCGGGGCCTTCAGGGTAGAAGGGTCCCCACCGGCAGCACTGAAAAAGTGCTGCACAGGCGGGAACAAGGGGCACTGGGTAACCCGTCGGGAAGAAGATGGGGTGCGAAAGCACTCGCCCTGCATATCGTCAGATATGGGGGAGAGAGGCGGGGCCGGCACCGGAATCCCTTTGATGGCCGCCGCCTCACCCATGATGTCCCCGAAGACGTCGTCCATGGAAACGGCGTCGGCGGCATCGTGGTAGTCAGGGCTGACCCTGAACAGGTCAATGGTGTCAGCCAGGTCCACCGCAGGGGAGAAGTAGAGATGCCTGGAGAGGACCCCCTCTTCAGGCAGCTCCCGGCAGGCGACACAGGGCGCCATAGCAGCCGCGGCGTGGTCGGCACCGAAAACACGCCACGTGCCCGTCACCCGGTGCCAGGGAGGCGGGACAGGAGGCGCATAGGAGTCCTGAGAAGGACCTAGCCCCAGGAGCGCTCTCAGGTGGCCCTGAAAAGGGCAGTTTGTCCGAGGCCTCTCCCGAGCCGCTGCCACCGGCTTGGGAGATCCGTTGTTCTGCTGTAGAAGTCTTCTTCTGGTAGTATCTCAATCCTTATCGCTGATAAGCACAAGTGCTGAAAGAAAAGGGAGGATGAGCGACGGTATACACCGCGTTATATAGACACGATACCGTGGGGAAATGTGGGCGGTGCCCACGCTGATAGGTGCATAGTTTGAATTTTCAGCGCGCGCAAACGCGCGCACGGGACAAGCCCATAAGGCGAAGCCTAGACGAAATAGAACTACTCCAGCCATAGATGACTGTACATTTAGACAGGTGAGGAAGGCGGAGCCAATACGTCACATAGGCCACGCCTACTTGATACAAACCAGAGGGAGTCAGATTTGAGGTCAGAAACACATGGCAGCCCGGAGTTCCTAGATAGACACGAAGGTCTGCTGTTTGTCGCTCACACGCGTGTTAGATACAATTTCCTTCCTTTTGCTTCATAGTTACCATACCGAAACACTTTAACAAATAAAGTGAGTTAAAAGCGATCCGTATTGGACTACTTTCTTCAAGAACACAACAATTTGGCAGAGGTGGAAAGAGTACTAAAATATTTTACTCAAGTACAAGTACTGTTACTCTGTTGAAATTGTACTCAAGTACGAGTAAATTTACCGGTCAAAAAATCTACTCAAGTAAAAGTAAAAAGTAAATAATTTAAAATGTACTTTAAGTAAAAGTAAAAAGTTACTTTTTTACAATCAGTGTTTTCTGCCTCTACTGTGATGTGCAAAAGCCCACCTGGGAAATCGAAAGCCCACCTGGCAAATTCCCATTGTCATTGTGACACAGCACACAAGCATTTAATATGCTTTCTGGCCTGATGGATGCATTTGGTAGGACGGATAACGGCAGGTTAGCAAGCTAACGTGCTTATACTATTATTAGCCAACTGAATAAGCACATTAGTGGGCATAGTTCTAGCTAACTGCCGTCACAGTGCCAACAGGTTGCTACTTCAATATTGTATTACAGTATTAGCAGTACCATACACAGTTTTCGGGATATGGCTAGCTTGTTGTCAGTTTAAACCTGGAAAGGCACGAGAAACATGACTTACCTCAACGTGCTTTCGGAGATTCAACGTCGAATTCTTGTAAGCTGATATGTTGGACTTCTTCGGCACACATAGTTTACATTGCATGATATAGCTTTCTCCACGTTTCTCCACGAAGCTGAACATGTTTTCAAGATAGGGCCAGGGGTGCACTAGGTTAGAGGATGAACGGCTCGTGTTGGTCTCCTCTGAAGTAGCAGGTGAATCTCCATCGTCTGCCTCCATGTCAGCCATCATCGTTTGAGTGAGAGACAGATCGTACGCGCCAACACTCTTTATAAAAGAACTAGGTTCTACGCTAGAATTCTAGAGCTGCCGGCGTGCAGGGGCACAACGTTCAGTTTTTTACATCCCATAATTCATTACCAAAACACGTTTTTTTTGTTTCAGTGAGATTTTTTTTTACTCAGTAACGCTTGTGCTTTAAAATGTACCGAAGTACATTACTCCAAAGAAAATGTACTTAAGTAAAAGTAAAATTACACATTTTAAAAAGTAGTTAAAAAAGTACAAGTCCACAAAAAAGCTACTCAATTACAGTAACGCGAGTAATGTAATTCGTTACTTTCCACCTCTGCAATATGGTGACCCCGTACGTGATTCTGAGAAAAGCTGAGGCCCGGAGACGCGCTGCCACCGCGACGCTCAACAACTCTTCCACATGTCGCGTTTTTGAAGAAAGTAGTCAAATCCTTGGTCGCTTTTAACTCACTTTAATTATTATAATTATTAATTATTATTATTTAATTAATTAATTATAATTATTAAAGTATTTCGGTATGGTAACTATGAAGCAAAAGGGAGGGAATTGTATCCAAGACGCGTGTGAGCAATATATATCGAAGAGCTACGTCGAGCCCCGGGCTTACTGTGCGTTCACACCAAATGCGACGGGGCGACAGGATCCCATACAAAGTGAACGTATAGATGCGTATCGGGCGAATTTTTCACGACAGAAAACCGGCGTTTGAAGTTTTGATTTGTCACGCCACACTTTCGCCGTGCACAGGCGAACGCAACGCGTTCACGAGGATTTGTGGCGCGACAAATTCGCTCGAGTTGAAATATTTCAACTTTGATGTGAATTTCCCGTGATGACAGCCAATCAGCGTTCAACCGTCAAACTCAGTGCATCGCAGTCCGGGGTGAACTGCAGCATGGAGGAGAAAATGAATGTTGCCGTTTGCGACTCCCGGAGCTCTATATATAATATAATATAATATTTGTGTATATATAATATCACAGCTCTGTGCGCCTCCGGATGTATGTAGCGCGGGGGGCTCTCATAGGGATTGGGCTTCTCGGGGTTTGTTTACCTGTTTACCGGCGTTGCTATGTTTCCGGTCTTGTGTGTTCCAACGGTTTATTAGGTAGGCCTTTCTAATAAATCTCTGTCTAATCAATACTTCATTCACTGCCTCTTCCGTGGCTGGCGTAGTTATTGCAGCTTATATGTTCGATCCTGCTTCCTAGTGGCTATGTGAGGGTAATGCAGCTTGTGTGTTCGATCCTGCTTCCTAGTGGCTATGTGGGGTAGTGGTGGATTTAATGAATCGTTTCCGTGACCCAGTTTCACGTGATTCAGTTCGCCAAGAGGAATCGATTCACCGGGAACTCGACTGAACTGGGAGGAGTCATTCGCGAATCAGCCTAGTTTCCGGTAGCGGTGAATCGCATCATGGAATGCACGCCACTGCAAGGTTCTCAGCTGAGTCAGTCAGACTCATTGGAGTTAGTGCTATCGGAAACTCGTTTGTTCGTTCAGTTGAGTTTCCGGTGAATCGAATGGCGAACGAGAGAAACTAACCGGTTCGGTTCGTTCGTCCTAAAGACTCGTTCATTGGAACCGGTTTGTGAACGAACGAGCCAACACTAATGTGGGGGCAGCTTTTGTGCTTAAAATAACACACAGGCGCCACAAATCAGGTAACCAGAGCCTATTGTCGTAAAGACTGAATCTGCATAGGATTAGTTATAGGAACACTTAGGTGTAAGAGGTGTTTGAGCCACCGTCTGGTCGCGGCACTCCGCAGTCCCGACCCTGGGATTACAAAAGCATAACAGACGTGTAGCTGAACGGTCGCGGAGAACTCTGAAGGAGATTTAATTAAAATAATCATATTGAAGAAGCAAAGGACCAGAATTGTATTAATGGGAATGTTGATAGACTGTATCCATCCCATAATAATAATAATAATAATACATTTAATTTAGAGGCGCCTTTCAAGACACCCAAGGTCACCTTACAGAGCATATAGTCATCATACATTTTTTAAAAAACAATACATTGTGGAAAAATAAATAAATAAATAAATAAACATAAGCAATAAAACAAGACAAAACAAAAAAAACAATCAAAACAGTGATCAGTTAGACGTTGTGTGCGAGTTTGAACAGGTGAGTTTTGAGTTGTGACCATATAGGCCCAATATTTGTACCGTGAGGAGAAATAACAACCACAACCGTTTTTTGTGTCGTGAGGAGATATAACAACCGCGAATGTTAGTATCGTGATGATGCATAATAATCACGAATCGTGAGGAGACATACCAACCACGAATGTTTGTACCGTGAGGAGAATACTCACTATATATATATATCGACGAGAATCCATCATTGCTCTGAACATTTAAGTTAAACGCCGTCACCAAACAATACGGCAGATCGCGAGCGCCTCCGGTCTAGAATAAATAGGCCATCCCGTTGTATCCCCGGTTGCATATTCTCACATTGGTTTGGGATTCATATCCTTGGAAGTAGTAAGATATGCTTATATTAATTATTGAGTGTGAATGCAAGATAAACTCCTAACACCAAGGTGAAAAGCCACTGTGCATGAATGTAAGTATTCTGGCATTGGTGTGGCTATGTGGAGGTGATGCAGCTTATGAGTTTGATCCTGCTTCCTTGTGGCTATGTGGGGGCAGCTTATGTGCTTAAAATGCGTAACACATGCTATCCGGAGCTATTGCTATCTGACCATAACCTTAACCGATAACCTTAGGCCACGTTTATACGTAGCAGGGTAATTATAGAAACAAATATTTCCCCCCAGAGTTTTTTTTAGAAATTATCGTTTTCTGTGATAAAAACCGCGTGGAAATATCTGCGTTTTCCCTTCGTGTAAATGGGGCCTTAACCTGCATCATTCCCCGTTGCACATGTTCTGTTAGGATGTGTTTGCATCCTTTACGGGGTCTTAATTAGGAATCAACAACATAGCCTATACATTTTGGCTTTGAAAGAAACAACGTCCGCAAGTTTATGGTGAATAGCTGTGTACACATAATGCAGGACAGTAGGTCGAAAAGTAACCACATTTCTACATTTTCTGTGGGAAATTACCTTGACACCTTTTTAATCTCTTCATGGTTTCTGCTTTAATTCCACTGTCCTGTTAAAAACTTAGCAAGGCTTCAAATTCTCTCTCTCCATTGCAGTTAGAAATCATGAAGTTCTGGCTAGCAATGAACGGGGCCTGCCCGTAATTCCGACGTCTCAATGTTCCGAAATATTTCCCATTAGATCGACATGCCACTATTCTGACGGTTCAATGTTCCGAAAACGAAACCCATTGGTCCGAAGGTCCGTTAGTCCGACTTTTAAAATAGGAGGCGCATTAGGCCGACGGTTCAATATGCCGAATAGGAAAAAGAGTTTCATACCTCGCTCGCTCCCTCTCCCTCTCTGTGTGTGTGTGTGTGTGTGTGTGTGTGTGTGTGTGTGTGTGTAAGTGAAGCGTTGTCTTTTTACCCTCCAAAATTCATCGTGAACGTGATATGTAGGCCTAGGTTGTATTTTGGAGACGGAGAGAGAGAGTGAAAGTGAGAGCGAGAGGGAGAGGGAGCGAGCGAGGTATACAACTATTTTTCCTATTCGGCATATTGAACCGTCGGCCTAATGTGCCTCCTTTTCGAAAAGTCGGACTAACGGACCTTCGGACCAATGGGTTTAGTTTTCGGAACATTGAACCGTCGGCATAGTGGCATGTCGATCTAATGGGAAATATTTCGGACCATTGAGACGTCGGAACAATGAGGTGTCGGAATTACGGGCAGGCCCCTAGGATAGTGCGCGAGGTAGCCAGTGCCATCTGGACTGCTTTGGTGGAGGAGGAGATGTCTGTTCCCACGAGGGCGGACTGGAGCAGTTTGGGGAAGCTCTTCGCGATGGCACCCTTGACCTCCCTCCCGCCCGTGTCATTTCCGGCGCAGAGCAGCGGGGGCCACTTCCTCACGTGTTTGTGGGGGATGAGGCGTTCCCACTCATGACCCACCTGCTGCGGCCATTCCCTGGACAACATCACACTCAGGAGAAGCGAGTGTTCAACTACCGCCTCAGCCGGGCTCGTCTGGTAGTGGAATGTGCCTTCGGGATCTTGGCATCTAGGTGGCGCATGCACCGGCGCGTGATTGGCACCAGTCCTGAGGTAGCTGAGGTGTGTGTGAGGGCCACTTGTGTGCTGCACAACTTTCTTGAGAGGAAGATGCTGCAGGGGAGAAGACACGGGGTGAAACCGAACATCGAGCCATCAACTGTTCCTGAAGCCCTGCGTGATGCACCCAGGATGGGCTCCAACAACGCCACCAGACTGACCATCCAGATGCGGGAGGCCTACTGTGCGTTCAACGAGGAGGGTGCAGTGCCATGGCAGCCAAGAGCCTAGCAACACAAAGGCTCTTCAACCAAACAGCTCTTTTAAGAGCTACCCATATCTTAAGAAAAGAAGCATATTCCAACTACACCTGCACCTTTCTATACCTGCGTATACATTGTACATTTGCTCAAGGTTAAGTTTTAAAAGTAAATGTAATAATGATTGATAATGATTTGGTTTTGTTTTTCACAGATGACCCGAGCCAGCTTTCAAGAATCCCTATTGTCTTTCTGCAAGTGTACTGAATAATTATTAATATGCTAATATTAATATAACATAATTCCACTTCCAAATTATAATGTATTATAAAAGGAACACATCACAATCAAAGTAATTTTTTTAATTAAGAACACAGAACAACAAAACGACAGAAACACCATAACTTAACACCATAACAAACATAACCTCACGCACTCAGTCACTCAGTCACTGTCATTCTCCCGAACCTCCCTAACCTGTAGCGCCGCCATATCCGCCCTGGAAACTATTTGGTACACCTCGTACCGCACCATGGCTCTACTGGTACTGGAGAGCCTTCTCATGGCGGGGAAAATCTCGTCCTCAGAGGGTGGCTGTGGCTGCGAGGCAAGTGTAGCCAGCGGCTCCATGAACGCAAGCATGCCCTGCTCAAAAGAGGACATCTCAGGCCTACGTCGCTTCCTACCCCTGCCCTCTTCTTGGGGCTGCACACGCCACTGGCTCCTACCCACAGGTCCACCGTCCGCTGCTGGGGTCGTGGCTGGGGCTGTGGCTGCTTCATCTGCTGCTAGTGCTGGGGGTGACAGCACACCTGCCTCTTCATGTGACCCACGTCCATGCTCCTCTGTCACCGCCATCACCGACACCGGGGATGGGTTACGATGCTGGAGGTTGGAGGTGGTCCCTCTATTTTGGAGGAATGGCGCTAGGAAGCCCATCACCCCCATGTACCTCCATACAGAATGCTTGTCACTGGCCCCTGCCCCACTCCTCTGGGCTTCCTTCTCCTTCACCCTCTCCCTCCGATATCTGTCCCTGAGGGATCTCCACCTCTTCACACATTCAGGCACTGTAAATAAATATATGAAATAAAATTATTGATCACATTACAATCTACTTCATTCTTTTCATTATTATTTTCTGTAAAGACTTAAACATTTTATGTCTATGTACTCTTTATAATCTATGCAGCAGTAGCTATGCTGTAGCTGCTATGTTACGTTTTTGGATTCTGCACTGCATGCACGGTCCAAATCGAATTAATAAATACAGGGATATTGTTTCCAAAACGCATATGTATACAGAAAGTGCATGTTTAAACATGTGTCAGCAATTGCAACTATACATTCTAGGTAGCAGTTAATTAGATATTTTGGAGGATGCTAATGCTGGACCATGCATGCTGTATTGCTAGCAGTCATTCAACACTGATTCATTTGAAAAGTAGTACATACATCGAAAATAATTAGAAAAGAAAGACATATTACCTGTTTCCCCCACCTCCAATGACACATCTTGCCATGCCCGATCTTTTAGTGTGTTGTCCCTGTATGTGTACATGGACTGGTCGTACAAAATTGGGCGAGAACCAACGGCGATTATAAGTTTGTCCTCCATTTTTTAATTAACTTCTCCACCGCTTTCCCGCATCGTCAGAGAGTCGCGTCAGTGCTTAAATTTGCATACGCGATCTGATTGGATGACGGATCCGTCGCTGCCGAAAGAGTTGAACATTTTTCAACTTTTTGACGGAGCCGAGGGCTCCAACGGAACGGACGGATCCACAATGCATTGCGCGTCCGTCCCCATTCAAAGTCAATGGAGATCAGTCAACGGACGGAGGTAGTGGGCACGAGGCGTCAGGCTTCTCCTCCAGATGCTGCTTGAAGTTTCCCTCATCATTGTCATGGCCTCTGAGAGCTAATCCTTGTCTAGCAAGGTACCTCACTGAACTCACAATCTGTACCAGTGCTGACCTGGGTGCCTCTTGTGAACTTTCTGAGATGGCTACAGCTGTGTGAGTTTCACCACTTGCTCCAAGAACTCCGCCTGGATGACGGCCGGTTTCAGCGGTACTTTCGACTGAGTCGGGCCCAGTTCGATGACCTGCTAGCCCGGGTTGGTGCCAGGATCTCCCGTCAGGACACCAACTACAGGCGCTCCATATCAGCTGCGGAGCGCCTGTCTGTCTGTCTCCGGTAAGTTGCGGTTTCATAGCCTAATTACTCTATAACAATCAGCACATTCTGTAGTCAAAAACTATATACATAACGGGGAGAAATTGTTCGGGCGCGTGTTCTGATAGTGCATACATCTATTTCCAATGCACTGTTTATATTTGAGTAGTGACCCATTTATTCAAGCATCGTGCACTATGCTCAACTAAGCACGGGGGAGCATAGGCCATTGTGACATCAGTCAATATTCATTGGGTTAAATTCAACACAAGTCAAACGAAAGCGTGCTGACAACATGGTGATAAAGCAGTTTGCTTTGCACATCTGTTTCCCCTCTTGCACCTACCTGCTATGCATTTCCTGTCAATGCTCCACCCAGTGTTTCAACAGTGTTTTTATTTATTATCTATGGTTTCAACCAAAACTCAAATCTTCATATACATGCATGTCACCAGAGTTTTATATAAACAAAATAAATAAATGCATCATGGCTCCAACATATTCATTCTTGACCTCCTTGTCATGCTTTTGAAAGTAAAATAAGCTGATGCAAATCCACTGTAAACACTAGTCAAGACATATACCTGTGCAGTGATATCAGTGAGATAATTGGCCTACATATTTGGTATACAACAAAAATTCTCAATGAGGCTAAAATAAATTATTCATGTGTTGCAGATTCCTGGCTACTGGCGATTCGTTCCGGACGATAGCCACCAGCTTCCGGGTCGGGTCCTCCACCGTGGCTTCCATCGTGTCCGATGGGGTGACGGCTATATGGGACTGCCTGGTGGAGGAGTTCATGGCTGTGCCCACTACCGAGGACTGGAGGGTGATTGCGCAGCAGTTCGAGGAGCAGTGGAACTTCCCTCTCTGTTGCGGTGCCATCGATGGGAAGCATGTTGTTCTGAAGGCCCCTGCGAACTCCGGTTCGCAGTTCTTCAACTACAAGGGAACATTTTCCATTGTTCTCTTGGCAGTTGTCGACGCAGACAAGTGCTTCCGCATCATCGATGTGGGGGGCTATGGGAGAACCAGTGATGGAGGAATTCTGGCCAACTCTGTTGCTGGCGATCTCAAGCTCCCTGCTGACAGAGTACTGTCAGCGGCTGCGCAGAGAGGACCCCTGCCTCATGTGTTTGTAGCGGACGAGGCCTTTCCGCTACGGACCAACCTCATGAGGCCATTCCCCGGACGCATCCTCCCCCGAGAGCGGCGCGTCTTTAACTACCGACTGTCCCGGGCTCGGTTGGTGGTTGAGAACGCCTTCGGCATCCTCTCCTCCCAGTGGCGGATCTACCGGAGGGTCATCGAGGTCCGTCCTGAGCTGGCGGAGAGATGCGTCAAGGCCACCTGTGTGCTCCACAACCTCCTCCGCAGAACAGCACCAACAGCAGAAGTGAGAGATTGCCTCCCTGTTGGTGTGGTGTTGCCTCTGCCAGGGCTGGGGAGAGTGGCTGCCAACAACACCGGGAGAGAGGCCATCCGGATCCGCGAGACCTTCACCTCCTACTTCTCTGCAGAAGGGACCCTCTCGTGGCATGACACCATCGTATAGTGCAGTGCACAACAACCCCAAAACGGCTCTTTTAAGAGCCACCCACACAAAACAAAAGGGATTCCTTCATTATTATTAAATTGTTATTAAAATTGTTCAATTAAGTAGTGTTATTAAAAATGTATATTTGTGTCCATGCATGCTAGAACTTAAAATCATATATTGAGAGAAGAGTTGTGAGAAATATTTTATTTAAAAAATATAAATAAAAATAAAAATAATAAAAATAACATAGAACAATATAATATAAACAGAACAGAACAATAACAAATGAACAGTTAACAGTGACATCAGCCTAGTTCTTTCCCTGGAGAGATTGTCACCACCACTAGCTAATAAGCTTAAATAGGTTCCAATTGAACGGTGAAATTAGAATGGTCAAATATGATTTTATGGATTTGGAATTTAACGTACTCCAGTACTTCAGGTGGCAATCTATCCAGGGAAGGAACTAGGCCCATGGCAAAGTGCTCATTCCCAGAAAGCGGGGTAGGGGTAGGCACAGAATTATGCCTCTGCAGGGCCTGGAGGATGGCTGTCTGGACAGTATTCCCCTCCGGTACCCTGGCTGCTCTCTTCCTCTTCGTCGCTGTATGGAATGTAAAACACCATCATTTGTAAGTTAGTGCAATACTTCACAAGTGAAAAGCCTGTTGAACATGCATGCGTGTTTGGTTTGAAGTGTTGTAACTTTAACTTATAGTAGTAATTAGGGCTGTCAAATTAACGCGTTCATTTCGATTAATTAATCAGGGGAGGATCAAGAAGTTACGAGAGAGAGAGAGAAGGGAGAGAAACGAACGGTAGGCTATACAGCTGTTTATAAACGGGCATAAAAGTGTCGTATAGGTATGCGATTAATTTAGATGAATTAATCACAGCCTGTAATTAATTTGATACATTTTTTAAATTGCTTGACGGCACTAGTAGTAATCCATAAACCGTCTTCTAATCAGTTAAAGCTTAAACGGTTAGCCATAAACATAGTTGAACCCCTGAAATTAATGCTATACATCTTTGTCCTGTACATACCGCCCTGTGGTCTTGGGGCAGGGGCAGCCTCAGGGACAGGTACACAGGAAGGGCCAGCGGCAGGGACAGGGGCAGGAGCAGGAGCAGCATCAGCGTCCTCTATATCAGACTCACTGCTGGGCTGGTCTATGTTATTGAGAAAGAAGACTTTTTTTTTTGCTTGGATGATATATATCTATATTGCACATTAAAGATAGACAGAATCGTGCCGCACTGTAAATCGTTCCTGTGGCCATAATACAGAAGCTGTACGTGTCTTCACAAACCTGTATTGTGCGATGCTGCTGCCTGCTCAAGCTCCTCATCTTCTCCTGCCCCTGACAGTGGAGTCTCTGGAGCCCCGTCCCCCTCAACCTCCTCTGCCCCCAGAGGTAAATTGCTGCTGGTCTCCCTCGGGGTGACAAAGGGGTCGAGGAAGGACAGGACCCTAGCAAATTTCCACGTGTCCACTCTCCCTGCCGCTGACCCGTTCTTTTTTCCCTCCTTTTCGTTCTTTTTGTGTCTCATGTACCTGTCCCTGAGTGGCTTCCACCTCCTGCGACATACGTCCACTGACAAGAACATATATACATATTAAGTTGTGTAACCTGACAAGCGGGACAGTCTGTTGTAGTAGTATCACTTAATATTACTGCTAACTGGTGCTACAGCTAACCGGCGCTAACTTTTTTCATAGTAGAACACAACCGATAGCTGAAGCCAAGCAAAATACACACACACATTATTCACTGATCTTACCAGGAACGCCAATATCCTCGTCGACCCACGCCCTCTCTGTTTTGTTCCTGTCCCTGTACGACACCATCGTGGTGTCGTACAGGACAGGACGGCCGCACACGGCGACGATGATATTTTGATCCACCTCCATTTCTGTTCGTGTAGTGTCTGTAGTGTTGATCAGCAGAGAAATAGTCCGCCAAGACGTTGAGGTTGCTTAGTAACCAGAGACTCTGTCCATGCAAGTGAACGGAGCGTTCCCCCTTCGTCATAACTATCAAACCAAACATCCTTCACATTCACCGAGCGAACATTATGAAAGTAAAATGCACATTTCTCGCTAGAAATGTTTCCATAAAAGCATTTAATGGCGTAACTATGTTACTATTTCCACACAGAATAAAGAAAGATGTCGGCCGTATACTTCTGTCCAAACTCACTACTCTCTGCCAGTGACGTCGGGTCAAGCTCAACGCTGATTGGGCAACACGGCTAATCGTCATGCGTATGAGCGTCAAAAGTTAAATTTTTTTAACTCTTGAAATGTACGCGATATACGCGCGTATAGCGCGTAAATATACGCGCCTCATACGCGCGTAAAATGTTGCTTATACGCGCGTAAACCAATGGTTCCCTATGGAAAAAATGGCGATTTCATACGCGAAGTACGCGAGATACGCGTCTGGTGTGGCCGCACCTTTAGTTCCACAAGAGGCAGCAACAAAACCGACCCAATCACTCTGTAGTTTTTGTGATTCCTGGGCTAATAAGTGGGTCTGCTGTAGGAAGACAATGTCACATTTTTAGATTTGAAAAAACGTTCAACCGGCCAACTCAGTGCAGTGCAGTCCGAACTGCAGCATGGAGGAGAAAGTGATTGTTGCTGTTCGCGACTCCCGGAGCTCTATATTTAATAGTATATAATGTAATAACCCTATATATCATATCACGGCCAAAAGCTCTGTGCGCCTCCGGATGGCCGTAGCGCGGGGAGCTCTCATAGGGATTGGGCTTCTCGGGGTTTGTTTACCGGCGTTGCTATGGTTTCCGGTCTTGTGTGTTCCAACGGTTTATTAGGTAGGCCTATCTAATAAATCTGTCTAATCAATACTTCATTCACTGCCTCTTCCGTGGTCATTGCAATATTATGAATAGACTGCGTCGGGTTCTCCGAAGTCTCTCCCTCTTCCACAAAAGGTAAAGACATGCAATGGTGGTTATCTTGGCCGGAATTTGGCAGTAATGGTGGAGAAAGTAACAGACTGGGGAACATAGGACCCTTTTTTTAAAAAAAAAAAAGGGTCCTATGTTCCCCGGTCACATACATATCGGGGAACATAGGACCCTTTTTGGGAAAAGCGGGGAACATAGGACCCTTTTTTAAAAAAAGGGTCCTATGTTCCCCAGTCTCATACAAAGAGGGGAACATAGACAAGCTCCCCCCTGCGGTGTTGCATCATAGCCGCTTACTCGGCACCGCGGAGAAACGCAGCACAGAGAGAGGGAAAGTAAGCGAAAGTCAGATTAACTAAACATAATGAGCAAACGTCAAGCCATATAATGTTTAACAATTATAAATTGTTAGACTGATAAGCGTTTATCCGTCAAAAAAGTGAGGCTCAGACACCACTACAAATAATAGACTATATGCATGGAGGAAAGATACAAAATAAGAATAAATAAATCTTGCCTTTTCCCCATATGTCCGTCGATTGGGTAGTAAAACGTCCACTCAATATTGTTCAAGGTCCCATCCTCCTGCGCGATCCCAAAAAGGATCGCAGGAGGAAAGAAGGGTGAGTGAGCAAGCTTGCACGAAAGTATTCCAAAACATTTTGTTAACACCACAAACCGATGGCAACTTCACGGTAGTGGTGGGAATCTCTCGGCACCTCACGATTCGTTTCCGATTCAGAGGTCAACGATTCGATTCTAGACCGATTATCGATGCAACAATTTTTTTATGAACATTCCCATGCGTGATTTTCAAAAATATATACATCTGAGTTTGCTCCTCAGATTTGGCTAATCACTTCCTACTTTTGTGATCATTAAAGACAATCAACAGATGATTTACCTTCGCCAATATTTATTATTAGGGAAAAGGTTTTCTTTCACAAATATGACTGCATTTTCTATGCTACACAATTGTATGCTGCTTGCATTTCAACACATTGTGCAGAAAGTATGGTTTGGAATTCAGCTCATGTTAAAACACTGCAATATGAGAAAGAAAGGTAAACAAAAATATATAACAAGGCTACAAAGGTATCTTGAACTTCGGCTCCAGAGTATGCACCATCCCCCGAAAACCCTTGTTCTCCACGACAGAGTATGGTCTTAAATCCATTGCAATAAATTGTGCAATGGATTTTGTAATCCGTTTGGCCCTTTCCGAGTTCGGTGGCAGCTGTGCCACTGCCTGCTCAATTGTCCTCTGGCTGCCATCAGGACCGGGTTGCTTTTCTCCCAACTCCGAGTGGAATCGTAAAATGTGGTTTCGCAGATTTGTTGTATTGCCGAAGTATTTAATTAGACTTCTACACTCCTTACACGCGGTCTTGTCCAACTTCCCATCTACCTCATAGAACCCAAAATGCTGCCATACAGGTGCTTTTAAAGAAGCAGGTGCAGGTCGTAAAGGTTTGCTGCTCTCAGCCATTTTGTCTCTACTTAAAGTTTATAAACAATTCACAGTCTTGCACGTGTTTGGCATGCATGAGCAGTCTATACGTGTGCGGCGCGTATAGACGAGAACCGGCATGCAGAAAGGAGTTTCCTGTAGCGCTCTACAGCAGGCGAACAAAATGTTGCATAAGGCGAACAAATGTCATTTTAAAAATTCTGATTATTAACTTATCTGCATCAATTGTTTTTGAGAGAATCGCGATGCATCAGAGAATCGTTTTTTTTTCTTCACGGTAGGGCTGGGCGATATATCGAATATATGCGATGTATCGCGAGATGTTCTCCAGGGGATGTATAAAATGCCCCTGTCGCGAACATCGAATACAAATTGGCACGCAATGTTTCTTTTTGCCGCCGCCAGCATAGTCATTGTGCTTTCACGCGACGGGGCGACAAGATCTCATACAAAGTGAACGTAGAGACGCGTATCGACAAATTCGCTCGAGTTGAAATATTTCAACTTTGATGCGAATCTCGCGTGATGACAGCCAATCAGCGTTCAACTGTCAAACTCGGTGCAGTGCAGTCCGGGGTGAACTGCAGCATGGAGGAGAAAGTGATTGTTGCCGTTTGCAACTCCCGGAGCTCTGTATATAATATAATATAATTGTTTATATAATATCACGGCCCGGTTACGACTGACGCCTTGCTCCCGTCCTGTTTGCTCCGTCAATCTCCAGCCTCAGCGAAATCGATGTTCCATGTTCAAATAACAAAATAAGATCTGCACCATAATGGTATATAGCCAGGGAAAATTGTAAATGTTTTTTTAACATGCATAAAAACTTACTGGTTTGTTTTTTGGAACCTGTAGAGTTTCCTGTTGCCATCAACTGAAACAGCAACCATTTCAGGGCTACAGGCTGGACAGTTGAATGGATCCTTCCCCAGAAGTTTGTTTTCTTCTGACTTGCAGTACACGTATTGCAGGAAGGTCCTCTGAAAAGCGTCTGCATTCACGTTTCCGGTCTGAAATGAACAAATCATAGTACAGATTTCAATGACAACAATCTGTTTGACCATCAAGTTACAGCCATTTGTGGACCCTGGACTTCATATTTGCATAAACTGAATCTATACCCAACTAAATCCCTCCTTTGGCCATACTTTCCACCCTTCATGATTCTAATTACAATTATAAAAGCGTCTGTTTTTAGCTTCACATTTTGACTCACTCGTCCAAACTGCATAGACATTCCTAGAGCTGCAGTCTTCATTGCCTCAAATGAACTGAACAGATCCTAGTGGAACAGGGTCTGTGCTTGCATAGTAGCGGGCCAGTACCCACTCCTAACAAAGTCAGAGACCTCTGGACCCCACTGCTTGCTGCAATGTCGGCATGTTAGTGCTGGAACACTTAAATCAACTCCGCAGTTTGCAGATACAAGCGGGCGCCGGCGGACGTTCTGTTCCCATTTTCCCGTCCTGTATGCTACAGGACGATCCTGTAGCATAACTAGATGGATACCATGGACTCCAAGACGATCCGCGCCTGCAAGACGTGTAACACGGGTTACATCATGCCTCATGACGGCCATGAAGTGTGCGAGGTCTGCCTGGCGTATAAACATGCCCTCTTGTTGCTCTCGCCGCTCTGCCTGTGTCAGCATTGTAAGGCGCTGCCGGTGGACTACCGACAGCGCAGAGCTGACACTGCCGGCGTCATCGCTGAAGGTGCCGACGACTTTAATGCCCTGCTCGACGATGCCCCCTCCCTCCTTGCGAACTCGAGTGTCGGACAACTCCGACCGCGGCGAGGAGGGGGCGTCTCCCCCGGCTTCCCCTCTCTGAATGGAGAGGTCGGAGCCCGGGGCAGCAGCATTGCCCGTCTCTGCCACCACCTCACTTCCAGTGGTTGGAGCTTTGGTTGCAGAGCTTCTGGGCATTATCGCCAGGGCAGCCGCAAACCTTGGCCTTGTTGTGCCCATGCCTCAGGCCCCACAACGCCCGGACCAGCTGCATGGAATCTGGGGGCTTGAGGCCGCGACACGCCCCGCCCGGCTCGACCCGATCTGGCCGATGTTTCCCGCCATCAGACCGAACTTCAGTGGGGCTGCGGCGGAGCCCGGGAAGCTCGGAGTCCCGGTGAAAACATTCATCCAGGTCACGAAGACGGAGGGTCTGACAGGGCGGTACTGCCGCTGGATCCCGCTCTGTGCGCTGTCTTTGGAGTGAAGCCGGGACTTGGCGGCCGCTGCCCCACTCCCAAAGACCACCTGACGGCCAAGCTTACGGGCAGGGCGCATCAGTATATGATGCAGCAAGAGGCTGTTAAGAATAACATCGCCCTGCTTGCACATGACATCTCAACCATGGCGGCTGACCCTCATCGTCTGGCCGGGCCGTCGACGTGGCGAAAACTGCCGGTGTCATCCTCTGCCTCTGCTCCACCGGTTCGGCGGAATGGCAGCACCTCATACAGAGGAACCTGTGGCATGCAGCAGACCCCGGGCATCCTTGAGCCGATGAGACGACAGTTGCTGGAGTGCCCCGGCAGCAGCGCTCCGCCCAGGGATCCTGTCGCCGCCATAGGCCCCCGACAGCCACTTTCACGGCGCCGCCGGCAGCTCCTTTTCCTGACCCCCCGGCTTACCAGCCTCGCCCGGCTTACAAGCCCCGCCCGCCTCCATCCTTTAATGTCTCGCTGCAGCTTGTAGGACATGGACATCCAACGTGCAAGTGCTGTCACGTGACGACAGCCTTTTAAGTGGTCGGCCTCATTGACCTTTAAATAGCTGAAGAAAAGCTGTTTATTGGGAGCAGAACGTCTGCCGGCGCCCGCTTATATCTGTCAGTGCCACGGCTCGGGCCTAGGGAAAACCCAATAGCGATAGCATTAAAAGGCTGCGCCTATACACTTAGAATCTAGAGTTACAATACTGAACTAACGATGTCATCAGTAGAGGTGAGGGGTGGCCGTTGTCCCATGGGGGCGTCGACAATGAATTGCTGTAGGCGTGGTGGTTGAAGTGGACATCGTCGCTCGACTCGGTCCTCTGAATGAACTGCAATGCCCGACTTCGTGCACAGGGCCTGCGCTTTTTTCCAACATCTCTCCCCATGAGTTGTCATTCCGCTTTTCTTCCAGGGAAGAGATAAGTGACTCAATCAGACTCAATGCAGACGCTAGTTCAAAATCTGGGGCCTGCAAAAAATCGGAAAGGAACGTTGTAGTGCGGAACAAATCCTAAAAAGAAAACGAGCTGCAGAGCAAACTCCTCATCCAGCTGAGCCTTCATAGATTTCGCCTATGTTCTTCTCTTAGCCCATGGCAGCTTGATCACATCGGTCACTGTACTGAGGATCGCGGGCAGTGATTGCTTTATGGCGCACAGTGCCATATATTGGCAAGCCCACCGGGTGTCCGAAAGGGATTTCAATTCAACCAGTTTTTCTGTCAGTTCGAGTTCAACTTGCTTCTTGGGCAAAAATGCTGTGCACCACAGAGTCAGAAAAAAAATTAAGGAGCATCTGCACAACCAGAAAAAACTCCCCTGCTGGTTCGACATTGCTGACACAGTCCACTAAAACTAGGTACAGCCGATGGGCATGGCAGTGAACATATACAGCCTGAGGCACCTCTCTCCGAAACCTCATAACAACGTCATATAAAGAAATGAGAAAAAATTCTAACAAACCTGAACCACTGAGTAATCCAAGTGCAAACTTAGTCCTCGCATTAGACGCCATCTCCTTCTTGGATGTCCCAAAGGACATGAGTGGCAATGCTGGAAATGCCTCCATCACTGCCTTCGCCATCTACTCCAACACACAGAATGAACCTTGTATTCTTTGAAACATTGTTTTTAAACAGAAATGCAATAATGTGTCAACAATCTTCCCTCACTTCAATCACATTAACATCAATCAAAAAATCATACATTTTAGTGTGAATTCACTATTTGGACATCAATTAGTTGTTTTAGTTTTTATCATGCACAACAATTGTTTGTTGTCATAACTGTAATTTATGTAATATTTGTCTTCTTATTTGATTTTAAATTATGCACTGAATATATTTTTTGAGAACTCAATGTTTGCTGCATTGTTATTTATTCATATTTTGAACATTGAATCAAGACACTGACTTCACCAACTGAAAATCTGACATGTAAGGCATTAAACGCAATGTAATTTTGGACATGCAGTGAAAGAACAATGCAACATTGTTCCTATCACCCATGGAAACCATGATAAAATTATGGACGTCCTGTCAATCACCAACTCAGAAGAGCATCAATTCTCTTTATCAGAATAACTGGTATTATGTATCATTCATCCATTAGGATATGTTGTAGTGACTTTACCCTTTGAATATAGAAAAAAATATATATGTTATTTAAATTGCTTAAACTATTTAGCCAGTCTTCTAAAGACTTTTGCCATTAGTCTTTCATTTCTGGTGATGATTGTTATTTACCCCTTTTCAGGTAAACCATGTTTTTTCTACATACTTTGATAGATATATATAGGGATCGAAATTCAGATCAAACATGCGTTCATTACCATGGTGACGATGACCCAGGGCCGGCGCTGGCCGTTTCGGAGCCCTAGGCGACTCGAAATCAACTTGCGCCCTGGACAGGTCTTGCGAGCGGGGGGGGGGGGGGGTGCTACGCTGACGGTCCTGACAATTGCTCTCGCTTCTCCGTTCGCGTCATATATTTTAATTGATCTATTTTTTAATTAAGGGCGCCACCAGAGGGCGCCCCCAACGCATTTGTCGCCCTAGGCGGTCGCCTAGCTCGCCTATGCCGATCGCCGGCCCTGCGATGACCCCACAACTACTCCTGTCCTGTTGAACAGGGTGGGGCATGGTGGCTCCTCTCCAGTTTATAGTCCCCCAGTCATTTTTTGCATGGCAGATTTTTCTCATCTTCAGGAATTCCCTTTGGAAAACACATGGAGGTATCAAACCACATGCAATAGCAATCTCAATGTCAGGTTTAAATAATAATAATGACCTTCCAATCAGTAAAGCTCTAGGACCACAAAGCCAAATTACCTATTTAATTGACAGCTTTTTGGGATCTCTGACTTATTCTGTTATTTGCAACATTTTAACAAAAAAGGTGCATGATATCATACCAGATGCTATTGTCATCTTTCAAATTGTGTTAATTATTTTACACTGATTTCTTCAGGCAAATCTACTAAAATGTAAAATCAAACTTTATGAAAAAGTTGATGACCTACCCTATTCTTTTTGCAGCCTTTTCGGACTCTGCTTGCTCGGCTTTATTCTCCATTGGATCCACCAAAAAGACTGAGCATGTGGCAGGGATTATGTACTAAAAATAGAATTGTTATTTAAAACTTTATCACATACAGTAACAAAAAAAGATTTTTGACCGGCAGCCTTGAATCACTGACCAGTAGATTCCAGTGAACTCCGCCAACATTCACAAATGACAGTATTGCTTGGTACAAGCTGAAGTAAGTCTGTAATAAAAAAAAAGAAAATCATTTGATGTTGAAGTTTGTTATGTTTACATTTGAAAAAATAAATAAAATGAATGTGAAAATTATTCAAATTCTTAAATTAGATCAACCAAAGCCTTCATGCTGTCATACTAAATAATGAAACTTTACAAATGCAAATTAACCTGTTTTTAATTTAAAAAAAAATAGTCCGGACAGGTTAATGGACTGAATACAAGCATTACCCTTGGCAAGCTGTGTTCTCTCATTTGGTCTCTTTTGCCAAAGAGTATTACACCTGCGGTGTAATGGTTTAGCAGGTAAATATTCTGGCCACGTTGACATTGGCGGGCATTTAGATGGAAGAGGCCCTCCATTACCTAAATTAAGTAATATAGATAATTACACAATAATCACATGTTCAATTAAACAATGTGAAAATATAATGTATTGGTATGGAAAGTTATTCGTTTTTTCAGAATTTGGAATACTTTGCTCAGTAAAGCTTATTTTTGGTACTTTATGATATTGTGGGTAATGTTAGAACAACCAAATACCTCGACTGTCAGCCATCTGTGAGGTCTCAGCGAGAACAGTTCGCTGTGATTATTTATACCTTCTCCTTTGATTTTTGGAAGGTGAATGGCTTGTGGATTGGAGTAACATATCTCCCCCTCTTTTTCTGTTGCCGTTCCTTCCATTTCTCAGAAGCAGTCATTGAGCAAATACAGAACCAGTGAGACAGAAATCTAGATTCTACAACATTGCACACTGGTAATATTAATAAGGCCAGTCATGATTACTTATTAAGATTGTAGAATTTACAGTGCAACAGTTTTTATATTGATTGTATATCTTTTAATAGACAACTTTTATTACACATTACTGTCATGTAAGGGCACAAGATATTGAAAGGAAGTCCAGTACTCCAGGCAAATGTTTACATTGTTGAACTGGTGCGCATAACTTTTTCAATCAGGTGAACTAGCACAGAAATTCTTTGCATATCAAATTTACATTTCCTTTTTGTCAGTTGGCAATTATTTTCTACACATCTTTCATTGTTGACCAGAATAAAAGGTACAGATGAAAGTTTTCTTTCATGAAATTCCAGTAGTGTTAAAAAGTTTACATGTAAAAGTTAACTTGTGAAGAGCTTATTGTTTTTAATGAACTCCAATGATGGAGCAAGTTAGCTTGCAAAATTAAAGAATGTACCTTACCTTCTACATCTTTTTACTAAAAAGAATAATCAATTTACACTTCCACAGGTAAATAAGCATTCATAGCATCGAAAACTAGACCACACACGTCAGGCACCACCAGGTTATCCAATAAATTAACATAGATGCACCTGACTATATTTTAGAACTATTAGATGTGTGTTGGTATGAATAATCCAATTTCTAACCTTTCTTCGAGCACCTCTTTTGGAGTCTTCATACTCCTTCAGCAGAGCTATGTGGGTCGACTGGTACTGAACCACAAAATCGTCCAGTCTAGTGAGCCTGCCCGACCGGAAACAAATGTGTTTCAGATCCCACTGGCTCTTCTCCATAATTCCCTGGGTCCTGTTGTCTTATGTTGTGTTCTGAAAAAAATAATCACATTGTATGAATAACAAAATTAACAGTCAAACTTAACCTTTATTTGAAAGAATGAAAAATTACTTGTCTCTTCATGTTTGTCAGGACAGTATATCTCCTACTGCACTCTACATATGCCTGCCCAGTGCCATGTCTTCCAAGGTCACCTAAGCATTGAAATAGATTACATTAATTTATTTGCATAAACTTCCTTGCACAAACTGTTTTTCATTTCAAAAGGAGAACATTTGCTTGTTTATTAATTACCTACCAAGCATTATTGCAGTCCAAAGTCCAGCATATGGAAGTGGGTATTTATTCATGTGACTGAATAAACCTTTGCAGAGGTAGGGGTTTGGCTCTCCATCCAGATCCAGTGAAGCTTTGGAAATGACTTCTTTGCAGTGTTTCCCAAAGTTGTTGTTTCCTTGGATTTCCTAAAGTGCATTGTACAATAGTGATTACTAGTGTCTTTGAATGTTTAGTGGTGCACATTTTGAGATAAAACTGACCCAATGTCTAACCTTAATGATACAAAAAAATAAGATTGAAATGATTTATAAGAAGTTATTAATATGACCCCCTTATTCTTGAGCATGTCTCAGTCCCTTGAAACAGATCAGAAATTCTAAACCAATACATTCTTGAGGTCACCTTTACTTTACTTCATGGCACTTCTTCTCATAATCTATTTTGTTGCTTGTGTTATTTCCCACAAGTGTATATTGCTTTGATGAAAGCCTCTGTTCCGTCTTAACCAAAATAATTACATACCTTCAAATCCTCTGCATTAATCTCCGACTTCACTTTCTCCTCCTTTGGAATTCCTTTGTTTTTTAGCCAGGACTGCAGGTTTAGGAAGTCTTTCTGAACATTGGCCCCACTGGATGGACTCGAATACACAACTGCTGCACTTTCCAACATGTCACCCAGGTCACACAAGGACTTAGCTGTTGTCAGCAGACCAAAAGTGTGCATGGCCAGATGATAGTGTTTTGGTGCACTGTTGGATGTAAGAAAATAAATAAGTTGAATGAATGATATGCAGGTCTAGTGGACATTTACCGAGAACAACATTTGTTTCTCTTGCACAGTTGAGGTTAGGAAATCCCAAGGCCACTCTGCTAAGAGCATTCTAATGTGTGATCATTAGGAAGAGCAGATCTCACCATTGTACTTTTAAAAAGTAGAAAACGTTATTGGATTTTATTTTGTTATTTTAAATACTTTGGGTCTTAAATGATTATGTTAAGAGTATTAGAAACTAATTTAACTCGCCGTTGTGTTTCCCCTGTGCATTAAGAGGCTGATACAGAGTATTTTACATCTGAGACCTTCCGCTTTCACAAAAAATATAAGGTTTTCCAAATTTACTCTGAGTTAATGTAGTTAAAAAACTAGGTGATGATTACTACTTTCGACACGTCTTTGGCATTCTTCATCACATGACTGAGACAGCGATGGAGAACAGGCAACCCAAAGTCCTTCTTGGTTGCTGTTCCACTGGCTATCCTGTAGTAGGCGTTGATGGTGTCATGCTGATTTTTTCGGGCAAAAGTAAAACCAATGGCTCGCATTAGAACCATTGACCAATCGCACATGATGAATATGGGTGCTTGAATGCCTCTGCGTCCATAAGCCCTTGTGACATCTGGTTGAAAGGCCTCTAGGAAATAAGTCACTGAGGCGGTAGTGTGGTCACAGGTCAGGTAAGTCGCAACTGAAAGTGGAGATTATTTTTGGGGATTTCTGACCACCAGTTCATATGCATAGAATGGAGGCGAGTCCTTTTCTTTCTTCACGATGCTACCTGTAGCATCAAGATAAAGGATGTCCTCCCGGCAGCGCTCCTGATCAATTTCAATGCTCCTTTGGGACCACAGGAGAACCCCTATCAGATGAAGAAGTACTTTTTGTAGTACTTCATCTGCAGCATGGGTTCTACTTTTTACCATTGCCTGGAGACTTAAAATCTCATTTTTGTGCAGGCGACTTTTCTTCCTTAACTCCCATGAAATGTTTTCCAAAACATTGGGGGTTGGAGCCTCATCCCTGCAGCCAGAAGCCAGTACGTCCTCCTTTAAAGGGCCCATTTTCTCCAGATACATTGCTCGGGGCAACTGTGTCTGCAACTTTTCCCCTAGGACTTTTCTTTCTTCTGCCCTGACAGGTCTTCTCTTTATTTCCATTTTGTTGTGGACACACATCCCCCCCTGAAAGTCCACTGTGGCTTTTAAGTCCTCCTCACTCTCTAAAGTTACTGTCGCAGTGACCGGGCAGTCTTCAAAACCGCAATATCCCAGACAGCACAATTCTGGGCCTTGTTTTTGGGAGCCGGAAACTAAAGGGTGTGCCCTTTGAAATAAATTGAGCAATATGGATATATGCTCCTGAACCCTTTAGAAATTACATTTGTCCATTGAAGACCTTTAAATCTTCTTCATTGCCGTTTTCTTTTGATTTCATCCCACTCTTTCCGCTCAATATAGGCAAGACAACTTTATTTATATAGCACTTTTCATACACAAGGCAGACTCAAAATGCTTCACATATAAACATTGTCATACAATAAAATAATAGATAAGTAAAGGAAAACATATGCAAAGAAATGAGTAAAATAGAGTTAAAAAGGCATTTTAGTATTAAAATAGAAAATAAAGGCAAAGTTAAAAAAGCTTTTTAGAAAGTGCAATGTATTTAAGATTTAGCAGAAAGCAAAAGCAAACATAAGTCTTCAGTCTTTTTTTAAAGGTCCTCAGAGTTGGGGCAAGTCTTAAATCCTCAGGGAGTTTATTTTAGCTGTTTGTTGCATAATAACTAAATCCTGCTTTCCCATGTTTCGTGTTTACTCTGGGGATAATTAACAGATTGGTCTCAGAGGATCTTAGTGATCTAGAAGGCTTATGTAGTGGAAGCATATCAGTTAAATATTTTGGGCCTAAACCATGAAGGGATTTATAGGTTAGCAACATGATTTTAAATTCAATTCTCTGACCTACAGGAAGCCAATGTAGCGATTTAAGAATTGGTCTAATATGTTCACATTTTTTGGTCTTTGTTAGAACTCTAACAGCAGCATTCTGAACAAGCTGAAGCTTCTTCAGTTTGTTTTGGGAGACCTGTAAGGAGACCATTGCAGTAATCAAGCTTACTAATGATTAAGGCATGTACAAGTTTTGTAAGTCTTCGGTGGACATGAGCACTCTAACGTCTTGCTACATTTTTAAGGTGGTAATATGCAGATTTTGTAACTAATTTGATGTGACTGTCGAAAAGTAAATCTGAATCCATGATAACCCCTAGATTTCTGGCTTTGATTGAGGTTTTCAGGGACAGAGAGTGAAGGTGTTTGGTTACTTTAAGCCAGGGGTGGGGAACCTTTTTGTCATCAAGGGCCGGATACATTTTTGTAACTTGTTTGGAGGGCCGCACTTTTTTTAGGCCTATAAAAATAGCTCATGTCAAACAAAATTGTTTAATATATATATATATATATATACATAGGCCTATGTTTAAATGTATATATTTTAAAGCTTATCTCCCTGTGCAACGACATACTGCTTTCTGATTGGCTAATGGGGTGTCCATTAAGTCCATGGAACAGTATACCTTTGACGTAATCCCAGTAGAAAAGTTAAATCAGGTTTCATATCAATGCTCTTGAATAGTTACTTACCATTAACAACCAGTAGGCCTATCACCAGAATTAATCAGGTTATTATGCCTTTTATTTTCCTTAATGTAAAGGCATTTCTTAATATTAATAAAAACACATTTTGTGGATTTTGTAAACGGGAGATGGCGGGAGACTTCTTCGCCACGCTGTGTCCATTAAGTCTGTAGAATTGTAGGTTACACCTCGACGGTCGTTATCCCTTAATTAGGACTTCTCCCATCAAACAACAAAAGCGAACACACACTGAAATAATAATAAAATTAATAGCCTAACAATAAACTAAGTATACGTAAAACATAGCCTGCATCAGGAATAAATGTGGCAAATGCAGACTGAAACGGAGTTAATGATCAAGGTAGATTTATTTTAACATCAGCAATAGAGGAATTGACAAAAACTTTTCCAACATTAAAAAAGAACATTACACCTGATTTAACAGTTTCATTTGATAATAACCCTTGTAGGCTAAATCACAAGCGGTGGATAACAGCATGGATTGGCAGTGGCACGCACATTAACATTAACGCACATTCAGTGCGCAGCTGACTTAGCAGCACAGACGTATTAAATACTTAGCTAACTTGTACACTACTACATATCATACTAGGCTACTACTAATACTAAAATAATAACAATAATCTTGAATTTTTTTAATTTATAAAGAGATGCATGAACTGACCATGGACAGCCCAAGCTGCGTGAGATGGCTGCAACTGCTTCTCTTTCACTAGGCCTCTGATGTCGGATGGCGATGAAGATGAAGCTACCCGCAGTTGATTTTCCAGGTGTTGGTCTGTTAATCTTTAGCGGAACCGAGATTTTGCAAGAGTCAATTTTGAGAAGAATTGCTCACAGCAGTAGGTTGTCCCAAACACAGACGCAAATCTCAGTGCATGTCTCCTGAGAACAGGAAAATCTGTAGCAGGCACATACAGTTTATAGAACTCAAGCAGAGGGAGGTTGTTGTACTTTGCTTTGAGCTCGTCATTGCTTTGCAGCTCAATGATTTCGTGTTGCAGTTTGTCAGGCACGTCAGCTGGTTCCACATTAAATGGCGTTGCAAAAATTTTGAGTTAGTTTGTCTTACTTTTAATGTCCTGAAACCTCTCACCAAAAGCATGAAGGAGTTTTGCGCACTCTGCTGCATATTCAGATGTCACAGCAGGCTTCTGCTCTTGCAAAGTAGGAAAGTGCACGCTGTTGCCCTTTGCCAGTTGCATTTGCCACAGCTTTAGTTTCCCTTCAAATGTCTTCACATTGGAGACCAGAGCACTGAGTAGCTGGTTGGGACCTTGGAGCTTGACGTTCAGCTCAGAAAGGTGTTTGGTGATGTCCACCATGAATGCCAAATCACACAGCCACTTGCTATTGTTGGGCAAAATAACCTGCTGAGCACATCACATGTACATTATAAATATAGCTAACTCCCACCCTAGCTTGAGGAGCACAACACATGGCAGTCACGTTACAATACAGTCAATTTTTAACACATAACACACACATGAGAACATGGTCAGGTGAAGGCCAGAACCAAGGCCCCATCTCTCCTCCCGGCAAATGGTAAACACTCAGACAATGCACCGTTTCATCCTCAGAACGGGAGGGCCACAAGCAGGAGACTCTGTGAGACTCTCCCCCGTCAGGAGGAACACAAGAAGATATACATGCATACACTAGAGCCTGGGAGGCAAGGTCAACCAAAGACACACAGAACCATACACATCTTAAACGCACACACCTCATCGAGAGGAAGATACAGCATAAGAGTGTATCACACAGGAACTCATTCCTTCTTCTGCAGCAGACCTTCCACGGAGGCGAAGCTCTGGACGAACCATCAGCGCTGATTAGGGACTTAGACATATTCGATCTCTCACGCTTTATGACTCTGTATAACCGTTGCCACTTTACTTAATAAATCCAAGGTCCTCGTGCCGATAGACTTTATTACCTCTCCGTCTCATTTTATCTGATCCAGTAGCTAGACAGACCGTTTTTCCCAACAATTTGGTGACCCCGACGTGATTTTTTCTGAATTGAACACGCAACTGGGAAACGAGAGACGGAGAGCGGCACGACCTCGGGACCCCGGAGCACCGGACCGATTCCTGCAGTCTCACCTCGTGCACGCCCAACAAAAGGTAGGCAGAACCTGTTGATAAAATCCAAACTCTGCATAGTTATATAGGAATCATTAGGAGGTGAGACTGTGAGAGCGGTTCGCTACGGGATATCTCGTGGGGACGAATAGGACTGCATCCCAGTATTTCCCCATAAACCCGATTGACCCTGAACGCGTGACACATCGAATATCGGCTCGTTGCATGGTGAAAGAATACCCTCGAGACCATAGGGCCTATAAGAATCGGGCATAGTGATACAAGACTATCGATGGCCACGTAATGGATGTGTAATGGAGACACCTATGTCTTAAAGGGGGGTTAGAGTCCCCTTCTTTGTTTAGGTATTAAATAATTTCGGTGGTAAGGGGGTTAGAGTCCCCAACTATGTCTTAAGGGGGTTAGGGTCCCTCGGGTGGGATTAAAGTCCCCACCTATGTCTTAAAGGGGGGTTAGAGTCCCCTTCTTTGTTTAGGTATTAAATAATTTCGGTGGTAAGGGGGTTAGAGTCCCCAACTATGTCTTAAGGGGGTTAGGGTCCCTCGGGTGGGATTAAAGTCCCCACCTATGTCTTAAAGGGGGGTTAGAGTCCCCTTCTTTGTTTAGGTATTAAATAATTTCGGTGGTAAGGGGGTTAGAGTCCCCAACTATGTCTTAAGGGGGTTAGGGTCCCTCGGGTGGGATTAAAGTCCCCACCTATGTCTTAAAGTGGGGTTAGAGTCCCCACCTGTGTAAAGAGGGTTAGAGTCCCCACCTGTGTAAAGAGGGTTAGAGTCCCCACCTGTGTAAAGAGGGTTAGAGTCCCCACCTGTGTAAAGAGGGTTAGAGTCCCCACCTGTGTAAAGAGGGTTAGAGTCCCCACCTGTGTATTAAGGGGGTTGGAGTCCCCCAGAGTGGGGTTAGAGTCCCCACCTATGTCTTAAGGGGGTTGGAGTCCCCCAGAGTGGGGTTTGAGTCCCCACCTATGTCTTAAGGGGGTTGGAGTCCCTCAAAGGGGGGTTAGAGTCCCCTTCTTTGTCTGTATATTAAATAATTCTATGTGGTAAGCTATATATTCATTGCATATGCGGGGACTGACGGACAGACACCTGAACTGACGCAGACTAGGGATAGCAGAGACCTCTCACCCCCACCTTCACGACCAGAGAGCAAGTGCGTGTGTATGGAGTCGAGAACGAGAGTCAGCGTGGGTGGAAGAATAGGAGAGCATGGGTGAGAGAGAAACAGAGAGACAGTGTGTGTATGCGCGAGTGAGAGAGAGGTTGAGACGGAGAGACTATGTGTGTGTGTGTGTGAGAGGCCCAGAGAAAAAAAAAAAAAAAAAAAAAGAGAACAAGCGTATCTGTGAGCCGGCTAAATATAGAAATAAATCATTTAATGATAACCCGGGTGTGTGTGTGCAGCGTTTCCTTGTTTTGTTATGCTCAACGCTATGTGTGCAGCGCTTGCTTGCTTTGTTGTGCTCAACGCTATTTTGCAGTGTCTGATGATTGTGCGTCTGTGAGAGACAGAATGAGAGGTCCGTTGATATGTTTCTGTGTGCGTCTGTGAGAGACAGAATGAGAGGTCCGTTGATATGTTTCTGTGTGCGTCTGTGAGAGACAGAACGAAAGGTCTGTTGATGTGTGTCTGTGTGCGTCTGCGTGAAAGAGAGGATCTGTGAGTGAGTCAGTGGGTGTATGCGTGGTCCGCTCTATCTTCGCCCGTTAAAACGGGTAAAGGAAAGAATGGACAGATTGATAATAATGAATAATGTCTCTCTGACGTATTGCTTCGGTCTATGGCTTAACCTGCGGACCTAGATAAATTGACAAGGATAAACAACTTTTTTACTGCGTTGCTTCAATCTACTGTTTGACCCGTTAAAACCAGACCTAGATAAGTCGACAAAGATAAAGGATATATCTTTTACTGTGTTTCTTTAAAATTACTACTGGACCTGTCGCATAGATAAACTACGATACTAAACAACATCTCTTTGTCGCGTTGGTTGGCGATTTAGCCTGTTGAAACAGATTAATCAATAAAGATAGATAACGATTATTGGCTATGAGGAATATCTGGATGTATTGAATAACGTCTCTAGGCCCCGTTGTTGTTTTTGCTTCCTTCCCCCCCTGTTTTTTCCTCCTTTTCTCCTCCTCCAAGTTGCCCCCTAGCCTCTCATCCGCTCTCGTGTGTTAGACAGGTCACACAGAGTTATAGCACCACAGCCGCCATTTTTTGAGTTCTCTCACTCAGTCCCAAGCCACACCTCCCCCTCCGCCAAATCTGGACCACTCCGACTCTGCCCTTCCCCAACTACAGCGCCCCCTACTGGACCACTCAGACTCTGCCCTTCCCCAACTACAGCGCCCCCTACTGGACCACTCCGACTCTGCTCTTCCCCAACTACAGCGCCCCCTACTGGACCACTCAGACTCTGCCCTTCCCCAACTACAGCGCCCCCTACTGGACCACTCCGACTCTGCCCTTCCCCAACTACAGCGCCCCCTACTGGACCACTCCGACTCTGCCCTTCCCCAACTACAGCGCCCCCTACTGGACCACTCCGACTCTGCCCTTCCCCAACTACAGCGCCCCCTACTGGACCACTCCGACTCTGCTCTTCCCCAACTACAGCGCCCCCTACTGGACCACTCAGACTCTGCCCTTCCCCAACTACAGCGCCCCCTACTGGACCACTCCGACTCTGCCCTTCCCCAACTACAGCGCCCCCTACTGGACCACTCCGACTCTGCCCTTCCCCAACTACAGCGCCCCCTACTGGACCACTCCGACTCTGCCCTTCCCCAACTACAGCGCCCCCTACTGGACCACTCCGACTCTGCTCTTCCCCAACTACAGCGCCCCCTACTGGACCACTCCGACTCTGCCCTTCCCCAACTACAGCGCCCCCTACTGGACCACTCCGACTCTGCCCTTCCCCAACTACAGCGCCCCCTACTGGACCACTCCGACTCTGCCCTTCCCCAACTACAGCGCCCCCTACTGGACCACTCCGACTCTGCCCTTCCCCAACTACAGCGCCCCCTACTGGATCACTCCGACTCTGCCCTTCCCCAACTACAGCGCCCCCTACTGGACCACTCCGACTCTGCCCTTCCCCAACTACAGCGCCCCCTACTGGACGGCATCAATACCAACCCAACCCCGACTCTAGGACACCCCCTGCTCGAAGAATTATCCCAGTTACTAATAAAGCTAAAAAGACAAACCTCCCCACACCCGGCCTTCAGTGTAAAGGCGTCCACAACCCCGACCACCCCATACCAGGCTGCTGTAAGAAGAAGCGGCGAACGCGCCCACTATGTCGGACGAGCGACAAAGAGCCCCCGGAGAGGATTGGCAAGACGAACACCAGAGAAGCCAAGACAGAGCGATTCTCAGCCTCCCAGCCCACTGACAGCCACTCACCCCCACCCTCCCCGGAGAGGGCTCACCTACCCATGGCATCCAACCCAAAATTGTTCTGTCCCCTGGAATCGACAACACCAGTTCAGTCCCAGCCAAAAGCCCCCGCCTCATACACCCTACATTCCCCATTAATGACCCCCTCCCAGTTCAGCCCTGACCCAGATCACTTAAGGGACCCCCGTACCAATAAGAGCGAGCCCCGCCGCCCCCGGCCAGGTATACAAGAGGCTGTTATGGCACCTCTATTGATAGATGCGGAGGGAAGAGCGGCATACACACCATGGAGCCACCGGGACATGACCGCCCTGGTCGCCCGCTTGCCAACGCTCACGGCAGGAGCCTCGGCCTGGATCAGAAGATTTGAAACTGAGACGTCTGGCGATCTCCTGACCCTGGGAGACATACGAGCCATCATCGGCAGGGCACACGGTGCCAGACGAATCATTGAACTGGAGACACTGACCAAGACTGAGGCCCTACCTGACAACACCCCCTTCGACGCCTACCGAAACCTCTTCTGGAAGAGTCTCAGGGCGCTCTTCCCAGCCGACGCAGGCAGAATGGGAATCTCCGGCCTGACCATCAAACCTGAAGAATCTATCTTTCAGTACATAGAAAGGGCCGAAGGATTGTGGACGGATAATAATGACTGTCCCCCACACAGTAGCAAACTGGCGACACAGACATTCCAGCGGGCAATAATACAGGGACTGCCACCCACGGTCCAGAGGAGACTGAAGACAGTGGTGGCACTGCACTCCGAGCCATGGACGGAATGGGTGGATCACCTTGATCACCACCACCGACTCGAGAAAGACAAACGACTTGAAAAGGATGATGATTACGAGGAATTGAAGAAGCAACTCGTGAGGATGCAGATCAAGGAGCTAGCCGAAAAATCCCAGCTGCACAAAAAGACCAAGGACGACAAGGGACCCAGGTGGTGAACCTGAGAACGGGAGCCCCAATGGTGGACGGGCTTGTAAACCAGACCCCGATTCGTTTCATGGTCGACACCGGAGCCACAGTATCCACCATCGGGGACCTGAACCATGAAATCCCACCCCTCTCCACTCGAACCCTGACTCTCGCCTCCCGAGCCTTGTACACACAGGTCACCTCCCTCCCGAACCCCGCGGATCCCGACCCCGTCCTCGTCAATCCCGGGGATTGGGTCTGGGTCAGGGTCCACAAGAGACAATGCCTTCAGCCACGGTGGGAAGGCCCCTATAAGGTACTTCTGGCCACCCCCTTCTCTGTCTCCCTTTCAGGAAGGAGCGGCGCCCGCTGGCACCATCTGTCTACCACCCGCAAGGCCGACAACCCGCATGACCGCACCCTGGCTACCGTTCAACGCGACCTCGCACGGCTGCACCATGAGACCACCACTGACGCCACAGGAGGCCCGGACCAATAGACGTTGCATCATCGGCATGGTAGGAATAACCGGGGCCATGATGGGTTTCTTCATCCTGTGGGGAATGGACTTCCATACAGCCATCCCGGGGAGATCCTCCACCATCACTCCCCCGTCTACGACGATACAACCCTCATCGGGACCCCCAACCCAGGGTCCACACCGCCGCAAGAGACAGACACCCCTGCAAGCCGCCAAGTCCCCCGGCGACCCCTGCCTCAACAAATACGGTGGGCTATCCCTAACCTATACTTATGGTTCCAGCGCCGCCTATACCTTCCTCCTATGCGACGTCGTTCCGTGCGTAGGGGGACCCGCAGCCTGGGAGAAGTACGATGCATACATCTGCGATGCTCCCAAGGGCTCCTTCACGGGAGTCCAGGGCAACGGGGTAATGACGTCCCCGGACAACAGCCAGAGCTGGTGTCGAGGATGGGGAAATGTACTATGGATGACGGGGAGGCACCAGGGGTACTATGTGACTAACCGCTCTCAGACTCTCCCCAGGCCGGTCGTAACGGCCGCACTACAGGCGAACGGCTTCCTCTCGGGAGGCAACGGCAGAATCACCCTTACCCTCAGGAACATTACCAGCAACCCGTACCAAGGCTGGGGCAAACCCACGTTAGGGTCGACCCGGGCGTGCGGGGTAAATACGGACTCTGCCTATCTCGTGTTCGGGGTATCCCAGTCCGGCCCGGACACGACGGCGTTGTTGAAAATAAATTTCAGAAAGGCCCCCACCACACCCACCGCACCAGCCTCCAGGGCCAACGCGACAACTCCTAAACCCCCGGTCCGACCCATAATGACTCGCGACGGCCCGGTTACGATTTTTGATTTAGATTCCGTGGGGCGGCTCCCCACCCACGATTCCATCGCGCTCGCGACCGGCTACGCAGACGATAATGCATGGCTTAGCTGGATTGCTGCTACTGTCCGATTCCAGGGGCTGTCCGACTGCGTAGCCTGTGCGTCGGCTCGCCCCCATCTAATCTCGACCCCAGTACTGTTCGACTTTACCAGTGACCCCATCGGTTCCCACTGCATGTTAGCTCTGTTTGTTACCCCCAAACCGGCCGGCTGCGGCCTCCTTAGCTCTCTGTTTCCACCCGGCCTTAACGACTCAATTCCCCCGGTGTACTCCCCTGGGGAGTACACCCACTCTTGCGTCACCAGGGTCGGTGCGGTAAATGTTGGGGCGGTACCACCGTCGTGGTGCCACTCCATCACGAACGTTACGCTTTGGCCCAACATGACCGAACCGGGCCTGGGACGCCAAGACCTATTCTGGTCCTGTGACAAATTCACCCTTAGACTTACACTCCCGGCACAATGGTCCGGAACCTGCATTATAGTGCGCCTACTTATGCCCGTCACGCTCTTTACCCGGGGTTCGACCGGGCCCGATAACCAAACTACCTCTCGACACCGCCGCGACACCGCTCTCACCGACCACTTTGACCTAACCAAGAACACCCCCACGTACATGGATAGCATAGGCATTCCCCGGGGCGTTCCAAACCAGTTTAAGTTAGCAGACCAGATAGCCGCGGGTTTCGAGAACATACCCCTTATCTCTGCCATAATTCCAATCACCCCCAACAAAAACGTAGATCGCATTAATTACATTCACTACAACGTCCAGCGCCTATCCAACCTGACTCGCGACGCGGTAGAAGGCTTGGCCTCACAACTGGCCGCCACCTCTCTAATGGCGTATCAAAACCGTCTAGCCCTGGACATGTTGTTGGCCGAGAAAGGGGGGGTCTGTTCGATGTTTGGGGCTCAATGCTGCACCTTCATTCCCAACAACACGGCCCCTGACGGGTCGGTGACAAGGGCCCTGGCCGGCCTTCGAGCTCTTTCCGTCCAGATGGCAGAGGACTCTGGGATCGACAACCCCATGGAGAAATGGATGACGGACATGTTCGGCAAGGCCTTCTCATGGCCGTCCTGTCATCCCTGGCTTGCTTTGTCGGGATTGTGGTCTGCTGCGGGTGTTGCTGCATCCCCTGTGCCCGCACCCTCTGCTCACGCCTCATCACCACGGCCCTCGAGAAGGAGAAACAACAGCCCCCTCCCTACTCCGAAGCAGCCCCCCTCATGCCCCTTCTGGATTGCCTGGACGAGCTTCCCCTGGACGACCAGATGGTGCCTGACAAATTTGACTGTGAGTATGGCCTCCCTCGCCCTGCAACCCCTGACTTTGAGTACGAGTTCCCCTACACACTCCCAACCCCCACCATCGACTGTGTCCCCGCCGAGCCGGACGCCTACCCGTGAGTGCTAGTGGCCTCTCCAGGTGCACGGCCCCGGCGTCCTGTTTCCACCACCGTATGCTGAAACCCCACCACCACACCCCCCTTCCCATACCCCCGCCTGTGACGTGCTAGTAACCTCTCCAGGTGGCCTGCCCCATTCCCATCCCCGCCAACGGCACCACCCCCCCTCCCACCTGATGCGCCCACGTCGCCCGGACCAGGGATCTGCGTTCCGGTACCAGGGGCTGCGGCCCGTTCCCTTAAGGCTTGAGGGCGCCCCTGGCTGTATTCGCTTCTGTACGCTTCACTGTTTTTAGCCGCTCCCATATCTATGCCCGCGTCTACGCAACCGACGCCGGGAACATAAATGTTGTTGTGTATATCGCTGTACCACTAGATGGAGCTCGGGGATACACACGGGCGAGATTCCAGGGGCCTTGATTGCCCGTTTATCAGATGAGGTCCTGAGCGCAGTTGAATAAAAGGGTTTAACGCTCAGGTGGCGCCTTGCGACCACCTGCCCATGATGACGCTCAGGACTATTCCGTGGTTTCAGTTGTTCCCGTGCCCCGGGCCTGCCCCGAATACCCCATGCGTGTGATTGCTTATTGTTACACGACCAGCTAACTCCTCCTCACATCCTTAGTGTGTGGTCATCTGGGGATGGGTTGAGGGGGATTGCCATTCGTTATCTATCTCATATCTTTCTATTATTATTAATATTATTTAGGGACACGTTTCATGGTTGCATTTCTTTCCGGTGACTGTTATTGTGTAGTATTTGTGTGATTGTTGCATTTTTGTTTATTGTTTACTGTTTGTTTTATTGTTGCATTTCGTTGTTATTCCTGTGATTGCTATTGTGTAGTATTTGTGTCATTGTTACATTTTTGTTTATTGTTTACTGTTTGTTTTATTGTTGCATTTCGTTGTTATTCTTAGGGTTTGGTGTTAGTTTTGTTGTTGGTTGTTGTTGTTTTTGGGTATCGTTTGATATTTGTTTTTTGTATTATTGTATGCTTGTGGTATGTTTGTTTTTTGTGTATTACCTGCTGCCACTTTACTTGGTATTGCCTGTTCGCGATGTAAGGCCGGGGTGGATGCCACCCCCTAGGTGGGGTGTGTATGGCACACCCATGTCTGAAGCATGGGTGGCGTTTCTCCCACGTGGTTCCCCATACACCCGGTTCAGCGACTTATTTTAGTCCCATGCTCATGGTTGTTTGTTTTTATGATCATTTTGCCTTCTTTCTGTTATTTCTAAAAAGTGTTATGATGGTAGTCCCGCGCTGAAGTCCTATCCCTCGTACCCCTAATGAGTAAAAGTCGTCTTGCGACGACTTGAGGGGGATATGTTGGGCAAAATAACCTGCTGAGCACATCACATGTACATTATAAATATAGCTAACTCCCACCCTAGCTTGAGGAGCACAACACATGGCAGTCACGTTACAATACAGTCAATTTTTAACACATAACACACACATGAGAACATGGTCAGGTGAAGGCCAGAACCAAGGCCCCATCTCTCCTCCCGGCAAATGGTAAACACTCAGACAATGCACCGTTTCATCCTCAGAACGGGAGGGCCACAAGCAGGAGACTCTGTGAGACTCTCCCCCGTCAGGAGGAACACAAGAAGATATACATGCATACACTAGAGCCTGGGAGGCAAGGTCAACCAAAGACACACAGAACCATACACATCTTAAACGCACACACCTCATCGAGAGGAAGATACAGCATAAGAGTGTATCACACAGGAACTCATTCCTTCTTCTGCAGCAGACCTTCCACGGAGGCGAAGCTCTGGACGAACCATCAGCGCTGATTAGGGACTTAGACATATTCGATCTCTCACGCTTTATGACTCTGTATAACCGTTGCCACTTTACTTAATAAATCCAAGGTCCTCGTGCCGATAGACTTTATTACCTCTCCGTCTCATTTTATCTGATCCAGTAGCTAGACAGACCGTTTTTCCCAACACTATCTCTGAGTTCATCGACAGGCTTGCCCTTCATATCCATGAATTGTTTGACTTCTTCCCTCAATTTGTAAAACCGTGCGAGCATCTCCCCACGACTCAGCCATCGCACGACTCAGCCATCGCACTACACCAGATCTCCGTATTCCGACTCAAGCTCACTTAGAAGTTCCTTGAACTGGCGGCTATTCAGTCCTCTGCTTTTGATGAAATTGATGGTGGAAACGACTGTTGACATGACATGACTGAGCTTCAGGGAATGTGCGCACAAATTCTCTTGGTGTATGATGCAGTGGCATACAACTAACTCACACGGATCTAGGTTTTGACGGCTCATTTCTCTTCTGATCAATGCGGTTAATCCCTTTTGGCCGCCGACCATGGCTGGGGCCCCATCTGTCGCAAGGCCACTTAACTTTTCGAATGGAAGTTGAAACTGGTTCATAGCTGACATGACTTGCCCAAATAAATCCTCACCTTTGGTCGTGCCATGCATGGCTTGCAGTGAAAGGAATTCCTCTGTAGAGTCGAACTCTGCAGTAATCCCACGCACAAAAATGGCTAATTGGGCAGTATTCGTGATGTCTGTTGTCTCATCACAGGCTAGTGAAAAAAACTCAAAATTCTGTGTTGTGTCCTTCAATGTCTTTTCAATGTTCACTGCCATATCCGTAATCCGATCGGAGACAGTTCTTCGCGACAAACTCACACTTTGGAACAATTTGACCTTGTCAGGGGCAAGCAGTTCTGCTGTAGCGACAAGGCACTCCTTCACAAATTCCCCATCTGAATGAGGTTTCAGCTTCTTGGCTATTAACTCGCTCACCACGTTACTTGCACGCACAACGTTTTCTTTCTCCAAATTCGGTCTGGTGAAAGCTGCTTGTTGGGCACCCAAACTTCGCTTGAGTGCGTTGATCTTGTCAGAGCGTAACTGCCCCAGCAATTCACTTAGCCTAGCATGTTTAGTACTGTAATGACGTTCCAGGTTGCTCTTTTTCATTACAGCGAGCGACTCTCCGCACACAAGGCAAACTGGCCTGCCCCTTACTTCAACGAAGAAGTAATCATCAGTCCACTTCTCTTGAAAAACACGACATTCACTGTCAACCTTTCTTTTCTTTGCTGATGCCATGCTAGCTGTCAGATTCAGTAGCTGTTACAAATGGAACTGTGACAAGTGCTCTCACGCAAACTCTCACGCGACCCTCAACATTCCAAACAAAAAAAGAAATATCCTTTTTTCCCTTCATTTCGTACAAACGTTGTCACTTGTGCTGGTAATTTGTTAACATTTTATTTCATATTAGATTTTATTTATTATTATTATTATTTCTTCTTTTTTTTTGCCTTTCCTTGCCTCCGCGGTCCGGAAGAAAGGCTTTGGCGGGCCGTATACGGCCCGGGGGCCGTACGTTCCCCACCCCTGCTTTAAGCCTTTCCATTTTAGAACCAAATGCAATTATCTCTGCTTTGTCCTCATTTAGTTTAAGGAAATTTCGGCACATCCATTCTTTCACTTGCTCAATGCACTGGCACAGCAGATCTATGGGCCGTTGGTCATTTGGTGATAGCGACACATAGATTTGCGTGTCATCAGCATAGCAATGATGGTCAATATTGTTGTTTTGCATGATTTTCCCTAGTGGGAGCATGTAGATGTTGAATAAAGAGGGTCCTAAGATCGAACCTTGTGGGACTCCACATGTCACGTTGGTTGATTCTGATACAAAGTCGCCAATGGAAACTTAAAGTAGTTCCTATTTTGTAGGTAGTACCTGAACCAATTTAAGACTGTGCCTGAAAGCCCCACCCAGTTTTCTAACCTGTCCAGAAGTATTGTATGGTCTACAGTGTCAAATGCAGCACTGAGGTCAAGCAGCATTAGTATTGAGGTTTTGCCAGAGTCTGTGTTAAGACGGATGTCGTTTACAACTTTAATAAGGGCGATCTCAGTGCTGTGCAGGGGTCGAAATCCTGATTGGATGGTGTCATAGCAACCAGTTGATGCCAGGAAGTGATTAAGTTGCTGGAGGACAACTTTCTCAATGATTTTACTTATGAAGGGTAGATTTGATATTGGTCTGTAGTTGTTAATAATAGAGGCATCTAGGCTCCGCTTTTTTAAAAGGGGTTTAATAACTGCAGTTTTCAAAGCTTTTGGGAAATTGCCTGACTGTTGAGAGTTGTTAACTATCTGAAATATGTCTACTGCTAGGCAGTCGAATATAAAGAATGAAAGAATGTTGGTTTATTTGGGACTATGAATCCATCGCTCATGGTGTCGCTCTCTGTGCCCTAATGAAAATATACAATGTTAGAGCAAAATAAATAATGATATATGTGTACTCTGTACTTCAGACAGTTTACTAGGGCTGGCCCGAATGCCATTTTTCAGGCTTCGAATACTTTTCAGGCTTCGAATAATATAAATAATAATAATCCCTATACTCCCTGGAACCGATTTTGACAGTATCTGCATATTTTGCTGAAGATTTTATAGGGTTTGAACGTTAATTAGGAGGCCTAAGTAAGTTGGAGTTCCTTACTTTTTCCCCGTGGAAGCGAACAGCTGTTCAAATCAGCTGTCCTTTCTGCCATCTCAGCCATTACAGGAGCTTTTCAATTCATCCTGGAACATGCATCTTTTCAGGGAATTTGTACAATAAATCCATAACAAATACTGAATTGTGATTGACTTATGTGTCCATATTATATCCATTATAATGACCGGGTATTCCCAAGACGCTCACGCTCTGCAGCAAGCCAGTCACAGTTGATGGGCGTGGCGCTGTACAGCGAACGTAAACAAACAGCTAAGCTAAGGTTAGCATTTCGCTAAGCATTAGTTTTTCCTCCCGAGATCCCGCTATTGTTGTGTTATAAAGTTAAGGGAAACAAGATATATATTCTTCCTCCACCTCTCTCGCTTCTCTGCTTGGTGTCGCTTATAGTTTGCCTCCCACGCTCTGGTAACGTCACGTACTAGCATGCAGCTGGTGTCTCACCGGTTGCGCTTTGAAAGGTCAGCGGCCAACTAAGTCAAAGTTCAAAGACCGCCAGAAGGTTGTTCTGCCGTTCCAAATTGATCCAGTAGATAGCACAATTGTATAATGCGAGACCTACTGGACAATCAAGTCGCCCAGTTACAACAACAACCACACCAGTCATTACATTTTCTCAAAAATAAATAAATTATTGAACAAACAAGTTTTAACATAACATTAAGTATAGGAAAACAAATAGGCAGGCTATGGCTTCACATAAAATGATATCCTAAACAAAAAAATAGGCCAATATAATGTCTGACAAATATAATGCTCACGATAAAACAAACTGACACGATCACCATAAAAACAATCAGACAATAGCAAAAAAAATCAGTTTCCATCAGTTTCTGTGCAAAAATAAGCCATAAATAAAAACAGCCCTACAGTCTAAAAAATAACCCTGTAATGTTGGTGGCTTGCAGAAATTAAACAAAAAACACAGGCCTGATGTCAGGCAACAACTTTCTCTTAATCAGCTATTTATCTCTTGAAGAATCAGCTATTTATCTCAAAGTTTTTACTTGACACACTCTTCAGGTTGTGGGCCAGGAAGTTTGTCAACATTTTCTGGCAGAAGTGCATTTCTGTTTTTACTTACAATGTACCCTGCCTTGGAAAAGATTATTTCCGAAGGCGTTGAGGTAGCTGGTATGCAAAGGCAGTATTTGGCTGCCAATGCAAGTTTTGGGTAGCGGTCTGTATTGTTTTTCCACCATGCAACTGGGCCTGAGCTGAATTTGGTTTTGTCGCTCAAATATTGCTCCATTTCCTTCTTTGCACTCTCGCTATCATCGTTATCCTCCTTCTCCTCGTCATCATCAGACAGCAGCATGGCTATCTCCCTTTCCTTCCCAGTCTTCATTTTTTTCTGTGGTGATGCGGCTGCCGTTACTTCATCTGAGTTGTCCTCTGCAAGGGCCTGCCCTTCGTTTGCAACCTCCAGGCATGCTCCAGATGTCCAGCCAATTGAACAACCTCAATGTACACTAGATCCTTTTTCTCGTCATCCAGGAACTTGAAGTTCTTGAATCGTGGATCAAGTGCTGCTGAGAGGAGGTAAACAGTGTTGGGCTCCAACTTGGCCAGTTTCCAACGTGTGTCTATCTCGCTGACAAGTGTGCTTTTGAGCGCTCTGATTGCAGGGCTGTCAGCATCCAGTGGTGTCAGGTGACGTCTTTTAATATTGCTGAGCATCGGCACGACAGATGAAAGGGACACATTTACCTCACGTGACAGCAGTTCAGTTAGAGTGATTAACGGCCCCAAACACTTCGGCAGTATCCTGGGCCAGATTCCACTGGTCTGATGTCACCTTTCTTTGTGACGATGGGGTCAGACAGTACTGCGGTCACTGGCCATCTCTGCTCTACCAGCCTTTCCAGCATTGAATGTGTGGAATTCCATCGAGTGGGCACATCCTGAATGAGCTTGGGCTCAATTACATTCTGTTGTTTTTGCTTTTCTTTCAGGGCTGCAGTTGCTTTTGCACTTTTTCTAATGACTGACTAGATTCCTGCCAGCGCTCACTGTCCGGCGTATCGGATCCTGCTTTACAGCTGTGTTCACGCACAGTGTTGGGAAAAACGGTCTGTCTAGTTACTGGACCAGATGAAATGAGACGGAGAGGTAATAAAGTCTATCGGCACGAGGACCTTGGATTTATTAAGTAAAGTGGCAACGGTTATACAGAGTCATAAAGCGTGAGAGATCGAATATGTCTAAGTCCCTAATCAGCGCTGATGGTTCGTCTGGAGCTTCGCCTCCGTGGAAGGTCTGCTTCAGAAGAAGATGAAGAGTCCCTGTGTGATGCAGTCTTATGCTGTATCCTCCTCTCGATGAGGTGTGTGCGTTTGAGGTGTGTGCGGTTCTGTGTGTTTTGGCTCCCAGGCCCTGAGAGAGCTTCGTAACGCGGAGAGTTCCTCGTGTCTCGGTGTGATAAATTAAAACGGGGAGTGCCCCCCTGAAATGTCTCCTGTGTGATAAATTAATGTGGCTCTCAGGCCCCTAGTATCTGCATGTGTTCCTTCTAGTGGGGGAGAGCTTCGAGGTGTCTCCTGTGTGATAAATTAATACGGCTCTCCCGTTCTGGAGATGATACTGGTGCATTGTCTGAGTGTCCACCATCTGCCTGCCTGGGAGATGGGGCCTTCAGCTCCGGCCTTGACCTGACTATATATTATCATGTTTGTGTTGTTGGGTTAGAGCAAGAGTTGACTATATTATAATGTGTCCATGTGATGTGCTCATCAGGTTATTTTTCCCAACAACAGCTGCAGTGTGTGTCCAGAACAACGCACTCCTTGGATGTTTCCCCACTTCTCCGGCTGTTTGCGCAGAGTTTCTGTGCACAGCGTCATGTTGCTCGCGTTGTCATGAACAATGGCTACTCTTTTAAAATTAGGTATTTCAAAGTAGTCAACCACCTCTCCAAGCCGGTGTGCAATATTCTCAGCAGTATGGCTTTCCTCCATCTCTTTTGTTTCCAGCACATACGCCTGGAGCTCCCAGTCTGCATTAATGAAATGCGCAGTGACTGTCATGTATGCCTCCATACCGATCGAAGTCCAAACTGACTGCTGTAGTACTAGCAATCTGTGCTAATACTTGGCCCCTCAGTTCATTGTGCTTAACTGTGAGGGCTTCTGAGATTGTTGAACGTTTGGGGATGGTGTATCCAGGCTCCAACAACTTAACTAATCTTTTGAAACCCTCGCCTTCGATTATGTTGATGGGCCTCATGTCCATCGCTACAAATTCTACCACTTTGTCTGTTATATCTCTCTTTCTTTTGACTGAGATTGGCATCTCAAACTCAAGGGTCCTCTGGGTAGCTTTTGTGGTCGATGTCGATGGTTGAGATGTCTGAGGATGGACCTATAATAATTTGTTAGGAAATTCTAATTAAAGTATACAGTATAGGATTATTAAATAGATATGTATTAATGAGCCCTAACCCATTTTTGAGCATAGTTGGTTTGCCTGGAGTTAATATCTAATAAAGCATGTATAAAAAAAAAAAATCTAGACTATCTGGGCTATAGTATGTGTGCAGCAGTGATGTCATTGTTATAATAGGCCTAATAAGCATTTTAATAAATTTGTATTTTCTCTAAAGTATACACATTTACCCTCTCACAATGATGGACTCTCCAAAAGCATCATTTAGCATCACATTTAGCATCAAAGCTAACGAATCAAAACCGAAACTATCAAACATGTATTAATTAAGGACATAGAGACTATCATTCTTGGATCTAAGGGTGGGTTTATTTATTGCATAAAGACCCCGAAAATAAGCACAAGTTCCAAGCTGGATAAAAAAGCTTCTGTAAGGACAACATCGAACCAATGGCAGCATCGGAACCGCACGGCCGTCAGCTTCCCGAAGCCGACAACGGCATGTTTTTACTACTTACGGATCAAAAGTTATTTAATAATTTATTAACCTACACACGTGTGGTGTCCTGTACAGTAGCTCGGGCTCTGATAGTTTTAGTTATTATCAAGCTATTAAATGTTTTTTTCAAGGCTTTGTCAACAAATAGTTCTATGCCACATCTGCATAATAGGCTACTTACTTGTTTGAGGTGATTCATCAAACTTGTCGTTCCTCCGTGAAATGCCAATTTGTTGTTGCAAATTTGGCACTGAGCATGCTTTCGATCATTGGTCAATTTAAAATGTTCCCAAACTGAAGATTTTTGGGGCATTTTGAACCAGCTCGTTCAATGTAAGTAATGTAAGTGCGCTCGGAGGTGAGGAGATGGATGCGCAAGTTGTGACACTTAGTGATGTAATTCTAAATTAGCAATATACTACTACTACAATATGCTGAAAGATATTTTAAGGGCCTATTCAGGTGAATCTAAAAAAGGTACAGTTTCTAGATTATATAAAGGTTTCTTGACAAAAAAAACATACTCTACAGAATACATAAAAAATAAATGGGAAAGAGAGGGAGACTTTCAGATGACAATAGAGGAATGGCATACCTACTGTGATTCACAGTGGAAATGTACTAGTTCATACACATGGAGGGAGTTCGCATGGAAGTGCTTACTAAGATTTTTTATTGCTCCAAAACTAAAAGCCCATTACTCTGGAGGAGACTCTAAATGCTGGAGAGGCTGTGGAAATCGGGATGCAAACCACTGGCATATATTTTGGGAATGTCCAGGGTTGAAACATTTTTGGTCAGAGGTACATAAAACAATGGAAAAAATATTCCACATGAAAATTCCTAATAACTTCAAAACACTTATTCTAGGTAAAGCTGACTTTTTTATGAGAAACATTGATAAATATTTCAAATTATGATAACGGTAGCTAAGAAAAACATTACTAGACATTGGTTGCAGCCCGATCCTCCCACATTAGAAGAATGGGCAGACACAATTAATGACATTTATTTGTTGGAGAAAATAACCTTCTCACTTAATTTACAAATGGACAAGTTCACTAAGATATGGGAAAATTGGACTTTGTTCATGACAAAGACACAGACAAATTATATAGATCCAATGGATTAAGGAATTGGATTTGTTGTTTGTATTCTTATTTATGTCTATTCTAGTCTAGTAAAAACATGCTATGTTATCTTATTTCTATTATTTATTTGATGTAAAAAATACATCCACTCTAGGAGGTGCTAGGTTATCCCACTTCAAGGGTGTATTTTTTATTTTTTTTCTCTTCTCTCTTTGATATATTATTGCTGTCAATGCATCCCTGTTACATTTGCTCAACCAAAAAAAAAACAGAAAGGGGAGTATTAGGGTTTTGCTGGTTGAGAATATTACTGATTGTTTCACCCGTACTGTTTTTTATTCTCTGTAATCATCAACAAGAAATAACTTGTTAACAACGTTTTGATGTATGCAATACTCCATAAAAAAAAAAGTGTATTAAAACGTATTGATGTTTATTAGATTAGGGAATTTATTATGATTTGATTTGTAACTTCTAGTATACAGCAAATTTCAAAACAAGGACAAACATCCAGAGAAATAACATAGAGGATAAAGCTGTATCAATACAAATGAATACTTTTATTTTGTTAATTATTTTATTTGTTAAGGAACTGCGGGTGCATGCAGGCAGGTAGGACCCAAACGCAGACGGTTTCAGGAAACGGCACTTTATTCAAGCCTAAAGGCTAAGGCACAGGAATCAGGGAACTCGGGAGACAACTCGGAACTCGGGAGACTACAGGGAACTCGGGAGACGACAGGGAACACGGAACACGCAGGACTAGCCACCACCAACAACCACAGCAAACCACAATGACAGCACAAGGAACAAAGGAAGACGAGGGCTTAAATAACAAACACAACGAGGAACAGCTGAGACACATTAGGGGAGGGAACAGCAATCAACACAGGAGGGAAACACAGGGAAACACCCACACCCTGACATTATTATCAGCTAAATGCCTGGAAGTATACCCTACTGTGTCATCAACGGTAACTTATCAATACAAATGTCTCACACGCAGCATAGTCTTAATACTTCAGAATACTGTTGTCCAGGTTAATCGGTTCCACTATGTTAAGGAACGTGCTGGTCACAGGGAGGCGGAGACAGGGTAAGGGCAACGGGATTTATTGGTGCAAGCGAGGCGGGATGTCAGGCAGGCGGGGGTCTGGTGCCGGGTGGGCGATCGAGTAGGCAAGGGCTCGACGATGGACAGGTAGTCAGGCAGACGGAGGTCCGATAACGGGAAGGCAGTCAGGCAGTAGGAGAACTAGAGAAAGGGAGAGGGGATTACTAAGGGAGCAAGGAATTGGAGCAAGACTTGACAAAGAGCTGGTAGGACGATACAAAATTGTTGTTGTAAACGGCGAACTGGCGCCGGCTGATTAGATACGCGGCCCAACACCCCCATCTGAATAGATGGGGGTGTTGGGCCGCGTAGCAGGCCTAGTGAATCAAGGAGCACCATTTATTAGGGCATACATTTTGGGCAATCCGCAGAGGTCACTTTGCCTATGTTTGGTGTGTATGAAGGTATTATTGTAGCAAAAGTCTTTAGCACCTGTAACAGCAGGATTTGAATGCGTACACTAAAGTCACAGTAAATTTGAGGTTGTATATATTTATTTTGCATGTGTACTCTAAAGTCACAAATGTGTAACAGTACATTTGTAGTCGTAAATATTTTTTATACCATTGTAAACACAAAATAGGGTCTACGAGTATGCAAATCTGTGTTACAGGTGCACAAATCCTTTTGCTACAATTATTGCAGCGCAGTTGGTGCAAAACACATTCGCACACCCGTGTTTCATAATCTGAGAACATGCCCAAAAGGTGTGCATTCATAAACCCAAATTTGAACTAATGCATCAGAAGTTGCACATCTGTGAACAATTCCTCACAAATAAAATGATAAAGAACGCTATGTTAATTCAGCATTTTAATGAGCAAGCACAAATCCATTTTACAACTGCTCGAATCTGGTCCTGCAAGTCTCAGCTGTGTTTTTTTTTTTCAGCTGTCCGGTAGTTTTGCAACACGTCTAGGTGGTAAATGTGTAGCACAAGTATTCGTATCCGTAGATGCCAGAGCGTCCGTGGGCGGGACAAAATAGTTCCGCCCATAATTTCCTAATCCAATGAAAATCGCCTGCAGGGATGCATTTCTCAAATTACACTGGGAGTGGGACCCACCGCGTGCCAGCCTTGGAGCTATAAAGATCGCAGCATACTCTTTGCGCGGGATACGTTTCTTTCTGGAGAAGTGAAGAAGGCGTCCTACTGAACAGCGGTGGGTATCCTACATTATGTTAAAATAAATTACTTAGGTCAAGTGAATTCCCCCCAAAGTATTTCATTAACATGCCGCAAATGTCCTTCAATGTATTTTAATGGTCGCCATAACATAAATTCAGAAAAGTTGCAACTTCTGATGCATTATTTCAAATTTGGGTTTACAAATGCACACCTTTTGGGCATGTTCTCAGATTATGAAACACGCAGGTGTGCGAATGTGTTTTGCAACAACTGCGCTGCAATAATTGTAGCAAAAGGATTTGTGCACCTGTAACACAGATTGTGTGTCATAGGTGAAAACAGAATTTTGACTATCTCTAACAACTTAAGTAGCATTTGTGTGTAATAATTGTCTCCAATTTTATCAATAAGAAAAGGCAGAATCTTTAACAAAAACAGCATCTGCCCAGCTGACTGTTTCAATTTATTGTCATTTGATGACAGTGTATTGACAGATATGGGGCAAGGCTTATCCCTTGCATCCACAGGAGAATAAGGGAAACCAATAATTGCACTGTTGAATGCATCTAAGTCCCTATGTCCTGAAAGAACAAGATGCTTTAAAACACATTTGATTTCATATGGGGCAACACCTTCAAGAATGACATGCATGATGACTTGTGGGGTTTGATTGATTATATCAAAGTGAGGAAATTCTGTTAATTTGCTTCTCCTGTTTATGCCATAGGTCGTTTTTAGATTGTCTTTCAGAAAGTCAGTATTTGTCTTCTCAATGTCATTACATTGACTGTTATGACTTGCCATTGTCCTTTTAACAAACAAATCTTCATTAAATTGCTCCTGCATGTCTTCAAAGTTGCATTCACAGTGCCTGCATTTACTGTAGGCAAATCCCACTCCTATCTTAAATCCAGCCACTTCATGCTGAGCTAGAGTGTCTCCGCACACAGACATAAGTGCCCCATAAATTGTCCTCTCACCTTTTGCAGTGACAACCTGGACACCATCACGCAGCTCAGTTAAATCACGGTTAATCCTCTCAAATATCTTATCAATACCACAATGAGAAAGATCTTTTGATTTTACCATGGCAAGCAGACGAATAGCGGCAAGTCTTGATCTGTATTTAAGGTTGATGTTACCTAAGGTGTAATAAATCAATAACAATTTGTTTTTGTTTGCACGAGATCCAAGAGGATTGCATAGCTCAATTTCATCTGTATATAAAACCAACTGCAATGCTGTGGGAAATTTCAAAAACAGTGGGTGTGACTTAAAAATGTCTCCATCAATGAAATCATGAAAAAATCCATCCTTGCACGTCTTTGGTCTCTCATCAATCAAAATTGTTCTTGGATGTGATAGCAGCTGCTCCAAACTTTTCACCAACGGTATATAATGAAAAAAATGGTCCTTAATGGTAAGAACTCTGGAGTCTCCATGTTTCACATAACGTACTGTTTGTTTTGCGACAACAATCTCTGGTTCAACTGGTTTTAACAGTTCTTTGATGGTCTTATCCTGCAAATGGGTGGAAGCAATTTGACAGAAAGGGTCAACAAACTGGTCAAATATCCCCATTGCATCACTCTTTAGTTGATCCAGGTCCCCAGAATGTCTCTCAATCATGTCGCTCATTTGCAGTTTTAGGTGCTCCAATAATGCGGCCTGATATTGCTGGACTCCACTCACCATATGGTTAACAGCTCTCTGGGGAGTAGAAAACAGACAAACAAACAAAATACTGGATTATAAAATTCATATAAAAATGCAGTCAACATACAAACTCAGACACTAGGGGTTTTAATTAACCCCTCAATTACATATTGTTAGTGTCATGCAATGATCAAAATAGGCTATTTCCAGCAAAACTTTCATGAAATAATATTGCCTTCCGCAACTTAAAGACGTTGTTTACACTTGGTCTTAAAATGCGTTTTGAGCAATAGGATAACAAGTGGACAGTGCTAAATAAAATTGTTAGTGTTGGGTGTACTATGTTGTCTCTATTCTTAGCTCATGCTCAACAAATATAGTGGATGGGCAGATTTTGTAAGCAAAGTATGTTACCATTTGCATATATAGCGGGGAAATGAGATCCGATCACAAGTGGTCACTGAAGAACCATGTGGAAACACATTCTAATGTCAGGTGTTTCTCTGACAGCTGTCGACCTGTGATCGGATCAACCAAGATGCCAGGACTGAACAGTGGCCAAGTAATTTTACAGTTTAAGATTATTGTTTTTAAGCTTGACATTAAAAAGGAAATATAATTATTTTTTTTTTTTGCTGTTTTTGTTGCAAAAAATCATACATTGTTTTTCCAACCCCAATTAGATGTATCTACAGAAGCACTTACTGAATAGGGCCGATATTTGGCTGTGTGCATCAGTGCAGAACTCAATGACATCAAGATCTTGCTTCAGCGTGTCTAATGTCTCTATAAAGGCCACCTTCTCCATGTTGGTCGATTTCCGCGAAGTCTCACGCTTGTCCACATTCACCACGTTGATTATTTGTCTTGTGGCATTGTCCATGGCAGTGTACGTACAGTACTGCGCGCAGAATCCTGCACTGTCCATCCTTCCATCTCCTTAAAATACAGACGACAAAACCGAATATGATGATAAATAAGTTTGTGGTGCCAGAACATGCATGAAAAATGTGGATGTGTCTTGCATAATTGTTTATGTTCTTAGTTGACTATGGGTGTGTTTAGGTATGTCTGTGTGTGTGTGTCGGTGAAACTAACCGAGAGCAACAGTTGGTCCTAATGTCTTCACATTGGCAATCACTTTGGCTCTTCTCGCATTCCAGAACGCCTTTATAGTGTCCACACAGTAGTTGTCTTGGATGTCAGCAAAGTATCTCTCATTGATCATCCCCATATTCATGAAGTTGAAAAGCATTTTCACCTTTGTGTAGTTGTTGCCTGTGAGCAAAATATTGGTGGCCATTAGAAAGTCTCCTAACTGACTTTTAAAGTTGGTTGGGAAGACCACCGCCACACGACCTTGAGGACACAGCTGAAAAAGGGGCAGGAGAAAACACATGGAAAAAATGTAATAAGTGAAGTAATATAAAACAATGATAATATTTTGTATTAAAAACTAAATTACATGTGTTACCAAAACATGACTTACCCATTCAATGACGGCAGCTGTGACCCTTGACTTGATGTTAATCTCAAAAGGTCCTTTTGCCTGACATTGTTTTTGGGTGATGGGGTCCTTCCCTTTACAAGAATCTATTGGCAAAGCAACAAACTCACAAAGCTGCCTCAGACAGTCATGGTAAGCAATAGAAGCCGGTTTGCCAATTATATCATCTTCCACCTCAACAGTTATCTCTGATCTATATGGTTGCCTTCTTTGCTTTTTTTGGGGAAGATGTTGTGTCTCTTGCTCTTGCTCCAGCACAGAGAGATCTTCTTCATGATCATCTTGATCTGTGTCGTCTCCCGCGTCATGCAGTGTCTTCCATGGTGACTGATGGACATTCTTCAAGGATGAACCCAGTATTCAGAGATCTGCCTTTGCTGTAAAAATGAAAGAATATTTCTATAATGTTTCAAATTATTAATAATACTAATAATCATAAGCGAAATATAAAATCAGGTAAAATAAATGTCATAACAGGTTGGTTATGAAGATTGGTAATAACCATACCACACACGAAAAAGTGGCACGTAATCTGGGTCGTCGCTGTCATGTGTCCTCCTCTTCCAACAGCAAATCTGATTGCGCCTCCATGTCTGGATGCCAAGAAGGATCGTATTCGTCCTCATCGTAGTCAATGCTGATGACAGACAACCCCAGCTAGTTACATTATGTTACACATACACAGAATTTACAGAAATAATAACCCATAAAATATCATGAAAAGTCTCATCTTATGTCCTTGAAAACACTTACATAGAGTTTGTTATATCATTAAATGCGTCCTCATTGATGTCACCCAATCTTTCATCTGCTGATGTAACACTGCATTTAGGAAATCAGAAAGAAAGTCAGTATTGCATAATTATACATTTGGATGAGTGAATAAAAGGCCTCTTCACTTTAAAAAGATGTTATTTTTAAACATTTGACAAGTAAAACCTAGGTACCACTGTACCTTGCTTGTATTGTGAGAAGTGAGGTCTCAGCAGAGTAGCTGTCCAAACCCTCCACTCCATGAACAGAGAAATCCTCCTCTCTACAGATTGTGGCATCCCGCCACGTAAACCTCGGCCTGGACGGGCCCGAGGGACCGTGAGGGACGGGATATACCACCCCCACCCACCAGCCGGCGACGGAGAGCATCCCTGTCGCCGCCCCAATCAGGGTGATTGGTGGACACCTGGCCGGTGGCAGGGGAGCCATTTTAAAAGGAGGTCTAAGACAGCAGCACGTCACAGCACGGCACGGGAGGAAGAAGGTGCTCGTGGCAGCGAGAGAGCCTAGAGGCCCACGGAGGCCCACGGAGGCCCACGGAGGCCCTAGAGGCCCACGGAGGCCCACGGAGGCCCTAGAGGCCGCGTCTCCTTCATGGTTTGATTTAAGTGGATTGTACTCAATAAATGCCTGCAATGGCTAAAACCCCAATGCCAAGCGTGTTTGTCCCTGGCGCCGCCGCCGCCAGGGACGCCGCCGCCGCCGCAAGGGACGCCGCCGCCGCCGCAAGGGACGTCGCCGCCGCCGCAAGGGACGTCGCCGCCGCCGCAAGGGACGTCGCCGCCGCCGCAAGGGACGTCGCCGCCGCCGCAAGGGACGCCGCCGCCGCAAGGGACGCCGCCGCCGCAGCGGGAGAGAAGGCCGCAGCGCGAGGCCGGGACGGGGCTGCGCCGCTGGCAGGCGTGGACGTGGGGACAGGTCGGCCCTGTATGCTGGCGACCTGCTGGGCGCAGGGAACATCTGGTAGTCCGACCATCCCGGCGCGGGTGATGAACCGGGACACGCAGGCCCTCCTGGACACCGGCAGTGCGGTTACCCTCCTTCGCCCCGACCTGGCGGGTGGGAAGGCAGGGGAACCGATGGAGGTGGCCTGCGTCCACGGGGACACCCGGACATACCCCACGTGCCACGTGGTTGTCCGCACCACACACGGTGTGTTCACGATCCGGGCGGGGATTGTCCCCCACCTACCAGTCCCCGTGGTAATCGGGAGGGACTGCCCGATTTTCCGCCGGGGTTGGGACCCGGCACTAGAGTCCCGGGGCAGGAGAGATGTGGTTGCCGTCGCGGCGAGAGAAGCGGTTGCCGTCGCGGCGAGAGAAGCGGTTGCCGTCGCGGCGAGAGAAGCGGTTGCCGTCGCGGCGAGAGAAGCGGTTGCCGTCGCGGCGAGAGATGCGGCTGCCGTCGCGGCGAGGGATGCGGCCGGCGCCGCTGCGAGAGGTGAAATCGCCGAGCGTGCCGAGCTTCGACCGAACTGGCTTGGCAGTGTAGAGAGGCCTTATGCTGGAGAGAGGGCAGTAGTGCGCACCTAAAAAAGCAGCCAAATAACACAACACACACGCACCACGGCGGGTGCTGACTGACTACACACACACGCACGCACGCACACCACGGCGGGTGCTGATTGACTACGCACACACAACATGGCGGGTGCTGACTGACTGCGCACACACAAAATCCTCCGTTCCTAGCCTACTCACCGTTAGATGAGCTGGAGGCGAAGTAGCCTCATCAGAGACTACTTGCGTTAAACAGCAAAGTCTCAGAGCTTGGCGTCTTAAATCTTTTGCAGACTTTTGTAAACAAGTCCTGCCTTCCTCTGCGTGCAGTATCACATAAAAATACGTAATGTTGGGTCGCCATGGTTGTTGTTTATAGAGGGGGGTTCCGTTTAATTTAATATTGCATAGTTTACAAAACTCCCGCTCAGCCCCTTGCATCTTACGCGTGACTGTGACGAGTGTGTCTCTAACCTTCCGGGAGTAGTAGCAGGATTTGAGACATTTCAATTCAAAAACGGTTGTGAAAGAAAAAAAAGTTCACTGTATCCGGCCCTTTACCTTTTAAGCTAACATATATATAAAATAAATAAATAATATAACTTCAGAATAATCTGGCGGGCCAGATATTATGTCTTGCGGGCCAGTTATGGGCCGCCAATTGCCGGCCCCTTTCCTTACTTCCCGTTTTTAAGGAGCTCTTATTTTAGTGTTAGACTACAAAGTAATTGCTTTGGATCTGTGTGGGTGATATTGCTTTTTATTACGAAGCACTTTGTTAGTGCTATACAAATAAAGTCCGATTTTAGTAGTTGACAACTAATTGATTAACTGTCTAATCTTTGCAGCTCTACAAAGAGGCGTTGTCTTGAGCAGCCATCAGACACGGATGAAATGGGTTTCAAGTGACTCAACAATCATTCTGGATCGGTCCACAGAAGGAAGTGGCAGCCAAGGCTCAGAAAGTCAGTTAGAAGGTAAGTTTCAACTTTTTATTTACACATTTGCCCTTGTGAGGTACTTATATTTTAGATAAACTAATAAACCCATGTTATGTTTTTAAAACCCATGTGTCTCATTCGTTGCATTATTGCTCTTTTTAATTTAATGTAATTTTTGGTTCCAAAATACCGAAATGATCCTTAAAGTACATTATCCTATCAGAAATATGTCTGTTATGTGTTGAAGGAAAAAGGAGATCCCAAAGCCTGCCTGAAGAAGCACCCTCAGTCCTGTCCAGTCCTGATGCTGAGTTTGTCCAACTGTCTCATGACTGTGTGTAGTGGGGTTGAACTTGTGTGCTTGCATGCAATTGTATGTGATTGCATATGAGTTTCAAGCAAATAGTTCTCATGCATTTATTAACAGAATAAAAAGAAAAGGCATTTAAATGGTCAAAATTCGAAAAATGAATAGGTAATTAGTAGCTAGGAACAGGGCTGATAATTGTTAAAAGATTAAATTCCATGAAAGTTTAATCTAATGTATGATTTATATTGCAGTTTTTTGACATATTTTGTCATGCAACAACATGAGATGAACTTTTTTTAAACTGAGGCATATAAATTTATTTTTTTTGTGTCTTACAGCTAACAAGTCGGCAGATGTTGACAGTCCAGACTCCTACAGTCCAGCGATCTTGGCCAAGCACTAGCCCTACATACTTTGTATAAAAGAAAAAATCCAAACCACCAGGATGTCTCTCATCTCTTGGATTTGGAATTTGTAGCCAGGAGAGCTATTGACTCAAATACCATTCGCGAGGAGGACAGACACGAGAAGGTTCTAGATGCATATCCATGTTTCAAGGACGATGGACATGTAAGTCATTATTGACTGTGCATGATTAAAACCATGGTATCACACACAATGTTTAAAAAACCAATTTCCTCTTAAATGATATATTCAAATATCTGAATTGGTGTATTTATATATTCCATAGGTGATGGAGGAGCTTCAACGCATTCTGGATAAGGATAATACCAACTTCATCGATGAACTGAAAGGAAGATGGCATGACTTCTGCCAGAAGGTGCAGTTTTTTGGTGTATGGAAAAAGGCGTTGAAACCCCCAATGGGAATGGACAAAGGTAGGAATGCTGTTTTGGTGTTATTAATGATTAGGGTTTAAGGTGGACCTACAGGCATGTTAATTGTCAATTACATGAGCTAGTGTTTTGTCCTTTTTCAACTATGACCCATTAATGGCTGAATGTTTTTTATTTTTTCAGCAGTGTGTGTTGTATACCTTTTGATCAGATTTGACCTTGTGCACTTTGTCCAAGTGTTTAAGTAATGAATATTTTCCTGTACAGCTGAACAGGCTCTTGAGATCCTACGTGTGCTGCCATCACTGTTCCCCTCCACGTCTGCTCCTCCAAAGAGGGTACGAAATGCGAGTGAGGCTCTGGTGCATGTCCTCGAGGTGAGCTATCTGAAATGTTGCAGGATCATTTTGACTGCAGTATCGGAATTTTTTTTAACTTAAGGTGCTGCCTCTGAAGACTCCCAATGTATTTCCTATTCCATACTGTATGTTCTAAGCCTTCAAAGACACCAGAAAACATTTGGTTTTAGAAAGAGGATTTTCAATGGGTAGATGTCTTGGCTATGTCACAGTACAAAAATGGGTGCATTACATGGTAGCAGGTTTTATCACCAATGATAACCAAGCAAGACTAGCCTAGCCTTGGTTTTTAGTTATTTTGGAAGACTAGACGTGTATAAACAATAAATGCATTGGGATAGTCTCAGTACTGTAACTTGTCAGAATTTTACTTTGTAAAGTTATGTGTTTGGAAACGACCTTCTAGCCTAGGTTGTTCCGAATGACCAAAATGCATTATCCTGACAGAAGGATGTATGTGTTACAGGAAACGGAAGACCCCAATTCATACCTGAAAAAACGGCCTCTCTCCTGCCCAGTCCTGATTGTCAGTCCGTCCAACTGCCTCCTAGCGGTAGGAGATCTGGGAATAACCACCTTTCCAAAAGACAAGCTTACCGAGAGTGCTTTATACCTAATGGCTTACTATTATACCCTACACCTGACCTATCCAAAGTGTGTAGCCACTCTGCTTTCGGTCATCCAGACGGAGGTCCTCTTAGACAAAATCCATGAGAGAGATCTCACATCGTCTTACAAGAAGAGCATAGCTGAGTGGGAAGCTTTTATTGGCCAATAAAACCACTGGTCAGATATGTGGTGTACAGGATAGCAGGGTTTCCCCCAGCACTATCTTGTTAAGGCGGCCGCCTTAACAAGACTAGGGCCCCGCCTTGACTACCAATGTATTGAAAAAAAAAAGTAAAAAAAAAAAAAAATGGCATTCGTAATACTCAGGTAATACTGTTTACAACATTAGTCGTGCCAATAAAGTTTTTTGAGTGTAATTGAGACGGGGACATCTGGTGGTTGAATATATTGTTGCATAGTCTATCATAGTCACCTGTCAATCTACCGCCAGTGACGTGCGGTGAGGTCAGTGAGTGGGTAGGCACTGAGTTCTGAAAGCCAGATTTCTCTAAACCTATATATTAAAACAACAAACAGGCACGCACGGCCGATTTCAAATAAGTTCCTCCCTTTCTCACACACACACACAGACGGGACGTATATGAAATGTCACGACGGTGACTTCAGGTTTGCCCGTAGCCTACTGTAGTTTGGACTAAATGATTAAACATCGCATCCATCGACTTAACGGACCCCTCCCTCACACCGAGGGCCGAAAAAACGTAAGGCAACAAGTCAAACCTTTGCCGATTCAAACTACCGGTACTACTTCTATTCAACTTAAAAAATAAAAGACAGCATTCATCATTATGTAGGACTACAGCATAACTGATGGCAACTCCACTCCATAAACTTTATCTTAATAGATAAAGTACCAGTAGCATATGCCCCATGGACCTGTCCAGCATCAGAATGTAACCATTTATCCACATTGCAGAGCTTAGGTTTGTCCGTCAGTAACAATGAAAACACAACTGCTCAATTGAATATAAAATGCAGAATGGATTGCACTCGGTATCAATTCATCCAACTTTATTATTAAATAAACCCCAAAAAAGTTTCTGACTCACCAATCTGACTCCCTGGCTGTAGAAATAAGCAATACGATAGTAATCCAGTGACCTCCAGTCTGAAATATCTGCGGGCACGGACACGGCAGCTGCAATGTTGACTTAAAAATCTGCGGCGGTAACGCAACGTGAATGAGCATAGCCAACGTAATGACGTTGGCCTAAGCTGCGTAAATGTCTAGTAATATCTCGATTTTAATTGGTCCATGAATGATATGTAACGTAAAGGCTTATGTGGCATACCATTTACGTAAAAAAGGCACAAAGAATTATGCTTATTTGCGTACATTTGAAATCATACAGAATCAGGTGCGCATGCTCACCTGATTGCCGTCCACAATGAATAGGTGGTTAATTTGAACGGAATCCGACATCACAAACTGTCATCTTCCACAAACTGTCAATCAACCATCAGCTTGATTTTTCTTAAAAACCGGCTTAAAGCAACAAGGTAAGATCATTATTAACCTTAACTCTCATAAATTCAAGAATACTCTTAAATTCAAGAATAAACTTAACTTTACGTTCGAATTTAAAAAAAGTTGAAAACATAGGCTACAGTTATTGAAACCGTACCTGTGCACATGGTTTTATCTTGCAATAGGCCAATATAGCCTAGCTCAATGGATGGCAAAAGACAGCCCAAAATTTTGGGCTTCTTTATGCAAAGAAGCAGGCCAACTTCGCCGTCGTCGGCACCACCTCCTCCGCCTCCCCCCCCACCCCCGGATCCACAGCAATCCTCTAAACACAGAGTTAGTGGATGGAACACGGAGTGGGCTATGGACCAAAAATACGCCAGTTGGCTGTATCATACCGAACACGGTGAGTTTTATTTATTTATTATTAATTAATTAATATTTTGATTATAACATTGTAGGGCTTATTAAATCACGAGTCAATGCGTCATTCCTAGGGATGTTCTGCAGAATATGTAGATCTAACCGTCAATCAGCAACACGCGGCCCTACTCAAAGGCCATTCATAGAAATCCCATGCACGAACTATAGACGTGATGCCTTGGATCAGCACATGACGTCCAAGAACCACTCTGCATGTGTGGCCATCACAGCCAAAACCAGCAAAAGTAAGTGTTTCTAAATGATAAATGAATTAACAAACTAAGAATATTTTATTTCTTTTATAATAATAATAATTATTATTATTAATAATTTATTATACAACTTATTGAATATTTCTTAATTAGGTCTGTCAATCAGTGAGGCATTTCAACCGATTGTCAACATGGAGCATGAGGCCATAATTGGTGGTTTTAAATGCCTTTACTGGCTTGTCAAGCACGAGATTGCACACCACACCAACTACCCTGCATTGCTTGATCTGGCAGACCTTCTAGGTTGCGAATATTTTTCCAAATTGAGGGTAAGATTTTTCATTATGAATGTATTATGATTGATGAATGAGTATGAATGTAGTTATGACATACTTTTGGTAAAATTAACTGTTAAGGCACAATTTTTTTTCTTCTAGATTGATCAAAGAACAAACTACAGGTCCCACAAAATTGTGGACGACATGCTGTAGATTTTGGCCGAAGTGGTGGACAAGCCCATTTCAGCAGCAATCAAAACCTCAAAGGCTGTAGGCCTGGAAATAGATGAGTCTTAAAACAACTTAAAACAACTGGACATTCATGTCAGGTAGAGTAGTTGTCACCTCTTAAGCGCCTTGTGATGTCCTCTCTGTGTAATAAAAACAGGATCAAATTTAATGATGTTATACACATTTCAGGTATACTGACAAAGAAGGGCAGCTCTTCTGCCAGTTCCTGGATCTGGTATCCATACCAGATGGCATGGCAAGAACCATTGCCGAGGCAGTGAAGGAGGTCATTATAGAAAAGGGAATTCCTCAGGATCGGATTTATGGCCTTGGCACGGACGGAGCAGCAGTCATGACCGGTAGAGTGAATGAATGAAGAAAATTTACTTTGAATTTAATGTTGACTATAATGAACAAGTTTGCCTTAATCTATAACTTTTAATGTTTTTAATTTAGGAAAACATAATGGCACAGCCAAATTACTGGCCGACACCTGGCCAGGATTAGTGACAGTGCATTGTGCTGCTCATCGCCTCGCCCTCGCTTGCAAGGATGCTGCAGATGGAGTGCCCTACATGAAGACCTTCAGAAAGCACCTGCAAGATCTTCATCTTTATTTTAGGAATAGTGCAAACCGCACTAGTGCCCTCAAAGCAGCTGCCAGTGTTCTCCAAGTAGCCGCCCTCAAAGTGACAGTAAGAGAAACAACTTAACATCGAGTTCCTTATAGCAATATGCATTTAAATGATTCTCCCATTAATCACCTCACATTGCCATCCCCAGGAGGTTAAGGACACTAGGTGGCTGTCTCAAGAAAAGGCCATTTCCAATCTGCAACGGAATCTGCCTGCAGTGCTTGCAACACTTGCGGAGGAGGCAGATCTAAAGAAGGACCCGGTGGCAAGAGGGTTATACACATACTGTGCAACGTACAGATTTGTTGCAGCTGTACATCTCCAGGCTGACATCCTGCCCCACCTGGCCCGGCTCTCCAAATTATTCCAAAAAGAAAATGTGAACTTCATGGCAATTAAGAACCATGTAAGTTGTCATGTTTTTTCAACTGATGTTTATTTCAATTTCTTAATAATTGCATGTTAGTCATTAAAAATAAAATTATGTTTGATTTGCATGTGTTTTTAGGTTCCTGTCACAATTGAGACACTGAGGCAAATAAAGGCAGCAGGTGACAAGCAACCTGAGGGCTCCTTTTTGGCTCAGGTCAATGAAAAGGTCAACAACCTTAACATTGACGCAGAGGAAGAGAGGGTGAGACGTGACAGAGGTCAGCCCACATCCACCGGGAGGTTTTGGACAAAGTTTCAGAACGAGGTAAGCTCAACGATGAATATATAGAATATCTTTTGAAATATATCTATCATTAATGATTATTTTCTCACGTCCACTGTTTAATAGGTCATGGACCCCTACATCGACCGTCTCGTGGAACACCTGGAGCTGAGGTTCCAGCAAGTGAGCATTCTGGGTGCCTTCAACGCTCTGGGACCACCAGGTCCACAAGCTGACGAGGGTCAGGCCATCTCGGACCTTAAGATGTTGGCGAAGCAGTTTCAGGTCATTCAAGAGACGCCACTGCTCCATGAGTGGCAAAGCTTCAAAGTGCTTGTGACTACTGGAATATTAAAAGTGAGTATTTAAAACCTATTAAGTTGTTTGTATATGTTAATGCATATCAGTCAGACATTGACCAATTGTTTTCATCCATCAGGACAAATCCCAACTGGAAATAATGAAGGCAATGACATCTCAGTATGATGAGCTACATCAGCTGTATCCAAACCTGTCCCTCCTGTCAGCGATCGCGCTCACGATACCAGTGGCAAGTGTCAATTGTGAGCGAGATTTTTCTGCCATGAATAGGGTAAGCCCATCATCTTCTCACTATCTTAGTTCAAATTTTAAAATATTAAATATACAACATTGACTTCATTCACTCTATGTGTAGATAAAGACAGACCTGCGAAACAGGCTGCAGGGCAAGAGTCTTACAGCCTGCATGAAGATCAGCATCAATGGCCCACCAGTGTCTAAGTTCAATTACAGCAGGGCGCTGGAACTGTTCTTTGCACAGCCACGCAGAATTGCATGCAATGATGCCTCTTGTCAGCTGTGCCGCAAATAAGATCCAAAAAAGGAACTGTAAATAGTTGAATTTGCATACAAAAGTTAAGTGTATTGTCCATTATTTGTATTTAATTTGCAGACATTATTTTTTAGTGTCTGCATGTTTGCACAACATTTGTACCTACTGTTGTTTATTTATATGGAAATAAACTGGCATCTTTGAGCAAAATACCCCCAAAATTTTTCCAAATTTTTTTGCCAACACCACCGACTGCTTACCACCTTGATTGAGACATTTACTGGGGGAAACACTGGGATAGCACTTCCTCTCTCCCGCCAAGGTTGCCACAGTCCATGTTCATTGCATGTTTTCATGTTGGAGTAGCGTAAATACTGTGAGCCAAATTGTTGAAGAAATGAAGCTGATTCCCTTTTATGTTCAATTAAAAAAATGTGGTTAAATGCAGGACTAGTTTTCATTTATTCTGTTTTATAATAAATAATTAATGTCTTGAATCTAGTAGGTGAATGTCTTGAATCTAGAACGGTATTACTTTTGTAGAGCTTAAAATAAGGTAAATACACTTGATGACAGGATGGTAAATTACTTTTTATGATGGCAAAAGAGTCAGGAAGGCTAACTTCAAGACATTTTGTCTCAAAAGCCATTTTCTAATCTTATTTCAAGTGACTGTTGGACTTAAATCTAAAACAGTGTAACAATTATTTAACAAAAATGTTTAAATACACTTGAAACAAGCAGGATGACAAAAAAAAGATACTGCTTTTTAGAGGAAAATACTATTTTTGAGCATGACAAGCTTATTATGAGACACACAACATCACAATACTAGTAAAATATAGCTAAAAATTAGTTTTCCCAGCTAATTTCAAGATCACTCTTATTTTGTATCTTGTCTTACCCTCTGACGCACTGGACCTGTGCTCCCGGTTCCTGGAGTTCTTCCACAACAAAGTGGAGACCATTCACAACCACCTCCTCCAACACTCTCCGTCACTGTCTCACACTGACCTTCATCTTGGTGCCGACACCCTGCAGTGCGGTCTCTCCGCCTTTGCAACACTGGACGCTAACCAGGTGCACGACTTAGTGTCCCGAGCCAAGTCCTCCTCCTGCAAGCTGGACCCCATGCCCACCTTCCTGGTGAAAACCTGCCTACCTGTTATCTGCCCCTTCATAACTGACATCAACTGCTCGCTTGGTTCTGGTGTGGTGCCCGCAGGCTTCAAAACTGCAGCTGCAACTGTCATTCCCACCCTAAAAAAGACCGGTCTGGACCCCGACGACCCCAACAACTACCGCCCGATCTCCAACCTTCCTTTCCTAAGTAAAATCCTGGAAAGAGCAGTGGCTTCCCAGCTCCAACACCACATGGCCCACCATGAGCTCTTTGAACCCCTTCAGTCTGGCTTCAGAATTCACCATAGCACCGAAACTGCCCTCATTAAAATCACTAACGACCTCCTCACTGCCGCCGACAATGGCCTCATCTCCGTTCTTATCCTCCTCGATCTCTCAGCAGCCTCTGACACAGTATCCCATTCCATCATCCTCACCCGTCTTGCTGAGCTCATTGGTCTCAGTGGCTCAGCCCTTTCCTGGTTTCAGTCCTACCTCGCCAACCGCCAACAATACGTCACCTTGGACGATGCCGCCTCCATCACGGCACCAGTCAACCATGGTGTTCCCCAGGGATCCGTGCTTGGCCCTTTACTATTCACCATTTACATGCTCCCCCTTGGTCAAATCATCCGTCATCATGGTCTCAGTTTCCACTGCTATGCTGATGATACCCAACTATACATCAGCACCAAACCCTCAACTCAGTTTCCACCGGCCCCAATCATCAACTGCCTGCAACTGGTTACCTGTTAAGTCCCGGATCAAGTTTAAAATCCTCCTACTCACCTACAAGTCCCTGCATGCTCTGGCCCCCCGTCTACCTCTCTGACCTCCTCCATCCCTACACCCCCCTGCGGTCCCTCAGGTCCTCTGCTAAGGACCAGCTGGAAACCCCCCGCACCAGACTCAAGACCTTTGGGGACAGGGCCTTCTGCGCCTCTGCCCACACTCTGTGGAATCTGCTCCCCCTCCATATCCGCTGTGCCACTTCAGTGGAGTCCTTCAAAAAGCTCCTGAAGGCACACCTCTTCTTAGAGGCCTATGGCCTTTAACCTGCCCCCCCCCCCCCCCCCCCCCCCCGTGTACACCTCTTGTAAAGCGACCTTGGGTACCTTGAAAGGCGCTATATAAATTTAATTTATTATTATTATTATTATTATTGTTAGGCTTCAATATAATGTCTTATTTCAAGAAATCTTACTAAGACAATTTTCACTTGTTCCATTGGCAGATATTTAAAAAAAAAAAAGCAAAAATATCTTGCATTAATATTTTTTTGCTTATTTTAGGAGTGGCCTTTTTTGCTGTGTGTGTGTGTGTGTGTGTGTGTGTGTGTGTGCGCGCGCATGTTTGTGCCACCTTGCCTTAGCTCCTTTCTGAACAGCGGCCTGTAAAGGGTGTAACAAGATAAGGAAGAAACGAGGAGAATCCATGTCAACACAATATGCTGTTGTGTATAAAACTCAATTACAACAAGTAAGAATTCAGAGTTTACCTAATTCATTATTTAAATTATGATATTTTTACTGTAATGTATCGTTGCAACAGTATTTATATTTACTGTTAAATTGCATCCTTTTGTGGGACTACTGCATGTTTCTAAAACCCGCCCCTTAAATCGTTTAAATCAAAATACCTGTGTGTAGAGGGTGTTGCAAGATAAGAAGAAAGAAACACAAGAAGAATCCAACCCAACAAGATGACTCATTGAAGAGAAATGAATGTAGAAAATAACCCTGTCTATTAGAGAATCACACAACAGTACAAACATGCTTACCCTTACTCTGAGTATTTCGAGGACACTGTACACACTGCTATTCTGAAAAGTGAAATAATCCATTGAAGAGATTCTACTGATTTATACGTTCACGCTGAAGCAAATCAAGTGTTCATGTAAACAAGAGGCTAAACTGTCTTAAGAGGATGGAGGAGAATTCTACAAGTATGAAATCAGCAAAAACAGAAAATAGAATGCATATTCACTTCATGTGTTTCTATTCATTATGTTTATCAGTCTCTTTATTGATAACATGATATCTACGTTTCTCTGGGTTCTGCTGTAAAGAAGGAGCTGCATCAGTGACTTAGTGTCTCTACGCGCTGTTTGAACTGTCAAGCTTATCTCTGTTTTTATGTCTGAGCTGGTAGATATCAAATCTCTCTGCCTAGCATTCATATTTTAATGAAGTTATTATTCCTCATGAAATAGTGAAGTCATGGAACAGCAGCCACTAGCAGGGTTGTCTGAGAAGATTGGTTCACAACATTATTTCCTTGGATGAGTCAGAGGGTTTTGTGTAACTAACTATCTCTCTGAGAACCGCCTTGCACTGGCTTTACCCAGTTAGAAGGTGTTTTGCGGTCTGTGAGAGCATTTCATTTTTCTTTGTGTTGGATTCCAACAGATTTCTCCTGAATCTGCATAGCGTGAGACTTTGTGGTGACTGGATGTTCTGTGTTTGGTGGAGTGCAGCAGGCAGCACAGATGGTGACAGGGTAACCTGCACTCAACCCTCATGTGTGCACATTTTAATTGACATAAACACACCCCTGTGCTGACAGCCTTCCCTGCCTTCTTCGCAGCCTTTGGCTTCAATCCAGATTTTAGAAAGGCGTGTGTCCTACAGTGGTTTGGCTTTTTAAAACTAGAGCAAATCAGAATGCAGGACATTCTCTCAATATGTTGGAGCCGGGTCAAGGGTTAGAAATGCTGTGCAGTCCCACCTCAAGCAGGACACCTTTGCACTGATGTCATGGAACAGCAGCCAATAGGAGGTTCGTCTTAGAGGAGGAGAAACTGGGAGGTTAACTTGTCCAACTGGTTGGTTCACAACATAATTTCCTTGTAACCGAGTTGGATGGTTTGGTGTGGCTCACTGCATAACAGCAGGGAGAAGACTCAGGTACTGTTCTCCACTCTGATCCGTGAGTCATCATAAATATCTATAACTTATTTATCATATTAATAGGTTGATGGTTAGTTTTCTGAAAAATAAATGGTTTTAAACGTTAGTAGGCTAAATATATGGTTGCATTGCTATTTGTCAAAATTGATATTTGTCCAAAGTGACTGACAGTGAATTCAGATACAGGTCTTTAAGGAGCAGGTAGGTGTTGGAAATTGCAGAGGCAGGTCATTAAAGGTCCCATGGCATGCTACGTTATAGACTGTACAGCTCCTAATACAGTACTTGAAGACGTTCAAGAAATTCAGCCTTGGTGCAGAATTACAGTCAGTACAAGCCAGTCCCACAATGAGCTTTCCACAAAAGTGCTGTTTTTTAGAGGCGGGTCAAGGTGGAGAGTGGGGTTGTGGCCCTGAGCAGCTTGCTGTCACGGTACCATGCGCTCGTGTTTACAGTGGATGTATCGCAATGGCGAGGCGCGCACAACTTTTGGCCGTGTTCTGTAAATATATGACAACACTCAAATTTAAATAATATATAATACATAGATATCTATATAATGTAATATATATTCTCACGTCCAATAGCTGTGTGCGCCTCCAGACGATATTATGAATCTCAAATGACTGCGTCGGTGGTTCTTCCCCTTTCACATTAATCTGAAGTAGTCTGAACCGCGACATGGAGGAGAAAAGGATTGTTGCCCATGATGTTGACCTCGATTGTCTCCCGCTGGAGCCCCGCTGCCCGCTACTAAGGCACCACCGCCTCGGCAGTGAGCGGTGGGCAGCGCCGAGGCACAACCACCCCGCGGCGGCGGTGCCTCAGCAGCAGGCAGCGGGGCTCCGGTGGAAGACAATCGCGGGCAACAATCCCTTTCTCCTCCATGTCTCAGTTCACGTACTTCGGGGAGTTAAAGCCAAAGTTCCTTTCCCCCCAATTCCTTCTCAACCATGGCTGAGATATCCCCAACTGTACGGTGACCAGACGTCCTCTTTTTCCCGGACATGTCCTCTTTTCGAGACCTAAAAAATGCGTCCGGCAGGGATTCCAAAAACGTCCGGTATTTTGCCTCGTCGCAAAAAAAAAATATATATATTATTGTTATTATTATTATTATTTATTTTTTTGCCTCGTCGCATATTTGTGTTTCTGGGTCTTTCACATAACCTACTAGTTATTACCATTGTATATGTCTATGGTTATTACGGCCTTCCAAGTTCTGGAAATGGTTTACGTTCCACCTTCTTGCGCGAGCTGACTGTAGAGAGTCTGTCATTGGGCGACCGATCTCAGGGTTGCCAGAGCCACGATAATTATCCTCCAAATACGACAATTTTGAGCCTTTGGTACGTTACTTTGCCATTTCCAATCTGGCAACATTGAGCACCTTGCCGCTTCCACTCTGTTTACAACAGCACATTACATCTGCAGCCATGCCTAAACGTAAATGTAAGTTCACGGACGAACTAAAGAAAAAATACCCATGTTTTCGCCTCGGCCGTGATGCTTCGGAAGCTGAGTGCATGACATGCAGAGCAGGCACTTTCGTGTCAGTGGCAAATAAAGGTGGCAGCGATTTGGAAGCTCACGTGCACTCTACAAAACACAAAACTGCAGCAAGAGGAGAGAGCTCATCGAGTAAAGTGACCGACTTTTTTGTGAGTAAAACCGACACTTCTGTTACGGCTGCAGAGGGTACCCTTGCTTTTCACACTATAAAGCATCACAACAGCTACGATTTTCCCAGATTCGGTGACAGCTCAAAAAATCTACACTACACTACACCCCCCCCCCCCCCCCCCCCCCCCCCCCCGCGACGAAGTGTCCTCTTTTTTACAAACTCAAATCTGGTCACCCTACCCAACTGCAGTCTCGTTGTGGAATTACCAGAGACATCAGAGAACCCGATGTGTTATGTGCAATAACACCAACAGCAGAAAGGTTATCCAAATAACACTGAAGTGTACAATACTTGCGTTACATTGTGTGTATTCACACACATACACGCGTGGTTCTTGCCCGGTCGTAGCTCATTGGCCGGCCAAATTCTCTTGGCGGGCAAAGTAGAGAAAGGGGAGGTAACATGTCCCACCATTTCTAGCTACTTGGGGACCATAGGCAGGCTAGGGGAACTCTATATTAATGTTAGTGAAATTGTCATGCCATGGGACCTTTAAGGAGCGGGTAGGGGTTAGACATTACAGACACAGGTCTTTAAGGAGCAGGTAGGGATTGGAAAGTACAGAGAAGGGCCATTAAGGAGCAGGTAGGGGTTAGACAGTGCAGATCATTAAGGAGCAGGTAGGGGTTAGGGGCATATCTGCTCTATAGGATACTACAGGTAAGACTCTGGGCATTGGGGATCGAACCAAGAACCTTTCAGCTTGGATTCAAGCAGTTACTGTAACAGTTCACAATAATTATTAAATTTGTTTTCTTATTTAGGATTTGTCCGAAATCAAGGTGTCTTTGGGGAACTTTAAAGGTACTTGGGATATAATGTAGATGTATGTACGATATCCGCGTGGTGAGCTTGATCTTGATCAGACACACAATGTCTATGAATCTGCATCCAGGAAAGACCAACCAGCCATGTCCCAGTTCACGAATGAATAGATGCAGAAAATGTGCAACAGCGCCCCCTAGGGTCACTTTTTTCGGTGGGTTGCAGTATTCTGTGTAACACCCGCTCGCTCTCCTTGCTTGACTGATAGCTCTTCCTCGGGTCCCTGGAAGTTAACACTGAATATCATACATTGAATTTTGCAGCTGAATTTGGCATGTTGATTTGGGGACGTTGAAAATATTTAAGTTGAATTATTTAACGTTGATTATTTGATTTTGAATTTTTTGACATTGAAAATAAAGCTCTAAAAGATTTATTGACAATTTTAAGGGTTAAATTCAGAGGCAAAAAATCCAGATACGTGATTTCAATGCATTAATATTCAGTGCTTAGAATTCAATGGCTTTTTTTTTTCGAAATCCGATGGCACGCATTTACTTAGTATTTTCAAAACACATCTCAGTAGTAATGTTTTTGGCGGCCTGTTTTAATTTTAGTTTTAGTCTAGTCTTTGTGTCAAGCTGTCATTTTAGTTTTCATTAGTTTCAGTCATGTTCATGCTCTTTTCAGTCTAGTCAAGTTTCAGTCCACTAAAAGTCTGAGCATATTCGTCTTATTTTAATCAGAATTATCCATGACTATTTTAGTCACTGTTTTGTAATTCAATTCTATTTAACTCATTCAATATAGTATAAGGACCTTATAGTATTGACAAAAACAACATTTAATTTTTGCCAAACCAATTTCACAATTCAAACAAGGTAATGTTATTATATTATTGTTACCTTATAGACTCAAGAACACATCCATTCCAGACACGGAAGACACTCTGATAAGAATTTACAACGTATTTATTTTACCAACCAAACATGTTCCGTCCACATTAGGATGGCGAATTTGACACCGAAAACAATGCTTTTTAAAAATGATTGCTGAGGTGAATTAATATGAAAATGCTGGGTTCGCGTTGTAGTGTGGTCAGGGTAGACGGAGGCTTTCAGATGGCCATGACACTGCCATGATGCTGCCACAAGCTTGTGCTCGAGATCGAGATGCTCTTCCAAATAAAAATGGCGGGTGAAATGGAAATGATGATTTCTCCGTGCAATGTGCCTTGTATCAGTTACAAGGTACAACTCGACATACTATCTCATACATAATCGTATCTCCAACGCCGAAGGCGAGCGTTTTACTTGCTGTGCTTAAGCGATAGGAGAAAACCGCAAAGACGCCGATTCAAACTGTACTTTGAGCGGCGTTTAAAAAAAAAAAAAACTCATCTTTTTACTTTTGGTTTGAACCATATTTTTTCTTGTGAGTGAAAATGATTAATCAGCTGATCGCGCGCCTGTAATCTAAACAGAGAGGCGTGGCGGGAGTTGCGTAACCATGATAACTGTTTATCAAAATCATTTCGTGGATGCAAAACATTCCGAAAACGATAGTGTGGACAGAGATAATTTCACTGCGACTGTGCGTTTTTAGATTTACCCGGATTAGTATGGACAGGGCCTTAAATTTTCATGAATGCTACCACCACAGCTGCATCTTCTGAATTTAAATAATGCTGTGACGAGCGAGGATTCAGGAAGCAACATAATCTGATACAGCCCCAGAAATAAATAAAATAAACCATTTTACTCGACTAGTTTTGGTCAACGAAAATGAAACATTTTAGCAGGGATGTATTTTGTAAAACACATTTAGTCTTGTTTTATTCGTCAACAATATTGCATTATTTATTTAATTATAGTTATTGTCACATGACCAGCATTTACATTGCGTCTCGTCTCGTTTCCTCACGTGATAAAGTTGACGACGATATTTACCGTATTTTCCGCACTATAAGGCGCACCGGAGTATAAGCCGCAGCAGCTAAATTGAATGATGTTTGCATATATAAGCCGCACTGGAGCCCGCCGCTTAAAAATCCATAGATTTAGGAGGTCCCCTAGTGGCCGTTAGCTATAAAATTCAAAGATTAGCCGCACCGTTATATAAGCTGCAGAATCGCAAAATGGGAAAAAAGGCGCGTCTTATAGTCCGAAAATTACGGTAGTCATAATTTTCGTTGACAAAAGCAACACTACTCTAGCCTGGCTCCGCCCGCCTAAGTACTTCCGCTCAATTTGAATTTCCCTTCAGTACTAGTTCTGGATCTGCGGTATGTTAGTGGGTTTTCTCTGTCAAAATTTTCGGGGCCTGCCCTTTATTCCGACGCCTCATTGTTCCGACGTCTCAATGGTCCGAAATATTTCTCATTAGATCGACATGCCACCATGCCGACGGTTCAATGTTCCGAAAACGGAACCCATTGGTCCGATGGTCCGTTTGTCCGACTTTTCAAAAAGGAGGCGCATTAGGCAGACGGTTCAATCTGCCGAATAGGCCTACATATAGGCTGTGTCCCAATTCATAGGACGCATCCTTCGTAGACCGCGTCCTTCGAAGGATGCGGCCTTCGTAGGCCGCGAAGGACACTCCGAAGGCCGAAGAAATGGGACGGTCTAGCATACGGAGCATTTCCGGTTTAAGTAAAAAAGCGTTACCGCCCTTTACCTTCCGTGACCACGTGCTGCTGCTGTCACCTAGCAACCCTGACAGTTGACCTGACCTGTTAGCAAACAGAAGTTATACCGGACAGCGCGAAAAAAAGAACAAAGAAACCAAATAAACCAACAAAGAAACCAACAAAAATGATTATTGATCATTATGTTTTTGTATATAGTAGTTTTATAATAATTGTTATAAATAGTCAGATGAATGTTTTTTGTTGTAAATAGTTGTATTGTTGTATATATGTTTTATAAGTTATATACGAATACAATAGTTAATACAAAAAAGTTAGTTAGGGTTTTAATAAATAGTTAATCAAAAAAGTTAGTTAAATAGTTAGTTAATAAATAGTTAGTTAAATAAGTTAGTTTCAATAAATATGTAAAGAATAATAAACAATGTGTTAAATATAACAGAACATAAGTTATTTGTCCACCAAACGCTCCAAAATTGAGAAAAACCTATCCATTCTTTCCCTGCTCTCCTGGGCTCTTCTCTCCTCTGCCTCCCTTTGTAGCCTCATGTCCTCTTTTAATAACTGGAACATGTCTTCCTCTCTGTCCCTCTTTCTGGACCTTGGCCCTCACTGTCTTTCCTCCTCCCGATCCTTGTCCTCCATCTCCTGATCCACCACTGCTGTACTTGCTGTACTTGGCCCTGGTGTGTTCTCAGGGATGGAGGCAATTAGGACAGGGGGGTTGGTGGAATGCCTCTGTCCCAATACCTTATCCATGGGGACAAACCAGGGCCAAGTGGCAGCAGTGGGTTTCCCACCTACCCCCTCTCCTGACCCTGGATACAATCATGGCAGTTAACAACAACAGCAGTATCAAAACAAATTTCAGCAAAAGTGTTTATGAACTTGCATGGTTAAAACAAATAATGTATATTTAAAATGACATGTACATACTTTATATTTTCTTTTTAAATTGTCCCATTTTTTCTTTGCCTGCAGGGAGTCACCTTCCCCTGCAGGCCTATTTTCTCCAGAATTGTCCTAAACACAGAGAGATTAATCAGAGAAAACAATAGACACATTTTTCAATCATGTTAATAGCCCATGTTAACAATAGGCCATTTATAATATATACATTTGACCATCTTGTGAAGGTGACATTTAAATTAGCCCTCATCCTATATGAAGCCCATAATAATAAGACCCTTTTTCTTTGTGTGTTTTTCTAGTGCTGTCTAGTACTGATGCGAGCTGTGACATTTAGTAAACGACATCGTAGTAAACGATTTCTGGGGATGTTGTATCTGTCCTGCTGTTTAATGAGGGCTAATTTAACTAACCTTTACAAGATGGTCAAATGTAGATATATAAATGGCCTATAATAATTTTTAGCAACTAACTTACGATATAAATAAACAATTGTTTCCTTGCCCCCAAGCCACACTTGCTGAATATTTCACCCCGGTGAACAGCTCATCGTTCTCCCCCCTCAATTTAATAAATCGAGCAGTATGCTGCTGGCTCCCTAAACCAAAACCAAATGTTAGAATTAGTTTTGCTTTACACTACCAAACAAAAGCAGCTTAAATAGCAAAATAACCAAGTTAACTGAGTAATCAATCCCAACGTCTGTAACGTTACGGTCTGAAAACCAGGGTCCACAACCTGTGTTCGCGTTGGTCCATTTATCTAACGTTACAGAATAGCAAATTATCTATATAATCGCCACAATTTCGGTAAATATAACCATTTTGACCTCTTAAATTTGAAACTATAGGGCTTAACGGGTGTTCTTAGTTAACGTTACAGCGTTACTAACTGTAACGTTACCTTACTTATATTGCATATTACTTTAATGAAAAATGTTTTAAGGGCCCTTGTTTTTTTTAACATTTGTATCGTTAAATACTAGAGTGACTAGAAACCAAATACTTGCATTTAAATGCAAAACTTAAATCGCCATTCTCCGCCATCTCCATTGATTGAATGCGCAATGAATCTTGGGAGGGATACGTTGGGCCGTGAAGGATCTTGGGATACGTTGGGCCGTGAAGGATACAGCCGATGCATCCTTCAAATCCGGGTAAAGAAGGCTGCATTCGTAGGCCGCATTTGAAGGACCCTTGGAATTGGGACAGCACTTGGCGCGTCGCTGTGACACAATCGGCGTCCTATGAATTGGGACACAGCCATAAAGAGTTGTATACCTCGCTCGCGCTCTCGCTCTCTCTCACTCTCTCTCCAAAATACAACATAGGCCTACATATCACGTTCACGATGAATATTGGAGAGCAAAGTGACAACGCTTCACTTCATTTGGACAGGGTGTTTCAGCCCCATGGACAGAGTGTAGGTCTAATTCTCAGCACGGGCACGAACACACACACACACACACACACACACACACACACACTTGACTAAGTACACGGTATGAGGTATAAGTTTGACTAAATCAATACCAGCGAAATTATTTAGGCTAAAAGCCCACTGTAAACACAGTAAACAACACATATAGGCCCACACACAGCTACTAAAGATAAATATTGTATTTGTTTTTCACTCACCGTTTGACTTCTTTACGGGAAAAGTATTAGTCCTTGTATAACGTGCGCTTCATAAATTCACCTCTTGTGACCGTTCAAGCCCACATCAACTGTCTGGCTTGGTGAAGTGCACTGCTGGAGCTTAGCCTATCGTCTTTTATTTTTGGTTTCATAATCACACATGTGGAATTGGCCTATTCGGCATATTGAACCGTCGGCCTAAAAGTCGGACAAACGGACCTTCGGACCAATGTCTTCCGTTTTCGGAACATTGAACCGTCGGCATGGTGGCATGTCGATCTAATGAGAAATATTTCGGACCATTGAGGCGTCGGAACAATGAGGCGTCGGAATTACGGCATGGCACCAAATTTTCTGCGTCCAATCTGCGAACAAAGGGAGTGGCTGAGATCATTGATGTTAAAGTCAGCTCTCGTTGACTGGCACCTTCACGTACGGTGATTGGTTTGTTTTACAGCTTGCGCGCAACCTGATTCCCAGCCAAACGTTAGTGATTGGTTATGGAAGATCCAGAGTGGCACTGGGCAGATCCAATAGTTTTAAACTTCAACAGACACCCGCCTTCAAGTGAGTTAACGTTTGTCAATTGAGTAGGTCCAGACTCTCTGTACAAATGAAATGAAGTACGAGAGTCTGATAGGACCAGGCTAACACTACTCAGTAGTCCTGTTAACTTCGACTGCTTCGACTTAATTTTTTGCACAAAATACAACTCAGAGGTAAAAACGAAATGATTATTTTTACATCCCATCACATGACTCTTACAATTGTGGGCTTTATAATTAAAATCTGTCTCTGACATTGCTTATATAAGCAATGTCAGAGACATTGTGTGTGTGTGTGTGTGTGTGTGTGTGTGTGTGTGTGTGTGTGTGTGTGTGTGTGTGTGTGTGTGTGTGTGTGTGTGTGTGTGTGTGTGTGTGTGCATCCCCAAAAACACACACACCGCATCCCCAAAAAGGATAATATAGCAGATAATCCGTCCACCTGGAGGGACATCTCCCTCCTACCCACCATCTACGAAGTGTATCCTGTCCCGTGTGTTGCCCTGGCTAGTGGACAATAACATCCTCTCACCCAACCAGAAAGCATACATTAACAGACAGGGCATGAATGAACACGTGTTTTGTCTGAAAACTGGGATCGATGATTTCAAGCATGAATCTTGCAAATTCTACTCTGTCTTCCTGGACTTCAGGGACGCTTTTGGGACCCTGACCCACAATGTCATGATCCACGCCCTAGAGGAAATCCAGCTACCTCGCGTGTTTATTGACATTATTAAGGATGTCTACAGCTCTTCCTTCATTCAGGTTATCTGTGGGAAACAACTCACAGATCCCGTCCCCCTCCAGGTGGGCATTAAAACCGGCTGCCCGTGGAGCGCCATCAATTTTGTCCTGGCCATCAACCAGTGGATTAGGTGGCTGTGCGACTGTGCACCACCCAATGTGATTTCCCCAAACCCCATACAAGGCTACGCAGATGATGTGCAGCTGGCTTCTCGGAAGGAGAGTGTCATCAAGGACATGCTCTCCAGAACTGACACATTCCTGGACTGGTCCGGTCTGGAGATCAAACAGTCTAAATGTGCAGTTCTATACCAGAGAAGGAGTGGCGGGAATCGCTGGTACAAACCTAAAACGGATAGGGATCCAGAGTTTTCCATCAACTCGGAACCAATCCGTGTGTACGACCTGCACGAGACGTACACCTACCTCGGGCACAAATTCAATGTAGCAGGCGAGTGGAAGAAGCAGGTTGAATATATGGTCACGGAATTCACCACCAGGCTGGATTTGATTGATGTTTCACCACTTCCTCTGCTCATGAAGTTGGAGGCCATCAGACAGGTGGCCCTGTCGAGAATTCAACATCTTTTCTCCAACGTACACCTCGCGTGCAAAACACTGCGGGAACTAAACAACCAAGTAGTTTCTGTAGTGAGGAAGTGGTTTGGACTGAACACCCATACAACCAGGGACATTATTTTCCAGCCCAAACAGGAGGGAGGTCTAGGCGTTCCAAACGTGGAGTGGATCTATAATGCCACCAGGCTGTCCCACCTGACCAATATGCTGAACAGTGATGATCGGACTGTCAGGGAACTTGCACGTTCTTCATTGTTTCTGGACATGAAGCGACGTAAAGTTCCCCTGGCAGGAGAGGGTGAGCCGAGCTTCTTAGGCTTTAGAAGGAAGCCCAACAACAAGATGGACTCACGTTCTGCTAGGTTTGGGGTCTCGTCGGACTGGCCCGACCTCAATGACCTTTGCGTGCGAGCTGGAGTCTCCCTGGACTGGGTGAAGTCTGACTCAGACACTGTAATGGTGTCTGAGGATGTAATAACTGACTGTACAATCTCAGTAAGGGTAACTGTCAATGATACTGAACATCATGTATCACCAGCTCACACACGCAGGTACCTGCTAGGGTTAGAACAGCAGAGGCAGCAACAACACTGGACTGGTCTAAAGCTACAGGGAAAGCTAGCATGTATTCCCACTGCAGATCACACAGTTTCTCACACAATATTCAAGAACTATGCAGTTGATGAGGATATTCTTACATTTGCAGTTAAAGCCAGATTACAAGTTCTTCCAACCAGACTCAATCTCTCTCTGTGGTACCCTAACAGATTTCCTCCTCATTGTCTGCACCACGACAACTCAACCATAGAATCACTGTCACATATTCTGAATGGCTGCCATGTATACAAGGGCATGTATATTTCCAGACATGATAGAATTGTTGATTTACTGGTTAAGAACATGCTTTTATATACCCCACCTTCCTCCGTTAAAGTATATACCCATTCAAGGGTTTCATCTGACATGTTCACTCTGTGCAATAACGAAGTTGACTATTTTTCAAATGTGACAGCCAATACACCAGATGTTATTGTTGTTAATGAGGTAAGCAGAGAAGTCACCATCTTAGAAGTAAGCTGTACGTTTGACTATAGTCTGGAGGAGGCATTCCTTGCCAAGGTTACAAAATACCAACTTCTCAGAAATGAGATTGCACAACTGGGGTACACCTGCAAACTACTTGTGTTTATATTTGGAAGCCTTGGCCATGTCCACAGACTCGTCATAAGGGGTTTGCAGATGGCTGGAATTTGAAGCCAAAAGCTAAAGCACTTGCAAAATTCTGCTCCATATCTGTATTAATAGGCAGCCGCCACATATGGAGGAGACGCTGCTTCCTGTATCCATAGACTGAGATCAGACATGTCAAAGAGATTCTGGGCTTGATGAGTGCATCTACCAGTGTTTGTGTTCAAGATTTGTTATTGTAAAATGTGAACATAAATAAATGACTAAAATGTGTGTGTGTGTGTGTGTGTGTGTGTGCGTGCATGTCTGTGTGTGCCACCTTGCCTTAGCTCTTTTCTGAACAGCGGCCTGTAAAGAGTGTAACAAGATAAGAAGGAAGAAACACGAGGAGAATCCAAGTCAACAAGACAACACAATATGCGGTTGTGTATAAAACTAAATTACAACAACAAGTAAGAATTGTTCTCTCGTCCCACAGACTACAGCTGCCTGTGACCGGCAATAAGCAACTTATAATAAAGCAGTGAATAAACAAATGCTGAATGGCCGTAGAAACAATATGTAGTTGTGTTTGTGTCCAGATCTCCATTCTGCTATGAGTGAGGCGAGAGAGGAAGGGGGTCCTACCTCTGAAACCACACAACAGGAACATGGCCAACAGAGCAAAGCTAAGAGGTAAGAAGAGGATCTCACTGTCTGTGAGACAGAGTGTCATCTGAGAGCTCAGCTTTGATATATTGTGACTCCATCATTAGTCTAAGAGTAAAAGCGTAAAAGTGTGTGTGTTGTGTTGAAGCGCAGATCAGCAGGAGAGAGCACACTCCCCTGGACCCAGCTGGGCTATTCTCTTTGCTTTGTTTTTGGTTGCCCACTGCATATAGGTCACCTTCTGTGCACCATTATATGAGTTTAAGAGGGGAACGATTCTGTTTTTGCAATCGTCACATTCTCCGTACATGCAGGCCTTGTTGCCAATGTCACAGCACACAAGTTGTCTAAATTTGAAGTTTCAATCAGCTGATAAAGCTTGTCAGCCAGAAAGCCACGGTTTTCATGTAACCTGCACTGGCATGTGTCACGGTCGGAAAGTGATGGGTGGACACCCCAAAAGGGTTGCCGCCGGCAAAATGAGCCGTAGGAAATTTGACTGTTGTTTTCTGACAGAAACTTCCTGTGAAGGTTCTTTATTGTGTTTTTAAGGAATCGATTTGCATTTAAATTTTCTTCATTGTTTTTGTTTGCTTTTTGCCCGTCGTCATCCGACTAACATCATCTCTTCAGAAGAATGTCTTCACCTTGCTCACCAGGGATTTAACAGTGTACCTGTTGTATGCTTGTCTGGTGGAGTTATTACATTTACATTTACATTTAGGGCATTTAGCAGACGCTTTTATCCAAAGCGACTTACAATAAGTACATTTGTCATAAGAAGTGCATCAATATATCGCTGTCGGTACAGAAAGGATGTTCATAGAACCAAGTGCAAGTACAACAATCGCTAGGCTAACCAATTCCCCGTGTTACAGCCATGATAGCAGCTACTGCAGTTGCTACACAGTTAAGTGCTATAGTACAATACAACACAATACAATACAGTGTACAATGGTGGCCAGAAGGGGGAGGGTAGCTATGCTGATTGATTGTCCAATACCACACCGAGGTTTCTGGCAGTTGGAGAGGGAGATACAGTGATGTTCTCGACGGTGACCAGTAAGTCCATGTGTGGGCATCTTTCCCTTGGATTAGGAGGAGCTCGGTTTTGTTGAGGTTAAGCCTTAGGTGATGGGCAGTTGTCCAGGTGCTGACGTCCGCCAGACATTCCGATATGCGTGTTGCAATCAGGGTTTTATCAGATGAGGGGAAAGAGAGAAATAGCTGAGTGTCGTCAGCATAGCAGTGATAGGAAAAGCCTTGTGATGCAATTACCAAGCCCAGAGATCTGGTATAGAGGGAGAACAGAAGAGGCCCCAGTACAGAGCCTTGAGGGACACCAGTTTCAAGCGTGCAAGGTTTGGACAAGGAGCCATTCCATGTCACTTGATAGGTGCGGTTCGTCAGGTAGGATGTGAACCAGGAAAGAGCAGATTCAGTGTTGCCAAGTTCGGCAAGAGTGGCAAGAAGGATCTCGTGGTTCACCGGGTCAAATGCTGCGGACAAGTCGAGGAGAATGAGAACTGATGAGAGGGACGAGGCTCTGGCAGCACGGAGGGACTCGAGGAGAGCCGTCTCGGTGGAGTGTGCCTTCTTGAAACCTGACTGGTGAGGGTCAAGGAGGTTGTTAGATGAGAGATAGGAGGACAGTTGGTTAGCAACGGCACGTTCCAGTGTTTTAGACAGGAATGAAAGAAGAGATACCGGTTTGTAGTTCTGGATGTCAGTGGTATTAAGAGTTGTTTTTTTGAGGAGAGGCTTTATTCTGGCAGTCTTGAAAGACGCTGGAACAATGCCTGAAGTGAGGGAGGAGTTGATAATTGAGGTGAGAAATGGCAGGATCTCGCTTGAGACATCCTGGAGGAGAGAGGAGGGGATAGTGTCAAGGGGGCAGGTGGTGGCATGGTTAGATGTTATTATTCTGTTGACCTCGTCAGAGGTGAGGGGGCTAAATTGGGTAAAGACAGAGGAGGGGATGGGAGGAGGGAGAATGGAGGCAGGGATAAAAGAGGAGCTAATGTCCTTCACTTTCTGGGTAAAGTAGGTAACAAAGTCATTAGCAATGAGGCAGGAAGGAGGTGGGGGTGCGGGAGGGTTGAGGAGGGACGAGAACAGGAAAAACAGTTTCCTGGGGTTTGAGGCAGAGGAGCTGATTTTGTTCCGGTAGAAGGCAGATTTGGTTGTTGACACACAAGAGGTGAAATCTGAAAGAAGGAAAAGATAGTGAGATAGATCATTAGGACAGTGTGATCTCTTCCATTTCCTCTCAGCTGCTCGCAACTTTGTTCTACAAGTCCGCAGAGGATGGGACAGCCAAGGCGGGGGCGGTGAAGATCGCGCTGGTCTGGAGTGGAAGGGACAGAGGGAATCCAAGGAGGAGGAGAGGGAGGATAACAGAGTGTCTGAAGATTCATCTGTAGATAGTTGAGAGAATCGTTCGATAGAAGGAAGTGAAGACAGAACAGTAGAGGCAAACGTAGAGGGAGAGAGGGATTTGAGTTTACGGCAAGTGGTGACAATGTGGGAACTAGAGAGGAGGGGGGGGAGAGGATTTCAAGGGGAGAGAAAAATCAACAAAGTGATGGTCAGACACAGGGAGCGGGGTAACGGAGAGGAGAGAGGTGCCGCAGGACCAGGTGAATATTAGGTCAAGCTGGTTCCCGGCCCTGTGTGTGGGAGGAGAAGGGGTTAGTGTTAAGTCAAAGGTGGCGAAAAAGTTGGTTAGTTCAGGTGAGTGCAACTTCTCTGGCAGGATGTTGAAGTCGCCGAGGATAATGAGTGGGGTGCCATCCTCAGGAAAGCAGCTGAGGAGGGCATCCATCTCGTTGTAGAAGTCATGGAGGGGACCTGGAGGACGGTAGATCACCACAATGGAGAGCTTGATAGGAGTGGTGACCGTGACAGCGTTGAGTTCAAACGCAGATCTGTCCAAGTGTTCTAGTGGAAGGACCTGGTAGGACCACAGGGGCGAGATGAGGAGTCCGTTCCCCCCTCCTCGCCCGGATGGTCTAGGGGTGTGCGAGAATGAGTAGACGGTGGAGAGGGCAGCAGGAGTAGCAGAGTTCTCTGGAGTAATCCAAGTCTCTGTCAGGGGCAGGAAGTGAAGGGTCATGAGGGACGCGTAGGCTGAAATGGAGTCTGCCTTCTTGACCGCCGACTGGCAGTTCCAGAGTCCTCCCATGACCTCAAGGTCAGTGTAAGCACGGGTAGGTGGATGGCAAAGATTAGACGGGTTACTGCAGTACGACACATAGCTGCAATAGGGCAGGTGGCCTCCCCGGGGCTTCCTCGAGGGACTCCCGCAGAGAGACTCCCTTAGTCTTTGTTTCCCGGGTCTTGACTCCCGCAAAGAGACTCCCTTAGTCTTTGTTTCCCGAGTCTTGACTCCCGCAGAGAGACTCCCTTAGTCTTTGTTTCCCGGGTCTTGACTCCCGCAGAGAGACTCCCTTAGTCTTTGTTTCCCGGGTCTTGACTCCCGCAGAGAGACTCCCTTAGTCTTAGCTTCCCGGGTCTTCGTTTGCTTGGTCCTGACGCAACAGCTGATGCTAACAATAGCTAGCCCTTAAATGTGCATGGTAGCTGAGGCAGACTTAGCTCCGCCCAGCTATCAAGCCTTTTGTTTCCCCTTAAGTGACAGAAACTACAGCCAGATATCACCCAGCCTACTTGACAAAAATGTATTATTACTCAGGTCTTCATTCTTACACGAGGTCCTGCGTTTCTTTGAAACGCCTAGAGCTTTTTCAGACAATCTCTGCAGTCTGTATTTCTTGACTATCTTCCCTACAAGACCCCCAGCCACAAAATAAAATTGTTTTTCATTTCTGGCATTCTCCTAATGTCATGAATTAAGGCTTCATGGTGCAGTAAAGCTTTCCTAACCTTGCTGTTCACAGTACAATTCTTCAGCAGCTGACAGACTTTGGACCTGGGAGTCTTTATTCTTGGTTGCTCGCTGTGTCTCCATGAACTATATATGACTATATATCTGATTCAGATTCTTTATTGTCCTTGTTTAACAGAGTTAATCAACGAAATTAAGTTTAGAGCATCACCACTGGCATAGTATATAAATATAAATATAAATATATTAATAAATAAAAAAATAAAAATAAAAAAAGATAAATAGATAAGTAAATAAATAAATAACAATAATAACTTGAATAAGAATGCAGCCAAGTCCAGTCCATAGTTGTGATGTGTGAGAGTGAGGGGGGTTGGGGGGCTGCAGTCCTGCAATAGATGGAAAATAGTGCTATATGAGTTATATGACCGAGGGGGTGGGGTGGGGGGTGCGGGGGCCAGGTTGTTCGTTCAGCAGTCTGACAGCCTTTGGATAGAGGCTATTGGTCAATCTGCTGGACCTGGAGCGGATGGAACGGTATCTCCGTCCGGAGGGCAGTCGCTGGAAGAGATGGTGCGCTGGGTGGACCTGGTCCTTTAGGATGTTGTTCACCCGGCGTAGGCAGCGGGAGGTGAAGACTGTGGAGATCTCTGGGAGGCTCTTCCCAATGATCCTCCCCGCAGCCTTGACCACTCTGTGGAGGGCCTCCTTTTCGGCCCTGGTGCAGCTGGAGAACCACACCAGGAGTCCGTAGGTGAGTACACTCTCTACTGCGCAGTGATAGAAGTTGACCATCAGTCCCTGTGGAAGTTTAGCCCTTTTTAGTTTCCGAAGGTAGAAGAGGCGTTGTTGTGCCTTACCCACGGCAGAGGTGATGTTGGTCCTCCAGGACAGATCGTCGGCCACAGTCACACCCAGAAACTTGAAGTTGGACACCCTCTCTACCTCCTCCCCTCCGATTAGGAGTGGAGAGTGGCTGAGGTGTCTGGCCCTGCGGAAATCGATGATCACTTCCTTGGTCTTGGTGGTGTTGAGAACCAGGTTGTGATCACCGCACCACTCTACCAGTCTCTCGGCCTCCCTCCTGTATGAGGTCTCATCATTTCCTGTGATGAGGCCAAGTACTGTTGTGTCGTCAGCAAATTTCACTATGAGGTTAGATGGAGAAGAGGAGCAGCAGTCGTGAGTGAAAAGTGTGTAGAGAAGTGGGCTGAGCACGCAACCCTGGGGGCCCCCGGTGTTCATGGGCAGGGTGGGGGAGACATGCTTGCCAATCCTGACATGTTGTGTACGGTGTGTTAGAAAGTCCAAAATCCAATTGCATAAAGTGGTGTTCAGGCCAAGTTTGTGTAGTTTGCTGTGTAGCTTGTTAGGCAGGATAGTGTTGAAAGCTGAACTAAAGTCAACAAAAAGGAGTCGCCCATATGTGTTACTGTGCTCAAGATGTTCTAGTAGAGTGTGTAACACAATGGCAATGGCATCCTCTGTTGACCTGTTCTTCCGGTAAGCAAACTGATTCTGATCTAATGATGGCGGTATGGAGGCTTTAATGTGTTTCATGACTAGTTTCTCAAAGCATTTTGCGACGATAGGGGTGAGTGCCACAGGTCTGTAGTTGTTCAGACCTGCAACATTTGGTTTCTTGGGAACCGGGACTATTGTTGCTGCCTTGAGACATCCTGGGACCCAGGATGAGGCCAGAGACAGGTTAAAGATGGTGGTGAGAACTGGAGCTAGTTCAGCCGCACAGTCCTTGAGCACCCGTCCCTGGACTCCATCTGGGCCTGCTGCCTTCCTGATGTTGATGTTGCGTAGGATGAGTCTGACCTCATGAGTGCTCAGGACTAGGGTGGAGCCGTCAGAGGGGAGAGGGGGCGACACCGGGTCCTTGTTGTTCCTGTCAAAACGTGCGTAAAAGATGTTTAACTCCTCCGCTAGGGGGGCGCTGCTGTTGACAGGGGGGGATGTTCTTCCCTTGTAGTCCGTTATTGCCCTAACGCCCTCCCACACCTGCCGGGGGCATGAGGCGCTGTTGAACTGAGCTTCAATGCGGGTCATGTATGCTTGCTTGGCAGAACTGATGCCTTTCTTCAGGTCGGATCTTGCCGTGCAGTATGCATTGGTGTCACCGGTTCTGTATGCTGCATTCCTGGCTCGTAGTAAGGATTTTACTTTAGGTGTCATCCAGGGTTTAACGTTTGGGAAGACACGGAATTGTTTCCAGGATGTAACAATATCCACACAAAATTTGATGTAGTCAAGGACTGAGACAAGATAATTATTCAGAGACCTACGTGTCAACACACCCAGTCCACTGAAAATGTCCCAGTCTGTGGAGCTGAAGCAGTCCTGGAGCCTAGGGATGGCGTCCTCAGGCCAAATCCTGACAGACCTGACTTCGGGCCTACTGGCTCTGATTTTGGGTGAGTGCCAGGGGTGCAGGAGGAGCGAAACATGATCAGAGAGACCTAGGTGGGGGTACGCCTGGGTTCTGTATGCATGGGCTATGTTGGTATAAACCTGATCAAGTGTGTTGCTCCCTCTGGTAGCGCATTTTACATTACGGTGGAAAGAATGAAGTACAGACTTTAAGAAGAGTGATCACTCTATATATCTACCTGCTAAATTTAAAGGTTCTAGTCAGTCTATTGAGAAGAGGTGAGGATTTATCAGAGATGATTAAAATACAGAATCTATCAAACATCTATAAATCCTGGTTCTTTTTCTAGAGGAGTCCAACAGGAGAGAGCAGACTCCCCTGGACCCAGCTCTGTCTCCATGAAGAGTGACTTATCTATGAATCATCCTCCTCAATTCAAAGATGGTTGCCGCTCCAGAAAAACGAGGTAGGAGATTCAATCAGACGATGAAAACAGACCATTTTAATCTTATCAGACTATTTTATTTTATCAGACTATTTTATTTTATGGTAATCAGAAGAGGAGAGGATTTATCAGAGATTATAAAAATACAGCATCTATCAAACATCTATAAATCCTGGTTCTTGTTTTTCTAGAGTCCAACAGGAGAGAGCAGACTCCCCTGGACCCAGCTCTGTCTCCTTGAAGAGTGACTTATCTATGAATCATCCTCCTCAATTCAAAGATGGAAGCACCTCCAGAAAAAAGAGGTAGGAGATTCAATCAGACGATGAAAACAGACAATTATAATGTTATCAGACTCTCCGATACTGATGTTTACAAGTTAAAAAATATATATTATATCTCTCTGTCTGTCTGTCTCTCTACTTTGTGTGTGTTCTCTCCACAGACAACCCAAGGAGAGGTCAAAGGCTACCAGTACTCAGACTGTACAGCAGCATCATGCAGAGCTGATCAAGGTGGGTAAATGTCCAACAAGATATTTTACTTAAGCTCTACATGAACATTAAATAGCATCTCCTTCTGCTAATAGTCTCCAGGCACAAAGCTCTGCCTGAAGGAGAATAACCAGAAGGAACCAGCTGCTAAACTGTTGGGCGGTAAGAGACTCTTAATTTGAAGACAGAGGAGACAATTATTTTGAAGCGTAGAAGAGACTCTTATTTGTTCTGTTCAGACTAAATGACACAATGGAAGATTTTTACATCCCTAGCTTTTCATTGTCGAGATATCTTTCCTCGTGTTAGGGTAAGGGTATGAGGTTAAATGGTATTGATCCAGATATATAGGTTTAATGTGGGTCTATCAGAATACAGAATGTTAAACAATCTGCTTCAAATAAGCAGCAGAACAACTCAGTGGAAGAGATGCAGAACTATCTTGTTATATCAGCATAACAAGATGATTAACTATCATTATTACTATCATGAGATCAATCATATTGCTATTGAAATAACTTCAAAAAGCAAGGTATTTTTTAATAAACTTCCGGTACGCTAACTAAGTTGTTGATGCTTAGTTTTATGTGTAGGGACCCTAGTCCTGCTACTGCAGAGGTTGTGTGATATTTTGAGCAATATTGGTGGTTAAAAAATGACGATTTGGAAGTGTTGTGCGCACAGCCCCAAGACAATGCCCTGTTAGCTATTTGGGCTCTCAGCCTTGCTCCACTGAAAACATGTCTGTAGGGCTTATTTGATCAGTTTTCATGCAGAAAAAAAGACCCTGGGTTGAAAAAAATGAAAGATTCACCATTTTGAATCTGTAACGCGCAGTCCTTGTTATGACCAGTTTCTTCGACCAAAGTTATAAAGCCACTAAATCATCATGATATCATGAAGTTGATTATTTAAGAGGAAATATTGACCTGTTTCCACTGATCTCACCATCCACTATCTGATGTCTTCTGTTGTTTTCTCATTTAGGATCTGCTGCTGTCAAGTGCCAACATAAATTCAAATCTCATTTGATGAAGAAGTTCAGGCGTGTGTTTGAGGGAATTGCTATAGCAGGACAGCCAACCGGTCTGAATGACTTCTACACAGAGCTCTACATCACAGAGAGAGTCAGTGGAGAGGTCAACAAGGAACATGAGGTCAGACTGATTGAAACAGCTTCCAGGAGACTGGCCAAGGAGGAAACACCAATCAAATGTGAAGACATCTTTAATCCCTTACCTGGACAAGATCAACCAATCAGAACAATAATGACAACTGGAGTGGCCGGCATTGGTAAAACCATCTTAACACAAAAGTTCACTCTGGACTGGGCTGAAGGCAAATCAAACCAGGACATACGCTTCACATTTCTCCTCACATTCAGAGAGCTGAATTTACTGAAAGGAAAAGAGTTTAGCTTGGTGGAACTTCTTCATCACTTCTTTATTGAGACCAAAAAAGCAGGAATCTGCAGATTTGACTGGTTCCAAGTTGTCTTCATCTTGGATGGTCTGGATGAGTGTCGACTTCCTCTGAACTTCCAGAAGAACACGATCAGGACTGATGTCACAAAGCCGACCTCAGTGGACATGCTGCTGACAAACCTCATCAGGGGCGACCTGCTTCCCTCCGCTCGCATCTGGATAACCACACGCCCTGCGGCAGCCAATCAGATCCCTGCTGAGTGTATCGACATGGTGACAGAGGTGAGAGGGTTCAACGACCCACAGAAGGAGGAGTACTTCAGGAAGAGATTCAGGGAGGAGACGCTGGCCAGCACAATCATCTCCCACATTAAGAAATCAAGAAGCCTCCACATCATGTGTCACATCCCAGTCTTCTGTTGGATCACTGCGACAGTTCTGGAGGACATATTCAAGAAATCCCAGATAAAAGAGACACCCAATACCGTGACTCAGATGTACATCCACTTCCTGAGGGTTCAGTCCATACAGGGGGACAGGAAGTACCATGGGAGAGCTGAAACAGATCCACACTGGAGTTCAGAGGAGATCATTGTTTCTCTGGGAAAACTGGCTTTTAACCAGCTGGAGAAAGGCAACCTTATCTTCTATGAGGAAGACCTGGCAGAGTGTAACATCAATATCACGGCAGCCTCGGTATACTCAGGAGTGTTCACCCAGATCTTTAAAGAGGAGTGCGGGCTGTACCAGGACAGGGTGTTCTGCTTTGTCCATCTGAGTGTCCAGGAGTTTCTAGCTGCCCTTTATGTCTTTCTGTCCTTCCTCGACACTGGTGTCAATCTGCTCTCAGAAGAACTACAAACCTCCAGGAAAGATAAACTCTCTAAACTCTTCCTCTACCAGAGTGCTGTGGACAAGTCCTTACAGAGTAAGAACGGACACCTGGACTTGTTCCTCCGCTTCCTCCTGGGCCTCTCTCTGGAGACCAATCAGGATTTCCTACGAGGTCTGCTGGGACAGGGAAAAAGTATATCACTGACCGCTAAGATTAAAGAAGGTCTGCTGGGACTGACAAGAAGTAGCTTGCGGACCAATCAGAGAACAGTCGCTTATATCAAAGAGAAGATAAATGGAGATCTCTCGCCAGAGAGAAGCATCAATCTCTTCTACTGTCTGAATGAGCTGAACGACCAATCTCTAATGAAGGAGATCCAACACTACCTGACATCAGGAAGAACCTCCAGAGAATCACTCTCCCCTGTTCAGTGGTCGGCTCTTGCATTCATCTTTCTGACATCAGAAGAGGAGCTGGACGTGTTTGACCTGAAGAAATACTCTGCTTCAGAGCAGGGTCTTCTGAGGCTGCTGCCAGTGGTCAAAGCATCCAAAACATCTCTGTAGGTTCACTAATAACATGGATTACATACAATCCATGAAATTATATAATATGGATACAATGCAACACAATCTACATAAAACTAAATATGCATAAAATAATATGCAAAAGATCTTTGTATGTTCATAACATCATGTACCGTATTGACCCAAATATAAGACAAGGTTTTTGTTAAAAAAATACGTCAGAAAAATCGGGGGGTTGCCTTATATCCGCGATACACAAGGAAACACAAGAGGGCGCCAAAACGATAATTTTGATGGTGTTTTGATTTAAATAAACTGTCCTCCGCCTGGAGCTTAGATCGGGCCCAGAAAATCAAGGCCGACTCGGCCCGAGCCCGTGCACGTTCTGTCCGAGCCCGGCCCGACCCGACACATAACTTTAATTATGAGCCCGAGCCTGATTTCAACCCGAAATTTTTTTTAATACATATGTAACTTTGTACACATTTTTGGATACTAGGCCTACTCTGCTAAATATTTTTATGTAGCAGATTTAAGGGATAATGTATAGAACGCTGGTCATTATCGGGAAAATAAGCCCAGGCAGGTCGAACAGTACACCGACCGACGCGCAGCGAAGGTGTCTTGCGTCGCCCTGAAGGGGCTTATTTTCGATAATGACCAGCGACGTTCTATACATTATCCCGCTTATTACACGGCTACTTGCCAAAACGAAAAAATAACTTCAAATGGTGTGTCTTTTTACAATTTATTCGTTACCAGCTTTCGTAATGTTGATCAGCAGAGAAATAATTTGTCTGCAAAGACGGTGACGTTGCGGTAGATTGATGGTTAAATAATGTCACACCACGATCGGTTATACTTGCAGGCACTCATTTGCAAGTGCACTGATTGCTGTCCTAAGTTAGCCCATAGCTAGCATTATGCCTTCTATTTCTTGATCTTCTGACTAAGTTGACCGGTACATACGACATAATCGCTGTCACTATATAAAGAAAACGTTGACTTTAATTTTTATTGTGCTATTCACTGACAGTAAAAATAAATAAAAGTGTCGTTATTGTATGCACTGCTGTTCATTGACTAGCTCCAGCGCTCGTTGCTGGTTGCTAAATTATAGCAATTCTCCACTCATTCTCCTCTGACCATGCATTTAATTGGCTTTGACCGCCATCAGTTCTCGGCAATTCCTCATTCGCCCTCTTTTTACTGCTGTGGGCCATAGATGTTATTTGTGGTTCTTGCCACCTCTTAGACGCAATAGTTCGCTGTAGACAAAATATTTCTTCCCACGCAGAGTGTACAGCGGACGTAAGTGTTTTTTACATCTTTTACCGAGTCAAACTCAAAGTAATGTCTGAACTTCCATGAATTAAATGCTCCATGTTCGTTCTCTCTCCCGCACTCCATGTCTTGCACACGCGTGTCTGTTGTTTACTTCTAGACGTCGCGCTGCTACAGGCTACGTCATTGTCACGAGACAGTCTCACAAAGCAAATAGGCCTACGGCAAAATTCCAAATTCTTTTACTGTCTTTGGCAAAAATAAATCACGGTTTGGTAACGCAGGCGGCTTGAAGGAAAGTAAAAGCAATCAAATTACTATTTTTGCAATTGTAATCACTTACTTTACTATTTGAAAAAAGTAATTGGATTACAGTAACGCCTTACTTCTAACGCGTTACTGCCCATCACTGGTAATAAAGGCCTATAATATTTCTGTTTATGGCATAGACTCCTCCTCAGATTAGGCCAATTAATCAATGATAAAAAAAATAAAAATAATCGTCGATCAAAGGCCCGGCCCGCGGGTCGGGCTCGGGCAGAGAATCTAAACTCTACCTCCGCCCCTCACAACAGTCATTTATTGACACATTGCACTTCATTTATTAAATTGTGTAACCAAGTAATCCAAATATACACTTATGGTGTTAAAATGTTTTTTCCCAATGAATTATCACTAGTTTTCTACTATTTTCTGTCGAAAACAAGATTATGTCCATAAAAAGCAATATTTTTCCAGAAATAAGTATCAAAAGGGGGGGGGGTTGTCTTATATTCTGGTGAATACGGTATTACTATTGTACTCACAAGAGAATAAACATACTAGTAGAATATAAAAGTTACAATAATATACCATCTCACAGCTGTACTATTAACTTATAATGAACTACCGTACACACACAGAATACTAGAATATGGAAGTAGTATTCAACTAAAAAAATATTTTGCAAACACAATTACAAATCTATTCAACATTTTTCTTCGAAATAAACTGTCAAAAATGATTAATAAGACACACGCTGTAATGGCTAAAAATACACCGTCAAAGATATTTCTTATAAAAAAATAAAAAAGACATATACATCTAATTATTTTGTAAATATTATTGCAACTAGTAAAATTCCTTCATTATGTTATAAGTTAAAGATTTATTTTAATTTAATCACAGTTCCTACATGTTCTGTATATTTTTTGTGAAGGCTGAATGGCTGTCATCTGTCAGAGAGATGCTGTGAAGCTCTGGCCTCAGTTCTTAACTCCTCTAGTCTGAGAGAGCTGGACCTGAGTACCAATGATCTGCAGGATTCAGGAGTGAAGCTGCTCTCTGCTGGATTGGGGAGTCCACACTGTAGACTGGAAACTCTCAGGTCAGTTTTACTAAATGTGCAAACAGTTACACCGCAAGGTTCAATATCAAGACATTTAACAGATTTACATCCAGAAAGGTTAGGTCATAAATAAATTGTTTTCATAAGAATAACTCATCATATTCATATTTGTGTATATATGACAGTTTAGGTACACATATTCTTAGTTTGTTAATGTTGGTATAAGGTGTATGATGTGTAACATTCTTATTTTGATGATCATGTAGTCAGACAGTAGCTGGGGTTTAGAGTTTTTTAGTAAAGTTTAATAACTGCCTTTTCATAATGTAACGGTAAATTATAATGATAACTTGTTTCGTAATTTAACATCTACGTGAAATCTATTTCCTAATATAATCTTTTTGCAATCAAATTGTATTTCAAAAATACAAATTAATTGGCAAAATGGTGACATATTTTTTTCAATAAAAATATACCGAAAAATTCAGTTTTCTTAGTACATACATATTTTCAAATACAGATTCAGATAAGTGAATAGACAAAAATAAACAGTAATAATAAAAAAGGACAAGAAATCTCTTTCCAAAACAGCATTCTAGTTAACAGCATTCCGGTTAGCATTCTAGTTAATCGAACACGGCTGCACACTGAAGCCATGTCACAAGTGTTGGACAACCGGGGGGGGAGGGTTGCCCTCGTCAAGCAGTCGTGGTGTAAAGAAACTTAGGTTGTAGCAAAACTGTGTTCACCTAATCTGGGATGCCTGACCATTAACTGCAGACCATTCTACATACCGAGGGAGCTACAGTGCATCCTACTGACAGTTGTTTTCATTCCCCCGTCAGCCAATTGGGAAGAGGCACTGACGGAACTCTATAGTATGATCAGTAAATATGAGAATATATACCCTGATGCTGCTTTTGTGGTGTTAGTCATTGGAACTCAAAGTATCTGATCACATTGCCAACAACATACAGCAAAAAACTCAAAGCAGAGCCTTTCACAGTCATGACAGTACAAGAATGGTCAGATGAAGCACTATCTGAACCGAGAGACTGCTTACAAACAACTTACATGGATATTTTCAGGGTAGCCACGGACGACATTCACGACTATACTGATACAGTGAGTTGCTACATTAGCTGGTGCACATCCATCTGTGTGCCCCCCAGGATTGACAGAAGATTTCCAAATCAAAAACCAAATGGTTTAACTAGAACCTAGCCAAGATCTGTATTAAGTTCAACTCAAGTTGATGGTTAGGATGGAGTTCATCACAGGAACTGAAGTGAAGGTCAGGGCGAGGAGTGTACTGTTCCAAGTCAAACAAGCCATAACTTAATCTAATCTGTATTTGTAATAAGTATCCAAGGTATACAAGGTCGACAACGCATAGAGACGGGTGGTAACTTGGAGATTAAACTGAATAAAAATGCAGAAGAATCGAGGAATCCTGGCCGTGGGGACTCCATGAAGGACGTCCACTCAACCCGGAGAACGGGAGAAACAGAATTTAGAAAAATCTGACTGAGAAAACTAAGAACGAAACTCTCGCCGAAACACCCTACAAAAGCTCAGCCCACCGGAAGCAAGCCTTATCCCTCAACCAGCCAAGCAAGGATTCCTCCAGTAGCCCTTCGGGGCTAGGAAGGCCACCTGCCATGGGACCAATTGAATAGACTATTCCGGCCACAAGGAAAGATTGAGATTCTCTCTCTTTTCCCCCACCCTGATCCTAAGGACCACCAACCAATTGGAGAGAGGTAGAATTCGATACCAAGATTATTAGACAATGCCAAACTAGATATTCCCATCCCATAACCCTAACCCTAACCCTATGTGCCGCAGATGTCTTTTTTAATTTTTTATTAGAAATATCTTTGACGGTGTATTTTTAGCCATTACAGCGTGTGTCTTATTAATCATTTTTGACAGTTTATTTTGCTTAATGCAATGTTCCAAATATTAATCCTGCAAATAAAACTATGATCAACCCATCCTTTTTCATCAATCAGCAAACATCTTTTTCAAAAGGATTTAGAATAGCGCTTGTGAACCGAAATCAGTATAACCATCGTGAATCTAAGAGGTTACTTAGTCAAACTAATGAAACATGCCTAGAGTTATTTATTTCCAATCTCTTCAACAATCCAGGCAAACTTCAGAGTCCACGGATCCCAGGGTAGAGCTATCACACAGACGCGTTCGGTAGCCACGGTCCTGACCAGGGTTATGCTCAGGGGTAGGGCGCCGGAGCAAGCGGGGTAGGTGTCTGGTTAATATGATAGTTAGGGGCTGGGCGAGTCTCCCCACCGACCTGTTACAACCGTTACTGGATACAGGTTTCACTAAGTCCTCCTCCAGTTAGGCGGCATAGTTGACGGATCTAACAATATGCAATCGGTTTGTTTTGTCAATTGGACTGTTTCTGTAACAGTACAGCACCTAATCCTATTGGACTTGCATCAGATATCACTGTAGTTTGAGCATCATGCTTAAAGTAAGCTCTTCATGGTAATGAATGACCTTTCAGTCTCGCATGTCCACTGCCATTCCTGACCTTTTCTTGTTAATCTTCTGAGCGGCTCTGATAGGTTTGCATAGTTTGGAATGAACTTCATCAGAAATCTCCATGTGCCTAAGAAAGAATGCAGATGTGTCACGTTCTCTGGTCTTGGTGCTTGCTAATGGCTTCCACTTTCTTTGGGTCAGGTTTGAGTCCTCCTAAAATGGCATTTCAAAACTTTTCCATTTGTTTGAATCCAAGTAGACATTTATCTTTCTTCAGTGTTAATTCTCTTTCTTGAATCTTCTATGATCTTTTGAAGACTTTCTCAGCCTTTCTTCCAACTGGTCCTCATCATCTGCATACAGAACCATGTCGTCCATGTAGCATACAATTCCTGGCATTTCACATCATCAGATCCATAGCCTTCTGGTAGCCCTCAGGTGCTGATGACAGCACCTGTAGCAGCCTCTGTGTGTTATGAATGTAGTCATCATGTTTTGCATAAACTTTGGATCCTTGAACTGCCTGCAAAATACTATCCACTGAGGCAAAGGATGGCGTTCTCTGATCACAGCTTTGTTTGCTTCTCTGAGGTCAAAGCATAGCCTCATCTCTGCTGTAACACCTTTACTAGTTGAATATTTTTCTCCTTTTTGGCTGTTCTTTTTCATACAGCAGCATGCATAGTGTCTGACCCTCTTACAAAATAAACATTTAACTGTCCTGGCACCACATTCATCCGGTCCGTGGTTTGACAGTCCATATCTGTGACATTTCATTGCGCATGCGTCATCTCCCGTCTTTTGCGGGCTCCTTTCTTCTCTTGTGCGCCGCGCGCGCTAAACTGCTGCTCCAACTCCTATTGAAGTTCGCTTGGTTTACTGCTCTCCCACAGTGCTAATATTCTCTGCAATGTCAGCCCTTTTTCCTGAGGCAATTTATCAGTCTTTTGTTCATCCATTTTTACCAAAGATGTAATAGGACTCCATCCAATGGGTGAATTCTGTGTATAGGTCCGCAGCCCCAATGTTCTAAGGGTAAGGAGGTGAAATTTGTGCCAATGCATATCAAACTGCTGGTTGTCCCTGTCCAGCGGCAGCGCCCTCTTGGTTAGCATCTTCCATCCTGCTAATCAACGTATCGGGCTAGTTTTTTTAGATGTTTTCGACGTCGCTGTTCTGAATGTTAAATCTGTTTTGTTCTTCTCGACATCTGGAAGGTCCTTCGGTCAATCCAACAATCCTCGTCGCCATAAATGTTGTGTTGTCCAATAATGAAACAATCGTCTACATTTATTTTTCTTTATTTCCAACTCTCATCATCTTACATGCGTGACTCGCATCTTCCTGTTTCACCTCCCCCTCCCCACGTCCTGTCCAACATAATAAGTGCATGCTTCATCAACTATGCTACAAAACCTTTAACAACATCCCAAAATACTCTGGGGTCCTCAACTGAGCCTACCTTGAATTCAAGGAATTAATTTAGTTCTGTTAAGAATTGTGATCTATAATACTCAGTAACTAGTAAGGAGGTATTAAAGCGCCATCTAGCGGCACGTTTTGAGGCACAACCAAAGTAGCTTGACAGAGTATTCCCTTATTTTCTGATAATGCAATGGGAAGCAATACTGCAACATACATTTTTTGGAACAGTTGCGGCAAAGAAAAAATAAAACTCCTAATCCTTCACTGTTGGGTTGAGAGAGCGCCACATGTCAACAAGTCCCATATTAGTGCAGAGTGGTGTGTAGTGCTAGTTTCTGATGTGGATTGTTACTGCATAGCCTCTGGTTCACTCCGACACCTAGGGATGGGAATCGAGAACAGGTTCTTGTTCAGAACCGGTGCCGAGTCAACCGATTCCTTGGAATCATTAGCAAGCCTGCTTAACGATTCCGCTTATCGGTTCCGGTCGCGGCAAATGCGTCATGACGTCACACACACGCTGCTTTGGCAAACATGGCGCCATCGAGGAAGAAGAGCATTGTGCGTTCACACCAAACGCGATGGGGCGACAAGATCCCATACAAAGTGAACGTAGAGACGTGTATCGCGCAAATTTTTCGCGAGAGAAAACCGGCGACAAGGTTGGATTTGCCGTGCCACACTTTCGCCGTGCACAGGCGAGCGCGTTCACGAGGAGTTGTGCCGCGACAAATTTCAACTTTGACGCGAATTTCGCGTGATGACAGCCAATCAGCGTTCAACAGCGTGACAACCGAGTGAAATGTGTAACGTAACAGCCAATCAGCAATCAATCGTCAAACTCAGTGCAGTGCAGTCCGGGGTGAACTGCAGCATGGAGGAGAAAGTGATTGTTGCAGTTTGCGACTCCCGGAGCTCTATATATAATAGTGTATAGATAATAGGGATCGACCGATATATCGGTCGGCCTTGTTCTACCTCACCTGTTTTTAATATTTGTTAAATATTGTTCATCTACTTGTTCTTACTTGTTCTACTTCACCTGTTTTTACTATTTGTTAAATATTGTTTTTTATATTGAAGTTCAATAAATGTTCCTTTAAAAAAATAAATAATAATAATAAAAAAAAATCGGCTCAAGAAAATCGGTATCGGCGTATCGGCTAAGGCTGATGAAAAAATATCGGTATCGTATCGGCCCTAAAAAAATCGGTATCGGTCGATCCCTAATAGATAATATCACGGCCAACAGCTCTGTGCGCCTCCGGATGGCCGTAGTGTGGGGAACTCTCATAGGGATTGGGCTTCTCGGAGTTTGTTTACCGGCGTTGCAATGGTTTCCGGTCTTGTGTGTTCCAACGGTTTATTAGGTAGGCCCATCTAATAAATCTGTCTAATCAATACTTCATTTTGTTTATGTCAGTTGAATTTTGTTACAAGTTTAATGTAAATGAGCACTGTTAGCATTCCAAAAGGCACAAGCTCTTACTTGACTGTTTTCAGTCTGTGTTTTTAGTTTTATGGCACAAAATGTTGGCATTTGGGCTTAAAAAGCCAAACATATGTTTTTTTGTCTAGACAAATTGATTTGAAAATGTGCAATATCCTAATACTAGACGCACTTCTGATCAGATATTAAAGAGATTTAATACAAACAAACACATTTGTACTTATTTTCTCACCCAATGAGAATCGATAAGAGAATCGATAAGGAATCGGATCGATAAGCAGAATCTGAATCGTGAAATTCTTATTAATTCCCATCCGTACCGACACCTGCTCTCCGTCCTCGTCCGTTTGGAGAGCCAGCGATGCTGGCAGGGAGTTGACGAAGTCTTTGGTTATTTTGGGTGACAGGAATGTCTTTACTTGGCTGCATCCTTTAACTTTGAGCACATAACGCTTTAAATCACAGTACTTAACATGTTGCATTTATTGTCCGGTAAGGCTGAATGGCTGCCATCTGTCAGAGAGATGCTGTGAAGCTCTGGCCTCAGTTCTCAGCTCTAACTCCTCTAGTCTGAGAGAGCTGGACCTGAGTACCAATGATCTGCAGGATTCAGGAGTGAAGCTGCTATCTGCTGGACTGGGGAGTCCACACTGTACACTTGAAACTCTCAGGTCAGTTTACACCACAAGTGTACAGTTACACCACAAGGTTCAATATCAGAAGACATTTAACAGATTTACATCAAAAAAGGTTAGGTCATAAATATATTGTTTTCATAAGAATAAAATAGTCATATAACATCCTTATTCTGATTACCATGTAGTCAGACAGTAAGGTGGAGTTGAGAGTTTTTTCGTAACGTTTAATAACTGCCAATTCATAGAACTGTATTTTTTAAGTGAAGTATCATGATAACTTTTGTTGAATATTTAACATCGATGTGACATCTATCTCTCCATGTTGAAAGGTTATTTATATAATTAATTATTTCATGTGTGTAAAAAGGCAGTTGCTAACATGTTCTGTTTATTGTGCATAAAGGCTGAATGGCTGTCAACTCTCAGAGAGATGCTGTAAAGCTCTTGCCTCAGTTCTCAGCTCCAACTCCTCTAGTCTGAGAGGGCTGGACCTGAGTACCAATGATCTGCAGGATTTAGGAGTGAAGCTGCTATCTGCTGGACTGGGGAGTCCACACTGTAGACTGGAAACTCTCAGGTCAGTTATCAGTCTCTTGTTCAAACTGGTTATTCTAGTGCTGCTCATGTCCGATCCATTTCTGTTAATATTTTTCCCTGCTGACAAAACACTCACTGGTTCTACACAATGTTAGAACCTGTGATGAAATGGTCTTAGCATACCAAACACAGCAGACTTCTCCTGTCTCTAACCGAAAATATCTCATTGAGTTGTAGCTCAATGAGATCCTGTTTCAAGTCCAAAGTTGCTTTCACTTGTCCTCCATAAGGAATGAATACACTTATTAAATGTGGTATATTTAGTAAAAACTGGTCTCAACAAGATAGAATAAATGTTTGTGTGTCTATGTGTAGCTTGTCTGGCTGCCTGATCACACAGGAAGGCTGTGCTTCTCTGGCCTCAGCTCTGAGCTCCAACCCCTACCATCTGAGAGAGCTGGACCTGAGCTACAATCACCCAGGAGACTCTGGAGCTACGCTGCTCTTTGCGGGACTGGAGGGTCGACGCTGGAGACTGGACACTCTCAGGTATGGAGAGGAAAGCTCACAGTTCAAGCCGCTGCTAGATGAAGCGGTTTGAAAAGGCGGCTGTAACTCATGTTGCGTAGAAAGTGATGAGACAGCAGATGATGAAGGTGAATGTTTCAACATGCTGCTCTCACTTTGTTTCCCCCCCCAGTGTGAAGCACGGTGGAGTGTGGAGGCTGAAACCAGCTCTAAAGAAGTGTGAGTGTCTGTTTAGTTTATATATATATATATTAGTGCTGTCAAGCGATTAAAATATTGAATCGCGATTAATCAAATTAATGTCAGTTAACTCGCAATTAATCATGTTTTTTTTTCTATTCGAAATATCCCTTGATTTCGTGCTGCTAGCCTTTTAGTGAGATCAGAGAGTGTTGAGAAGGACAGTAATAAAATATATTTGGTAAGATGGATATAAGAAGAGAGACCCGCAGTGAATTCAACCCGGTCCACTTGACATCGGGTAGGTGCATGACAGTAGTAGGCCTGCCGTAAAACTTCAATAGCCCAGGCTTTTATTTGTTTCAATCACTGAAATTTTTAAAAAAACTCTTGCTCAGCAAAGATGGGAAATATTATAACATTTATTATTTAAACTAGTATGAATATTCCTACCGTACGTAGGCCTAAACACATTACCAGGCTATCTGATAACGCCTACACACACGGTGGCGGAGTGGTAATCGGGAGAGTCGGAAGGATTCCCGGTGGTCCGTTAACGTTTCGGGGCTACTCGGGCTGATTACTGTGGAGTAAAAATATTGCGTTTATAAAAGTTCCTTGCAGCGCCGCCCGCACCTCTCACTCACTCAACAGACACAACCTGTCAACGTCGCAACCAAGTCAATTTTGTCTAGAGGGGGGTAACTGAGCGGCCCCTCCCAAAGTGGTACAGTTCAGGTGGGCCTTGAACTGCCATTGGTCAAAAAGACGTAACAGCTAATGAAAACATTGAACTCTCGTGCATGCTCGAACAGGGTGACACACAAACACACACACACACACACACTTGTAAGGAGTTTTTCACCCGCTCCGTATACTTGCTTGCCGCGGGTGCGGCGTGCTTGTTGTTTTGTTTCCGGTGTAGCTAGATCCAGTATGGTGTTGTAGTTTTCTAATGTGACTAGTTGTTACTAGACTGCAGGTGAAAAAACAACGTTTGCCAAGCCAAAAGTGCGTTAATCACACGCTACGAAAATTAACGTCCCGTTATCGCCGTTAATAACGCGTTAAACTGACAGCACTAATATATACACACACACATACATACAGACATACATGTGTGTGTGTGTATATATATATGAACCAGTTCTATGGTTCATTTGTTAATCTCAAGCCTGTATGTGAGCTCAGCTTGTTCAGTCTGTTCTTTACACAAGTGTCCCTTTGAAGATTGATTGCAATGTATGTGTATAGGGAAATCCAAAAGTTGAATATCTTGGAATATATAACATTGTTTAGATATTTCATTTGAGTAATAAGCTCATCATGCCGAACATGTTGATGTAGATGTTTATTTAGTGCACTTTATACATTTGTCTTGGTTTCAATGTTTTGATTTGGACAGCCACTCACACACACATGAGATTTCAAATTAACTTAACTTTAATTATCTTAAACACAATCTGTAATATTGCTTCGAAAATGGACAGCACGTGATTCCACTATAGTGCCTATGATTTTTGTTGTCTATGTTAATGTTTGAAGAAGAGAGAGCGATCAAAAAAAGAGCCTTAAAGAGATAGAAAGAAGAAGATTGCAGGAGAACAGTACTAATGATGATGATGATGAATGGTACACCATGCAATCATGTCTTGTTCTCCCGTCAGATGCCTGCAAACTTTCACTGGACCCAAACACAGCCCAACAATACCTCTCTTTGTCTAAGTTCAACAGAAAGGTGACAACAGAAAGGCCAAAAGTAATGGACGTAAGGGACAGGGCGTATTTAAACGCCTTGCTCCACCCCAATAGATTTGACTTCTGGGAAGAGGTGTTGTGTAGTGAGGGTCTGACTGGCCGCTGTTACTGGGAGGTAGAGTGGATAGGAGGTGTTGATATAGGAGTGACATACAGAGGAATCGCAAGGAAAGGAGGGGGTGATGCCAGCATTCTTGGATATAACAACAATTCCTGGAGTCTTGGTTGTGATGGTGGTCGTTACTCTGCCCGGTACAATGGTAGACGAACAGATCTACGTCTCCCCCCCGCTGGCTCTCGCAGAGTAGGAGTGTATCTGGACCGGCCTGCTGGCTCTCTGTCCTTCTACAGAGTGTCCCCAGGTGGAGGAGGGTCCTCAGACACACTGACACTCATCCACCAATTCCAGTCCACCTTCACCCAGGAGGACCTCCTCCCTGGCTTCAGGTTATGGAATAATGGTGTGTTTGACTCAGTGTCTCTGTGTCAGTTGTAGAAAAAAACTAACAGAGACAAACGGATGGGCGGGCGTTGCGTGCGCACAAACACACACAAATATACATACACGTTCACAAACAAACACACACAGCGTTTTTGCGTTAGAGTATGATGGCTTTTGATGAAGGGGCTTTGGAGGCCTGAGAGGATCTCTCTCTCTCTTATTCCCCCCCCCCCCCCCACGGAAAGTATAGCATGATAAACCATGATAAGTCTTTTAAGATCTTCCATAGTTAGATAAGCACATTTATTATTTGAAATGTATAGAAAATACCTATTGATAGTGAATGTCTGTATATTTTCGGACTTTACCAGTTTTGGTCTCAAGGGCTCTGGTATCATATTTTTTTGTCATAATCATAACAATGAACCTCATTCAAAGCCGAATTTATATTTTATTCATAATAACCAAGAATTATATGGGATAATGTTGCATGTTGTAGGCCTAGATAACTTTAAACTGAATCTTTATTTTTTGTGTTCTGTTGGAACAAAACGGCAGCATAACATGTTCAGTTATTAAAGATATGCGCATACCTGTTGATGATTTGTAATGACTGCTGCTTTTATTGTTTTAGCCCCCTTGTTTATTGTGTGCAGGTAAGGGACTATTTTTCTGTTGTAATTATTAATGAGCATAATTGTAATAAAAACCTCATTCTCGTTTTATTAGTGAATAATGCTTTGATACGTGTCTTTAGGCCCTGTTTACACGAGGAGGCTTGCGAATACAACCAACAAAATATTTTATTTGAAGTGTCTTTCGTTTAGACGGTGACGGTGTTTTTCAAAACCACCCTCCAGAGTGGAAATCTTGAATATGCTCTGCCGTATCGTTTCCGTCTACACTGTCAAGCCGCAAAACTCTGCTAAGATCTGCTCACGTCGTGTACGCGTTTAGGTCACTTACATGTGCCAGTACAGGGAAATAAACAAAAATGTTGGATTATTTCCATGCGTCGGACCGTCAAGCTGCTCTGGCAGCTCTAATAAACTTACAGGAGTCTTTCCACGAAATGCACAGGATATGTACAGATAGTATTACTGAACAGAGAAGGATCTTGTAATATTCAGATCACGCCAGTATTCTGAATCAATGTTAATGTTCACCATAAGCTTGCACGTACTGTTTACGTCATTACGGTAGTATAAACGCGAACCGGAAGTGACGTCCGGGGCGCGACGCTGTTCAGTTCTCCAGCAATAAAGCAACATCAAGCGAAGCTCCGTTTCATCATTTATAGTGAGCTACGTTAACGCTTCTCATAAATACCACAGTGGCGACGAGGATCAAAGATTAACAACGACTACACCAACGTTTTCCCGGAGAGCGGAATATTGCGTGCGGAAGAAAGTTCGGAGCGAAAGCGATTAAGCTGATAAGAAAAGTAAGTGTGCTAGTCTGTTAGCAGCAAGATAGTAATGATGGTAGCACACGGCCCGTCCATACCACCGTTCGATACCGAGAACGAACCAAGCTCTATCGGACCGCGTGTGGTAGAATTTAATGAGTATATTCTATGGTAAACCATGATTATTATTATGTCTTATATATATAATGGTAGAAAACACATGATACCTGCAGAGCCTGAATTCAGAACAGATGGTGGGACACATGAGCAGGTTGACAGCCTTCAGCCTTATGATTATTTAGACTACAGAGTTAATGCATGCTGGCCTCAGACTGGTGTCCAAAATCACTTTTGTTGATAATATTCTGAGACTGATGATTGATGAAGATTGACGTGGGCGGAAACCCCCACTGGGACAAAGAAATTCTTGTATGTATGCGTGTATAAAGTAGACGCTGGGACCGGTATTCGGGCAGTGACTCTGCAGACCCACTCAGGCTGTTGTCGTTGTTGTTTTTCTGCACGATAAAGTCTTTTGTCAATTCTTGCTCCGGACCCCTCGTTTTCATTTTACTCTCTCTCTTAAATGAGTCTAAGTGTTTTAAATCTCGATTAATCTCCGATACGCGTTGGACTAAGTGGCTTCAGAGATTTGAGAACTACACCACGGCTATGAACATAACCGGAGATCCAAGATTTAAAGCCCTTTTGCTGCATATGGCCGGCGAAAGAGTGCACGACAGTTACGACACAATGGCAGGAGAAGGAGACAAGTATGCGGAAGTGAAAACGAAACTCAACAACTACTTCTCGCCGAAAAAGAATGTCCAGTACGAGGTCTACGTTTTCAGGAAAGCCACACAGCTGCCTGGTGAGAATCTAGATGTTTATAATACCAGACTTCGCATGCTACGAAACCCTGCGAGTTTGGTGATGTGGACAATGAAATAAAGTCACAAATCATTCAAAGCTGCACGTCCTCCAGGGTGTGCAAATACGGTTTGAGGGAGAAAAATAAGACATTAAAATAACTCCTTGAATACGGCAGGACTCTTGAACTGTCTAAATAACAGTCAAAAGGAATTGAAGAGGGTTCCAATCTCGCTGTGGCAGTGAATCAAGTGCATAGACAACCCCAGAGGAAGGCATACCAAAAACGTCCAGTAGGTGGCAGCAACGCCCAATGCAGGAACTGTGGTGGTGAGTGGCCACACAGAAACGAATGCCCTGCAAGAGGCAGACAGTGTAAAGAGTGTGGGAAGCAAAACCACTTTGCAAGAAAGTACAGGTCAAAACCACAACACACGGAACAGAAAACAGACACAAGGACATACAAGAAAGACTACAGGAAAAGAGTCCACCAGGTAGAAACACAAAGTGAACCAGCTCAGCATGAGTGTTCCTCAAGCAGTGATGAATGTTATGCATACACTGTTAAAAGTAATAGAGACACTAATGGGGGGTTTACACCTACCCGATAGTGGGCCCCGATGGTGCCCGATGGCTTAATCAGCAGCTATCGTTATAACATCGGCAAATAGCGTGGTTGCATCGGGAAACACCGTTACTCTTCCCGGGAACATCGTTAGACAACGGGAAGAAATGCTCAATGATCGGGCAACATCGGCAAAGAACGAACATGTTTGTTAATTTTGGGTCTATCGGGGTAGAATCGGTTACCAGGTGTTGCTATGGGCTAATCGGCTATAATCGGGAATAGAACGGGAGTATATAACGTAAGACATCGCAAGTCGTTCGGGAATTTTCCTGGGCACATCGGCTATATTCGTTAAACTTCCGCGCTTTATCGTCTTTATATCTGCAACCTCAACACACGAAAGACCCTCGAGAACCCTCGACAAATAACGATTGTGAGTGACCAGATTGTGTTAAGGAAGACCCTCAATCTGCCACTTGGGTATAAATAGGGGGTGATGGATGGATGTCCTACTTTTATAATTACAGGGGTACTTCGCCCATTTAGAACCGGCGTTCTATTATCTCGTACTTCCAAGTACGAGAACTACGGACTCGCGGACTTGGAAGTTCGTACCTGGCAAGTCCGGACTTCAAGTAAACACTTCCGAGGACGGGAGTACGCACCTGCAATTGGAACAGCAGCGGACTCGATGACGTCACCAGCTCAGCTTGTCTGTTAACTGTGCTACGGTCTCTTGTAGGCATATGACTACTGAACAATATGAACAAATGATATAAAACAAAACACCAGCCTCTTTAGTTTTAAAATAGTATGTTAATATTTTGAATGAATATAAATGAAAATGTAGGCGTATTCATACGGCAAGCCAGCTGTACCCTACATATAAACAATCAGTGGCTTGAAAAAGATTGTACGAGATTGCCGTTTCTCAATATTCCTATATAGCCTATTATTATATTATTGGAGAGTAGGCTATTGATATAAGAATTACGAACGAGCGAGAATAGAATAGAAACCCACACACACACACATTTGATACATTTATTTGGAATGACCAATACTACAACACCATAGCATCCAAATATTAATAAAAAGCCTATTTATGTCCAAAACAACACAAACACTTTGCAGGTATCCACAACCACGTAAATCAGTAGAGATAATTGTATAGTTCAAGTTATATTATGGGTAGAGATGACAGCGCATTCTCCATACATGCAGACTGCCTATGATTGCTGACACAGAGCAGTACTTGGCTATTTGCTTAGAGTTCTTCTTATTGAGTCCAGCAATTTGCAATCCTCTAACACAGAGTCTATGAACATGTCCAAGGCTACCATAAATTAGTCCAACTAGCTTTGTGCTATAGCCACCTATTGTTAAAGCATGTATTAATGGCTGGTATTTTAACATCTTTTCAGAGAAACACAGGTCCATATACAGGTCAAAGCAACAGCCCACTTCCAGAATCACAATCGTTTTTAAAAGATCATCGACAACAACAATGTCAGGTGTATTTGGAGAATCTCTAAGAACATTTTCTAGGGAATTATCATTAAAATTTCTGAACCAGTTAAGTTGTATTCTTTTGTTTGTATGTATTGTGCTTAGTCCATGTACTTTGCGCAGTTCATTCGCTGTGATGTTGACAATGCGATCGTGACGTGCAATGTATAGTCCTTTAAATGTGGGACATCCGTTCAATATGCGTGTTGTTGATTCTAATTGTTTATTGTTATGCAATAGGCAGAATGGTTCATGATGGTTTGGAAACCATAGTGAAAGGTTATATTGAGTCGGGAGTGCTTGCAGTCTTGCTTTGATTACAAATTTTAGAATGCCTGCGTTAACAGCTGGATTATGGAGCGCCGAATGGGAAACTGCTGGGTCCGCGCACTGTAGGCATGCGAGTTTACCCTGTGGGCGCAGGTTCACCCAGTAATCGCGCTGTTGTGAGTGCAGGTGTTGTAGGATTTCACACCTGTATGTCTGGCTGTCCAGCTTTTTGCTGGAATTGTCATGATGTAGAGTCGCTTCAGCATTAACATTTAAGTCCATGATTAAATCCTCGCTGACGCTTACCTGTTCTCCGCTTATGTGTATCCAATTTAGCTGTATGTTATTGTTATTACACAAATCATTCAGATCAGGCCAATCTGAGCGCACTCCAAAACCTTTGGCCCTGGTGTCCAGCTTCCCGCTGGGTTTCTTTCTGAAGCCCAGGAAACTTGGTTCTCCATGAGGGGCAAGGGGGATCTTGCGTTTGCGTAGGTCCAGCAACAGTGAGCCCCGGGCCATTGCTCGGACTGTCGGGTCGTCGTTATTCAGCATGCGCAATAGATGACTTATCCTCGTGGTTGTATAAATCCATTCGATGTTGGGGACCCCAAGCCCCCCCTCTGATTTTTTTCATGAAAATAATACTCCTTGTTGTGGTTGTGTTAAGATGTATCCATTTCCTCACCAGCTGCACTGTCTTATTGTTCAGTTCTTTCAACGTTTTTTTGGCAATGTGCACATTGGCAAACAGGTGTTGGAATTTGGAGAGGGCTATGTCCCGAACTGCCTGAAGTTTCATACAGGTCGGCAGGGGGCATTGATCTATCAAGTCCAATCTAGCAGAATATTCGTTGTAGATGTCTTCTACCTGTTCTTGCCATTCACCTGCAACATTAAACTTATGACCGAGCTAGGTGTAAGTTTCATGTCTTTCGTAGACACGAATCTCGCTGCCAGCTGTTAAAAATGAGGGAGGGTGGTCATGCCCAGACCATTGCAGAAAGCGGTCAGTGTGTGACAGCATGTTTGTAATCACGTTCTCTTCTCTTGATGCGAGAAAGACGTCGTCTGCATAGGCCTGGACGGGGTTCGGAGATGTACTGCCGGGCGGGGCGAGGAGGCATATCCATTTCAGCCTATGGTTTAGAGCCACTATGAAATTAACAGCGCTCGATGGGCATCCCATTTTATTTCCAACCTCAAGTTTGACCGGTTTTGTAAGTTGCTGTCCGCATATCACCTGTAGAAAAGATTTTTCATATACATCCTTAACAACATGAATGTATTGGTCCGGCAGATTTATTTCCTCTAGGGAATGCATCATTACGCAGTGGGGTAGGGAAGCAAATGCGTTACGAAAGTCAAGGAACACCGCATAAAAACGGGAGGATTCATGTTTAAAATCATCAATGGCAGTCTTCAGACAGAATACGTGCTCATTCATTCCTTGCCTCTCTATGTATGCTTTTTGGTTGGGTGACAGTGTTCCAGATTCCACGAGCCATGGTAAAATCCGGATTAAGATGCACTTCATGAACACCTTGTATATGGTGGGGAGCAGTGATATATCCCTCCAGGTATGTCTGGGATGTTATTTTTCTTGGGAATCCTATAGATGATGGCTCCTTTCCAAGAGTCAGGAACTTTGCGGTTGACTAAGCAGACATTAAAAATCAGCGTGAGGGCCACTATTGAGAACTGTTTCGTAGCTTTAAGCACTTCATATGTCACGCCGTCTGCACCACATGCCTTGTTGTTCGGGAGGCTAATGAGGACCTTAGCAATCTCCTCTGTGGTGAAGTCCGATGTTATGGGATGACTAATCGGGTTGTCCCGATTAGGGGTGCCGCACCATGGGGGGCTACTTGTCTGCTGGTGCGTCTGTTTTGACTGGCATTTCGCTTTGTAGTATTCATAAACTTTGTCCACATCACTTATTGTAGGAGGGGGCTCTGGATAGGTGCTTTGATTTAGGATGATTTCTATTGCTTTGCTTCTGCGGTGTTCCCAGAGATAAGCTAGTTCTTTTTGTTGACACACACACACACACACACACACACACACACACACACACACACACACACAAACGATCAGATGGATCCGACTGGGATTTCCGTTGCGATGGGTTTCCTCCATCAGCGGCTTATACAAAATAAACAAATTATATAAAACAAAACCCCTCTTTTATTTTAAAATAATAGTTTGTAAATATGTTGAATAGGCCTCCATCTTTGTTATACTTTTAAAATGTTCCTTTATAGCCTATTCTATAGCTTACACACTGATATTTTAAAACAGGAATGCAAAATGAGAAATGCATCCTGGGATATTTAACGGTCCCAAGTCCACACAAGTCACCATCGATGCATCCTCGATATTTCGGCCAATTTAAGAACGCATCAAGAACACTTCCGGGTTTTACGACAGTACTTCGCCTGATGCGTACTTTGAATTGGAACAGTACTTGGGCTAAGACTGATGACGTATCACAAGAATACAAGCACACAAGTACAGAAAAGAACACAAATTGAGAAACAGCCAGAGTCTCACCAGGGAGACCACGATAGCATACTTCAACCCGAACATGGAAACAGAGCTCATCGTCGACGCTAGTCCAGTAGGACTAGGCGCAATACTACTGCAAAAGAACAAAGAAAAGAAACACATCATCGCATATGCAAGTCGAGCGCTCAGTGATGTAGAGAGGTGCTACTCTCAAACAGAGCGTGAAGCGCTCGCAATCGTATGTAGCTGCGAACATTTTCATCTCTACATCTACGGCAAAGAGTTCACTATGGTGACGGATCACAAGCCACTCAAGCTCATTTGGAACAACCCGAGGTCCAAGCCACCCGCCCGCATCGAACGATGGGGACTTCGACTGCAGCCGTACAACCTCAAGGTAGAATACAGAAAAGGGTCGGACAACCCGGCTGACTACATGTCCCGTCACCCAATCCCAGCATAAGCACCTACCAAAAACACACGTGCAACAAAAGTAGCTGAGGAATACGGGAATTTCATCATGCAGAACAACACACCAAAAGCAATGACTCTGGGTGAAATCAAGTGTGAGACACTCAAAGTATTTATTTATTTATTTATCTTTTTCCACAATGCCTTGTTTTTTTAAAAAGAAATTGTATGATGACTATATGCTCTGTAAGGTGACCTTGGGTGTTTTGAAAGGCGCCTCTAAATTAAATGTATTATTATTATTATTATAAAGATGAAACACTACAAAAGGTCAGTGCTCTCATCCGCAACAATACGTGGCACACGGTCACAAAAGACACTGTACTGAGACAATATGAACATGCGAAAAGAGAGCTCACAGGGTCACATGAAAATGACATCATACTAAAAGGTTCCATAATCGTCATTCCCTCCTCACTTGAGCACAGGGTCCTCCAGCTCGCACACAAGGCACATCAGGGAATCACAAAGACAAAGGCCCTCCTGAGAGAGGTGTGGTTTCCAAACATCGATCGACAAGCTGAGGAAATGGTGAGAAACTGTTTCACATGTCAAGCTAATACACCAGAAACACACAACGAACCTCTGCAGATGTCAGACCTCCCCGACACAGTCTGGCAAGATGTCAGTTCGGACTTCTACGGCCCACTGCCGACAGGTGAACACTTGCTAGTTATCATGGATGAGTACTCCCGGTATCCTGTAGTGGAAGTCATGCACTCCACCTCTGCTAATTCTGTTATCCCTGTCATGGACAAGATCTTCTCGATGCTTGGCATCCCTCGAACGGTGAAGACCGACAACGGCCCCCCTTTCAACGTTGAGCAGTTCAGCAAGTTTGCGGCCTACATGGGGTTTCACCATCGAAAAATCACACCACTATGCCCTCAGGCAAACGCAACTGCAGAGAGGTTCATGAGAACACTTGGAAAGTGCCTCCGTGTTGCCCACATGGAGAATATCCCTTGGAAGCAGCATCTCTACACATTCCTACGTGAGTACCGTGCAACACCACACAGCACAACAACAACATCACCCGCTGAGTTGCTGCTCAAGCGCAGCATACACACAAAGATGCCTTCAGTGAGCACACCTATCGGACCAGACGAGGATCTTCGCCAGAGAGACCGCAAGGCCAAAGCCAAGATGAAGGTGTACTCGGACACTTGCCGTCACGCTACCCCTTACCCTCTCTAACCTGGTGACATGATGTTGTGCTCTCAACCCAGGCACAATAAACTTACTACAGCCTACAATCCTAAACCGTACAGGGTGACCACCATCAAGGGCTCTATGGTCACGGCTGAGCGGAAGGGACACAGAGTGACAAGAAACTCCTCCTTCTTCAAGAAGCTCCACCCTGGCCTGCATGACACATCTGCAACAGAAGAAGAGGATGGAAAGGTCATACTTACACAGTCCCAGTGGTGGAAAGATACCCCGCTAGGCACCGACAGCCTCCACAGTACCTCAATGACTTGATACAACCTGAGAAAACAGGCAACATGGATTAAAAAAATACAAATAAAAAAAATGTTTTTTAATCTGAAAGTGTTTACAAAAGTGATTCTATGTTTTATATTTGAAATGGCATTTGTGAAAGCACTTACTTGATGCATTACACCAGGGTTCCCCAATTAGTTTTTCCAGAGGGCCAAATTTGGTCAAACATGCCATGCCAAGGGCCGAAATGTCGTTTAATTTTTCTAATTCGCCATTTTTATGTGCAAATTTAGCTTTAATTATAATTACTGTTTTAGCGATAATGCAGGAGGGCTAGATCAATTAGGTTTAAATTGCATCCAGGAATGGTGCATCGATGAGAATGCAAGGAATGAGGAGGAGGAGGAGACGTAGTTTGCTTCAAACTATATTATGTTCAGCCTTGTTTATTTAAATACTCTGTAATGTCTTTCAGTTTCTATAAAACAACAGTAAAATAAAAACACCTTTAGTTCTATGAAGCATAGTAAATAAATAACTACAGGCTAAACAATATATACAGTTATATAGCAAGCCTATATAAAAAATCTAACAGAGATGTAATCACAACACAGAAAATAGTCATGCACAAAACAAACACTCAGATACCCAGGCGCAGTCGTGTAGACTAGAGTTTGTTTATTTTGCCTGACTATCTGAGCATACACCCCGTGCATGACCCCCCTCTGTACCACAACTTCAGCTCTGCTTGATCTACCCATATAAATAAAGGAAACAAAGTAACAGGCACTTACATTGTCACAAACTTAATACCCTGAGTATTAACTGCTCTTCAAGCGACAGGCACTATAAAAAGTCAAAGCCTTTTATACAATTACTATAATTATAAATAGTAGTTGAAAATACCCTCTGTAAGGAGTCACACAATAACAAAATGCTCTCTTGAAACAAAAACTGTCAATAACCTAACATTAATTTATTAAAATGCCCCTGGAACATCGGCAAACAAAAACTCCAGCAAACAAACATACAGTGCAGCAGCCCTGAACAAAAGGACTTAAATAGCAACAGCACAGTGTATCTTCAACAGGGCATTGGGTCTGGTGCCATCCATCCAGATCAATGTGTTCACGTCCACTCTCTTCCCCTCTCTATATGTCTCTCCCTTCCTCTCTAAGAGACACAGGAAGACAGAGAGATTTTAGTTAGTTACCTTTTAAATGTGATACCACAATATATGACATTAGTTTTAAATTCTTTAAATATGTGTAGAAAATAACATAACGTCTTTAAACAACCAAAAATGTAATTTGCCTGATTGTGGCAAATATTATAGCCTAATTTGCCTTTATTTTAATATTATTTGGAATATATTATTTAATTGCTGTTTGAAATTTGACCAATTAGTTGAGCGCTGTTAATTACACTCTCTTATCCTCTGTTGCTTCTCTCTATTTTAATTAATTTGTTTTTAATTAAGATGTGTAGCCACTAAAAGATTGACAAAATAGCAAAAATAAATAGATGTTGTTCACTCACCAATTCGTGAGAGTGACGTGATGAGGCAACCTTTCTGATGTCAGGCCTGTAACCTCTTGTGGCAATCCTGAGGCACTGTCCAAGATGGGCATTTGAGAGTCTGTTTCTGTCCTGGCTCTTGATGGCATTGTAGAAAATGCTGATTCACAGATGTATGTTGAGGGGAACATTGTGAGGAGCAGCATAGCAATAGCTCTAGTGTTTTTAAAACAAGCTTTGGGAACCAGGTTGATCCAAAAGTCACACAGCAGTGACTCCTTCTGTTGAGTTTTGAGCAAATCAGATGTTCATCTGAAGAGCTGCCTCATCTGTGGATGGCACAAGCCTTTTGGTCTCTGCAGTCCACTCGCCGTCAGCTGGCACAGAAAACGGCTGTCTCAAGAAGAGAAGGATGTCACCTGAGAGTTTAGGGGAGCTTTCAAATCGTTCCTTGAAGTTTTCTGCCAGGCTCGACACAAACTCCTCCATTGCTGGATCTTCCTGCATTTTGTCCTTCTCCAAATGCTCACGCAGACCTGGGAAGTGCAACTTTCTCCCTTGAATGTCCCTCTCCAGAAGGTGCAGCTTTGACCGGAGGGCTTCAATCGCTTCGTACATGTCAGCAACAGTGTGGTTCTTGCCTTGTAGCTGCAGGTTAAGGTGATTCAGATGAGACATGATGTCACACAAAGAATTTACATCTGCCAACACCTTGGCGTCAGTTAAAAAGCCCAGAAATTCGCGGGCTTTTGGGCTCTGCAGGCTGGATAAAAATGACACAAGTTCATCACGCAGGTCGCACACCCTCTCCAACACACGGCCTTTACTCAGCCAGCGAACATCATTGTGCAGCAACAGATCTTTGTGTTCAGCTGACATTTCCACGGCACCTGCTTTCATAGCTCCACAACTTTTGTTTTGATTTTTTCCTCTTGATTTAAGATTTCACCAGCCATGTGAATTGCACATTGTTTAATGAACTCTGCATCAGCAAAGGGCTTCTTAGCTTTAGCAAGCGTCCAGGAAACATGCAATGAAGCAGCTGTTGCGCTCTCTTGTGCCGATGCCATTTGGCATATGGTTGAAACTGACCGCTTGTATGATGTCAACATGCTTGCAATCTTTTGTTTGCGTTGCTCAGATGTTTCTGGGAAACTTCCATTAAAGCTGGCAGCATGCAAACAGTTAAAGTGCCGCTTCAGGTTGTCAGATTTAATGACAGCCACTGTCTGCTTGCATATTAAGCATGTCGGCTTTGCATTGGCATGGTACGGTAAAAAAAAGCAATATTTATCGGTCCATTCAGTTTTAAACTGGCGTTTCCTGGTCCACCTTCCTTTTCTTGGCAAATGACATGTTGTTTCTTTCATCAATTTTCAATCCGTTGATTTTTGACAAAGTTGTAAGTCCCTCGGATGAGAGACGGATAGTGGGAAAGTGACAGCATGCGGCGGCTACTCTCTGGCATATGACGCTAGTGAAGTTGAAAACGCGCGAAGCACGTCATTACGTATGCACCAGTGGCGGCTGCTGGTCTTTTAAAGAGGGGAAGCTCATTTTTGGCCTACATCAAAATAGTTGTCAATTTATTGAACGAACTAACGAAACGATATTCATCTCGGAACAAGGAAATGCGGAAAGTATGTTAAACTGAAACAAGGAAATACAATAAATGTGTTAAATTAATAATGGAAGCAATTTCGCCAAGCAAATACCAAGAAATGTGTTGCAGTTTGTCATGAGACTTCACTTGCAAAATCCGCGATGGGACTGAACTCAGATAGTGAAGTGACTGTGTATATCTCAAAATAGCTGTCAATCAAAAAGTGATTCAGACTTTCGACTGATCCTCCAATCATAACGCGGAAGCCCAGCGTCCAGGCTAGCCCAGGCCAGCCCACTGCTCCATCCACCCCCAGAGACGCTGAGCGTCCGGGGGCGGGACAAATCTGGGCATTTATCCAATGACCGTCGAGTTTCGAGGCAATGAAAAAAACTGTTCCATGCAGTCTCATTGAAGTGAATGGACGCTCGGCTTCTACGGTCTAATGCATTGACATTACGGGAATGTATGAGAAGTTAACAAAATCGAGTCAGTCTTGGATACGATTCTTATCGAACTCGTCTTCGACATGAATGTATTTTAACGAATTTGTAGTCAATGAAATGTTAACACAACAATACATATTTGACAATTTAATGTTCGAAATTTTAGGGGAAGCTGAGCTTCCCTTGCAGTCTTAGAGAAATCGCCACTGGTATGCACGCAGTAACGTCAACGGTCAAGTGGATGGTGTGGGCTGAGGGCAAAATATAGCAGACTAGCAAATTTAATAATTATTATTATTTTTTTGGGATTACATGTGAATGCGCTGGGTCAGCGCGGGCCAGACATTTGGCTCTCGCGGGCCGGATCTGGCCCGCGGGCCGCAAAATGGGGTTCACTGCATTACACTGAAGCAATTTGATTGTTTATTTCATTGTGTGTAATGTTGTTTACAGACCAAGTGGATGTTTAGTTAATGAATATTCAAAGTAACCAGAAGTATAAGTAACAGACAAGTTCAACAGTTCAAGTAAAAGAAAAAAAAAAAGAAGTGATGTAATATTCAGATCACGCCAGTAGTCTGAATCAATGTTAATGTTCTCCATAAGCTTGCACGTACTGTTTACGTCATTACGGTAGTATAAACGTGAACCGGAAGTGACGTCCGGGGTGCGACGCTGTTCAGTTCTCCAGCAATAAAGCAACATCATGCAAAGCTCCGTTTCATCATTTATAGTAAGCTACATTAACGCTACTCATAAATACCACCGATCTGTAATTATGTTTTGGTTTTCTCGGCGCAGATAATAGAAAAAGGAAGATTCTACGCATGCGCTCAGACATGGCGGTGTTGTGTGATAGTGTATCACATCACCACCTAGCCGCCTTACCCGGGGATTCCACCGGACGCGTTACGGCAACGTTACGGCTGCGGCACTTCTTGGCCGCATAGATATATATAGAACACTAGATACGTCACGGCAATGTTGAGCTCCGGTCGGCTGACGGCCACCGCGGCGGCCATCTTGAATGGGTCAACCCGCTGCCTAGTGCATTACACCTAATGGAAAATTCATGCAAACATGTAGCAAATTTGAGCGGTGATGGCTCAGTGGATGACACTAAAAACATCATAGTTGATATTCCATGTTTGATTTTAAGTGGTAGGCAGATTTTTTCCTCTATGTTATACAAGAAACACACTTTTTAACACAGGACATTTATCAGAAATGTTTCTGCTGGACTCAGATTAACATTTTATTTCTCAAAAAGTAAATATCTTATCCATTTAGCTTATAACTCTCAAACCACTCTAACACTGCATCACTCTGGACTAGAACCAGCAACCCTCCAGACTGAGATACAACTGGAACTATTGATTGAATTTATTTCAGACATTCAAATACAAATTAAACATGTGAAAAATACAAAACAAAAAGAAAAGGACAAATATTTAATAAATTAACTTCCTGTGTTCCTCATCTTTTTATATATCTATCTATATACTATTTTCTTTATGACACTATATTTGATATTTACAATCCATACATATACAACTTAAATAAAATAAATACTATATATTTTATAATTTACAATATACAATCCATATATATACATATCAGTGGCGGCTGGTGGTTTTTAAAGTGAGGGAGGAAGGACTGCGCGCTTGGTTGCCATTGGCCTGCTTGCACTGTTGGCGTATGGTGGCAAGAATGTGAGACTCAAGTTGTTTCAGGGTGTTTTGGTGAACTACAAAATAGCAGGGAGGGAGTTATGTGAATAAAATGTATACAAAGCCACCAGTGGCAACACCGTAATTTGAGAAGGAAAGGATGCAAAGCATATTAGTCAAATCAGGCCTACTATTGATTTGTAAAAGTAAATAAAAAAATCTGGGCCTATCATTGGGCCTATTTTTGCCCTCACTGACTGAAGTTATTTAGCTATGTTTATTTTCAGTTACAATTGTTTTAAGAAAAGACTCAAGAACCAAAGTGATGCCATTTAAAATGCATCATGCTCTGAATCATTCACTAACACCCTTTCCACAATATCAAACAGAGCGGTCAGAGTAACAAACTAGTAAAAGAACAACAAGAACATTATTTCAAAACTATTTACATGGGCTGTAAGCCTAACTATTCAGATTGAGGGACTTCATTTATAGATCAGGTCAATCCTCCTTGCTGTTTGCGTTGCGAAGACAACATCAGTGAAACCATGAACAGCCCACGTTGGAGATTTGCTATTATTCATAAGCAAACTAGGCCAGCAATAAAGTCGATCCCAGACAGCAAGCAAACATTGAATAAACATTGATTTTCCATCTGAATCATCATTATGGTTGATATTGAAATTTCAATGCAAAATAAATGTTGAATCACCATTACCATATCGATGAAACCTGATGTTATCTAATGTTGATGGCAGCAACATTGGAACAACATTGATCTATTGTTATCTTTATGATGGAATAAGCATTGATATTTGGGTTACCGGGCGATATTGCCAATGTGTTGAAAAGTCATTGATTTAGAGTTGACCGGGAAATATGGTTGAAAATGCATCGATATATAGTTGACCGGGAAATATGATTGAAAATGCATCGATATATGGTTGACCGGGTAATATGATTGAAAAAGCATTGATATATAGTCCTAGTTGACCGGGAAATATGATTGAAAATGCATCGAGATATAGTTGACCGGGAAAAATGATTGAAAATCCATCGATATTTGGTTGACCGGGAGATCATCGGGTGGTAGACCAACGTACTTCACCGGACACATCTCATTTCTGGACCCTTGACCCATACGATCAGGTAAGCTTGATTATGTAATGTTCGATATGAATGAATTGTACCAAATCAACTACTGTTACTCGTTAACATGGTGGTAACCCACGCAGTACTGCAGTCATTGAAATAGATTTTGTTAAATCAATGTCAAAATCTGCCAAAGTTAATGTAACTTCGTGCTGATGGCCATCGTCGTTATCTTCCAACAGGTTACAATAAGTTAGCAAAACCTCAGAGTCCAGTTTATTTTTGTGATAGCTAGCTCGAAATACATAGGCTATCTGTACCATTATACCAATTGCTAAGCAGGCAGTAGATACATGGATGTATGTCGTTAAATCTATTAAAAAAGCACCGCTTTTTCTTCTGACCGCCGGTGAACACCGGCACCAACGCTAGCATAATTGCAGCAGCCTGCCGGTGTTTTTTTTGTTATCTAGTCGTTCTGCGCATGCGCACGATGACACTTGATCCGCTGTGTAGTATTGTACCCCTGAATGCTCCAATAAAGACTATCAGCCTATCGAATCATGCTACCATATCAAAAAGTGCTACCTTATGCGTTTGGTAGCGTACTTAATCAGTTGATCAACTGTTACACACCGGTTGAACGCTGATTGGCTGGTACGTTACACATGTCACTCAGTGGCCACGCTGTTGAACGCTGATTGGCTGTCATCACGCGAAATTCGCGTCAAAGTTGAAATATTTCAACTCGAGCGAATTTGACGCGGCACAAAACCTCGTGAACGCGCTTGCCTGTGCAGGGCGAAAGTGTGGCGCGACAAATCTAAACTTGTCTCCGGTTTTCTCTAGCTAATAATTCGCCGTTCACTTTGTATGGGATCTTGTCGCACCGTTTGTTCGTGTTTGTTGTGAACGCACCGTATACAAGATACAGCAGATACAAATATTGGGGGAATATTATAGGGGAAACCTTTTGGTTACCTGAGTACATATGTATAAAGTACAATCACACTATCTGTATTTAAATTGCTGTTTGTTAACACTGACTTTTGTCTTTTCTGTTCTCTTACAGATCACTATTGCACACAAAGTAAGCAAAACAATATTTTTTATTTAATTTCTACTAACAACTTGCACAATGACATCCCGCTGGTCAAAGAGGCGGAAAATTAAATCAATGCTTAGGGCCACAGAGTCAGAAATCCTGCAGCAGTTTGATAAAACCTTTACTGAACCCAACATGCAAGGCCACTCTGTCGCAGAACTGGAACATGTTAAATGCCCAAGTGTAGCATTGGAGTCAGGTGTTTCAGTCTCCAGTCACTCAGTTGTGGACCAACCAGGTATAGGGGAACATGAGCAGAGGTCAGCATTCAGTGAGACCCATGTGTCATTGGACAGTGTTCATGACTGTCCATCAGCTAGGCCTGTTGATTCAGAATCAGATGATTATGATGCTGAAGCTCCAACATCAGAGTTAGTATCAGTTGTGGACCAACCAGGTATAGGGGAACATGAGCAGCGGTCAGCATTCAGTGAGACCCATGTGTCATTGGACAGTGTTCATGACTGTCCGTCATCTAGGCCTGTTGATTCAGAATCAGATGATTCTGATGCTGAAGCTCCAACATCAGACTTAGTGACAAGCTTAAGATTTTGGGCCTCTTCCTTTTCTGTCTCACTAGCAGCATTGAATGCACTCTTGAGCATTTTGCGAGTGTTTCACCCAGAATTGCCAAGAGATGCTCGGACAATTCTCAAGACACAAGGTGAAATAAAAACTGAGAAAATGGAGGGTGGGGAATATTACCACTTTGGCCTAGCCGCAGGATTGATGTCAAAATTTAAGTCTTTGAAGCTGCCTGCTAATTTGACGACAATTAAGCTGCAGTTTAGTATAGATGGTTTACCACTATTCCGAAGCAGCAGAACTCAGTTCTGGCCCATTCTGGCAACCATTAATGCTGATTACAGCAGATCGCCATTCCTTGTCGGCCTCTTCTGTGGCTTTACCAAACCAAAGAGTGTCTTTGAGTTCTTGGGCCCATTTATTGAGGACCTTAGTGGCATTCTAAAAAATGGCATTTGTTACAAAGGGCAGCAGATAATGGCAGAAGTGTGCTCGTTTATATGCGATGCCCCAGCACGAGCCTTTGTTAAAAATATAAAAAGCCACAACGGTTATTCAGGCTGCGACAAGTGTTTCCAAGTGGGCGAATGGCACAACAAGATGACATATCCGGAAATCAATGTTAGATTGAGGACAGACACAGACTTCAACTCTATGACTGATGAAGAACACCACCTAAAGCAAACACTGTCACCGCTAGCTAGTCTGGTCAAAATGGTGACAATGTTCCCATTAGATTACATGCACTTGTGCTGTCTTGGGGTAACCAGGAAGTGGCTATATATTTGGATGAGGGGCAAATCACTGGCAACTAGGTTGTCCAGTAAATCAATCGAAGAGATCTCAGTTAAATTGAAGGGACTAGGACCTTACACTCCTTCTGAGTTCAGCCGGAAACCCAGGCACCTCTCTGAAATAGATCGGTGGAAGGCTACAGAGCTTCGATATTTCATGCTTTATGCTGGCCCAGTAGTCTTGAAAAATACCATTGCCCATGAAATTTATGAAAACTTTATGTTACTTTCTGTGGCCATGCATTTGCTGTTGTCTCCTGGTACATCAGAGGAATTGATTGATTGCGCTCAGGGATTGTTGACCTCATTCGTAACTCACTTTGGGCAGCTATATGGGAAAGGTGAAATTACCTACAATGTCCATCAGCTGACACACTTGGCGTCAGAATACCGTCTGTTTGGTCCCTTGGACAACATATCTGCATTTCCGTATGAAGATTATTTAGCACAACTGAAGCGCCTATTGCGCAAGCCTCACTTGCCTTTACAGCAAGTAGTAAAAAGGCTCTCAGAATCACCTGCACCGACCTCGGACACTGTGAAGAAAGGCCAAAAATATATGCATCCTCATTATGATGGTCCATTGATTTCTTCATTAAGTTATGGAGATCAGTACCATAAGCTTGTTACGGAAAAGTACACGTTATCATCTAGGTCTGGGGATAACTGTTTTCAAATTGTAAATGACATTACCATTGTTGAAAACATTGTCAGGGTAGATCAGGATCAGGAGACTTACATCATTTTTCGAAAGTTTACCAAGAAAGAGTCCTATGGCCAGTATCCCTTTCCATTTGCAAACATTGGGGTGTATACAGTTTGGGGGTTGAGCAAGAATGTCAGTGTGACGAGGCTTCAGCACATTGGCAAAAAGTACATACTTTACCCTGACAAATTACAGTTCATCGCCATTCCCATCATTCATACCGATTAAAATGTCCACATCAGTTCATATAATCAGTTCATGCCGTTAGTTAAACTGTTCATCGGTTTATCAATTCATCAGTTCATAAGTTAATTTTGGTGTGCTTTGTGTTCTATACAGTCTTTGAAATCCCCTGGCTCAGAAAACGTTATGGAGATCAGTACCGTAAGTATCGTTACGGACAAGAACACGTTAACATCTAGGTCTAGGGATCAGGGACGCAGGAAGTCATATGAAGGGGGGGTGCTGACTACTGAATTGTTGAGCGGGGGGGGGGGGGGGGGTGCAAACGATGACGGGGGGGGGGGGGGGGGGTGCAAACGATTGTTGACGGGGGGGGGGGGGGGGGGGGGGGAATAATAAACGCTCCTATAACGCGCAGCGTGATGCGCACGTTATAAGAGCGGCGGCACTGGGTGCTGTATGTAATCGAATGACGGAGAAAAAAAAAAAAAAAACGCGGCATTGCCTGAGTTCAAGTGTTGTAGTTGCGTCTGTTGTCCACTAGGGGGGTGCTGCAGCACCCGGAGCACCCCACTTCCTGCGTCCCTGCTAGGGATAACTGTTTTCAAATTGTAAATGACATTACCATTGTTGAAAACATTGTCAGGGTAGTTAGGATACTTACATCATTTTTCGAAAGTTTACCAAGAAAGAGTCCTATGGCCAGTATCCCTTACCATCTGCAAACATTGGGGTGTATACAGTTTGGGGGTTGCCATTCCCATCATTCATACCGATTAAAATGTCCACATCAGTTCATATAATCAGTTCATGCAGTTAGTTCATCTGTTTATCAGTTCATCAGTTCACAAGTTAATTTTGGTGTGCTTTGTGTTCTATACAGTCTTTGAAATCCCCTGGCTCAGAAAAAGAAATGGCCCAGTGGTGCATCATAAAGTTCAGCAGTGGTGCAACCGAAATTGTGCCAAACACATGGGTTGAAGGGGATAAAGTCTTCTGGCCCCCATACCCTCCTAAGGACTCCATTAGGCTGAATGCAGCCATCCTGAAGCGGGAACAGCCTAGAGATGGATGGCACACGTACCAACCAATCCGTCTCCTCATAACTTGTGGTGGGTGTTCTCAAATTGGCTTTTGAGATTCAGAATCATACCCCTGCCTGACAATATTTCTCTTCACTGTACTTGTTATTCTGTGTTTGTAGATACTCATGATGAGGCAGCGAGGAGCCTGGAACGATATATCAATCAAAATTGTGACACCACCGACATCCAGTCTGAGGGGGAGAGCCACCATGGCCTAAAAAGAAAAAGAAGGTAATAATGAAAGTCCAATTTCCAGTTGCACAAATGTTTATATTTGACTGATGCTTTTGTCCAAAGCAAACATATAAGCGGTTTCAACCATTTTCTGTTGACATGTGCAATTTAACAATTTGTTGACATTTAATTGCTCCCTCGTTTACTTTTAGACCAAATACAATTTATCAATCGGATGAGGAGCCCCAGCATGTGAGCAGATTCGCCCAAGCCCCCAAAGTGTTATTTCCAGGTATAGTTAGCCTCTGTCTGTCTGTCTGTCTGTCTGTCTGTCTGTCTGTCTGTCTGTCTGTCTATTACGCACAGATCAGCCCCTAACCACCTTTCCCGGCCCCCCACATCTTTTTTTTCTTTAGACAAACCAGCAACCCAACAAGCCAGTCAGGACAGCCAACCATCACCTCCAAAACTGTATTATAGCCTCCAACGCCCCAATTTCCCTAAGTCAACTAACCCCAATGTCCCTATCCCAGCATCGTTCCCAGGAGATGAATTGGCCTACCCTCCACTCGGTCCAATTCCTCAATTCCAGAGGCCATCTCGTGAAGGTATGTTTTTAAAAAGAAGTAATTCATGTCAATTCAAACATTCAAAACAAATGCAGTATATCCAGTCATATGGTTTAATTTCTCTCTTCATACTTGTTACAGATTCTCCAAGCACTGCCAGAATGGCATTAAAAGGCAAGTACAGGAATGTTATGTTCTAAGGCTATTTCTAGGCTTTCATTCATGTGTAAATCTTTCCTCAATTCTTTGAATCATTGAAGGATGTACCATCTATCAACAATTAGCCTAAACCATTGCTTAAATATATATAACTCTTCAAAAGTTGTTCAACAAATTTTTAAGTAAAAGGGCGTCAGCTTTTACATTCAAATGTTATTATTTTCTTTGTCAATAGATGTGGCTATGCAGAAACTGCTGACTGCGGTGACGGAGTTGTCCAAGGAGGTGAAGGACCTGCGGGAGGAATTCAGGCAATACGTCCACTCCTGCAAGTGTGGACAGACTGACTCGGTGGGTCTGGCCTCCTTGGAGCCCTTGGAGCTGCCCCTCCACACCATGGAGGCCCTGGACCGTGCAGAGGAGACACTGCAAAATGGACCAAACCGCCAAAATATGGTAGTTTAATAGTTACATCATTCTTCGGTCAGAAAACTTCAATATATCCTAAAAACTGTTGTTTCAGTACGACTTTATCAATCCAAGTTATATTCAGACTGAAAAAATATATAATCTGCACAGTCTATGAATATGTTGGCATGAGCAAATGTGATTCCAGTCTGCGTGTGTTAACCCTGCAAATGTGTTATACTTTGCCAGACTGCCCGTCTCGGCATTATCGGAGGGACTACCCTAGAGGTGAGGGTCCGCCGGATGATGGCCAATTTGTTGACCAACGAACTGGCTTCAGGACTGAACTGGGCCGGAAAAAAGCAGGGCAAGGAGCAGGCCAAACAGAAGCGGCCCTTTAAAGACTTGGCACTCTGCCGATCTATGTTTGGTAAGTCCTGCTACATTTTCAATCACCATACAGTGTTTCCCGCAGGATTTTTTTCAGCAGTGGTGGTGTGGTCCCCGATCCCTCTAGGGGGGTCCGGTGGCATGCCCCCCCGGCCGAAAATTGTTTGTACCCTTTACATTGGAATGCATGAATCTGGTGCACTTTGAGAGGAGAATATGCACTTAAATCCTATTCAAACAGTCCTGTGTATTACTGTAGATGGGATTATTGGTGTTGTAACTTTGCCTTTTGTGTCTTCATTTACAGATTTTTATATTTTTGTATAATATTTAAACAAAAAATGCAAACATAATTTGCACAATTTATTTACAGATTTTTGCCTAATGCTTAAACACTAAACATGGTTGCTATCCCCAAAGCATAACTGTTTTTTACATAAGACACTTTGTTCAAAAATGAAATCTCCTGCAACAATGGGCCAAACACATCTTTTTAAATTATAAACCTAACTAAAATTTGAAAAGAACACAGACTCACACACATAAAAAATAAAGCTAATTGAATACCAATCAGTGTGAGCCTTCCCACATAGCAGGAGACTCCTAGGTGGATCCGCCTTCAATCCGCCAAACCCGCGTAAACTGCCTCATCCGTTTGGGCGCCGCCCAGAGGATCCTGAGCGGACCCATGTCGGATCCCTGTACGCGGACGCGCCTTTCACAGAGGATGGCTCCGCCCACTGTCAAACAGCGGATCCTGAGCGGACCCATTTCGGATACCTGGATGCGGACGCGCCTTTCACAGAGGATGGCTCCGCCCACTTATAACGGTTGAACTTAACAGCTATCGCAGACGCTTAAAGAACCGGAGAAGGTCAAGACATCATCGGAGATTTTCTGTGCTTTTTTGACTTTGGGCTGAATCCTCTTGACTGAGTAAGTGCATTTATTAATTGAGATATTGCGACATTCACAGTAAACATTGGCCTTTCTGTTTTCATCGTGTAGGGGCTATGCTATAATTGTATTGTAATGCCTTTGCTTGATATTGAACTAGCAGTAGAACCGAGAAGTGATTGATCATGTATTTGATTTAAAATGCAATAGCAATTTCGGCAGACTATGTTATGTAAGGGACAATGTATAGAACGCCGGTCATTATGGGGAAAATGAGCCCCGTGTCGGTCTGGTCTGTTTTAAGGCCCATATCCATTATCTACTCCTAGCCTATCTGCCTGGCAACGGACGATCACGTCGAATGACGTGAACATTCGCGAACCTTCTATCTAGCGATCCGTTATCTGTATTGTGCTATTTCGTCCTTGACCTGCTTTAAACACTCAGTTTACTTGCTCAATTTGATTAAACAATTAAATACAATACAAATATAAAGTAAAAACAAGTGTTATCAAGCGATCCGTTAACTGTATTATGTTATTTCGTCTTTGGCAACATGAGCGCGAATGTTTTTTGAAACCTGCCCGGCAACGGACGACGCGATCATCTGCTGACAGGCAGGTTTGGAATGGATTACGTATGGATGATGCGCCCGGTACAAATTTGGCAGCCGGTACAAATTTAGTGTGACAGTGCCCGCGTTGCCCGGGCTGCTGTCACGGGCCCGCAGTTCCAGGGCCATTCATTCATTCACGGGGCACGCGGGAGACGCGGGAGTGCCGTGGCCGCGTTGCCCACGGTTCCCGGGCCATTCATTCATTCGTTCGCGGGGCACGGCGGGAGTCGGGGGAGACGCGGGAACGCCGTGGCCACGGTGTTCCAGCAGAGTTTGGTCTCATAGTGTCTATTGCCCCTTTTCCATCCTCTTTGTAATGAAAATTAAGCTTCAACATTTTTCACAGTCGTTTAGACAACGGTCTGGTCTGTTTTAAGGCCCATATCCATTATCTACTCGTAGCCTATCTGCCTGGCAACGGACGATCACGTCGAATGACGTGAACATTCGCGAACCTTCTATCTAGCGATCCGTTATCTGTATTGTGCTATTTCGTTCTTGACCTGCTTTAAACACTCAGTTTACTTGCTCAATTTGATTAAACAATTAAATACAATACAAATATAAAGTAAAAACAAGTGTTATCAAGCGATCCGTTAACTGTATTATGTTATTTCGTCTTTGGCAACATGAGCGCGAATGTTTTTTGAAACCTGCCCGGCAACGGACGACGCGATCATCTGCTGACAGGCAGGTTTGAAATGGATTACGTATGGATGATGCGCCCGGTACAAATTTGGCAGCCGGTACAAATTTAGTGTGACAGTGCCCGCGTTGCCCGGGCTGCTGTCACGGGCCCGCAGTTCCAGGGCCATTCATTCATTCACGGGGCACGCGGGAGTGCCGTGGCCGTTCATTCATTCGTTCGCGGGGCACGGCAGGAGTCGGGGGAGACGCGGGAACGCCGTGGCCACGGTGTTCCAGCAGAGTTTGGTCTCATAGTGTCTATTGCCCCTTTTCCATCCTCTTTGTAATGAAAATTAAGCTTAAACATTTTTCACAGTCGTTTAGACAACGCCTGTTTGTGATTTATTATGGTAGCATTATGGAACTTGGTCCTCATCATCTTCTATTTTGTGTTCTGCAGCTTCAACTTTTCTGCCATTGCCTCCTCTGCTGGGTTTGATTGATCAAGTAAGTCAACATTTCTGTTAATGGACACCTCGTCAGGCATTATCCCTTGCATCTTGCTCATGTTACGTTTATGATACAATTGCCTTTGGAGCACAGAAGATTTCATTGCAACCTCATTACATTCCCTCCATATTGGTTTCTGCTTCCCACTTTACTCACGCAGTCACAACACATCAATGGAACTAAAGCGCCCTGATGTGGCATGAATGGTCTGCTAACAATAATGAGAATAATAATGCCTCACACATACATTTTCAAGAAGGCCATTTCATGTAGCCGAATCAAGTAGAGCATCACAAATGTTTTTTGTGATGCTGACAACACCACTAAAGTATATTCAACAATGTATTTATTTAAAAAACAACATTAGGAGCAATGATTAGGAACATTACATTAGGAACAATGATCAATTGATTGCAACCTGTCTTTCTCAAATGTCTCTTTTAGAACAAAAATGAATAGAAAGACTCTGCCTGTCTCCTCAAACGCCTTAAGACGAAGGGCACGTGTTGACGTCCAAAAAAAGGCTTCTTGACATTAGGACAGACATGACTGACATGGACATGACGGCAATGACGGCAGATTACAGAGTTCTCTCTGAGGACACTGCTCCTACCTCTTCAGCTGCAGATGCATTTGATTCACTTGAAGATTTAAGTGAAGAGGACATGGATTTTGATGATGGGGATGGGACAACATGTTCAGATTCTGAACCTGATGTCCCATCCCCATCCCTTTCCGATAACATTGCCAACTGGGCAGTGAGATTTGGCATTTCAATGGTTGCCCTGACTGCGCTGTTGAGCATACTCAACATAACCCATCCCAATCTGCCCAAGGATGGTAGGACCCTTCTCAAAACAAAAGTCCACTATGATATTCAAGAGACGGCTGGGGGTAACTACCATCACTTTGGGATCCTTTCCTCCTTAAGGAACACTTTAAATAAACACGTCAAAATACTGACAGAGGGCATGACATTGGGGCTGCAGATTAATGTAGATGGTCTGCCTTTATTTAAAAGTTCCACTTTACAGCTGTGGCCGATCCTTGGATTGCTAGTTACCGTCCCTATGAAGGAACCAGTGGTGATTGGGGCGTACTGTGGACCTAAAAAACCAAGTTCGGCCACAGAGTTCTTATCAGATTTTGTGACTGAATTAAAAGGAGCTCGAGGCTGGGTTTTGCTTTGGTGATAAGAACCTCACAATTGAGCTTCACACAGTAGTGTGTGACACCCCTGCACGGGCCTTTGTGAAAAAAACAAAGGCCCATAATGCTTACCATGGGTGCGATAAGTGCCAACACCCGTGGAAGTACCAGAATCACCGCATGTCGTTCCCTGGACCAGAGCACCCCCTTAGAACAGACATGTCATTCAACTTAAAGCTCGATGAAATTCACCACCATGAGGGACCTCATCCATTTCAGGGTATCAAGATAGGCATGGTAACACAGTTTCCATTAGATTACATGCATTTAGTCTGTTTGGGCGTTGTTAAAAAAATGCTCCAGTTCTGGCTCCGGGGTCCTTTAACTGTGAGAATGCCTGCACTGATAGTTGACAGGATGTCACATGAACTCCAGTCTGTCAGGCCGAATGTTCCAGTTGAGTTTGCCAGGAGACCACGGTCACTTAGAGAGTTAGACCGGTGGAAGGCAACCGAATTCCGGCAGTTTTTACTGTACACTGGCCCTGTGGTGCTGGTGGGATTCTTGGACCAGAATATGTATTCTAATTTCATGCTCCTGTCAACTGCCATATCGATCTTGGTAAGCCCTCAACATCACAGCCTTGTAGACTATGCTGGCCAATTGCTGAAGTCTTTTGTTGCTCATTTTGGTGAGCTGTATGGGACAGACCAAATTGTTTACAATGTTCACTGTTTGGTCCACCTAGCAGACGAGGTGAATCGACATGGCTGTTTGGATACTTTTTCAGCGTTCCCGTGAGAACTACCTCGGGAAAATAAAAAAACTCGTAAGAAAACCGGAGTTCCCACTAGCCCAGCTTGTCCGGCGCCTTTCAGAGGTTCAAGCTAGGAAATTGGATGTTGATGCAGACATCACTCTAAAAAGGGAGCATTTTGTGGGGCCAATTGTTGTTGGGATGGGAGTGCAGGGCCAATATGGGGAAATGAGATGTGAACGATGGACAGTAAAATTATCAACAGGGGACAATATATTTCTGGTGGGGGAGAAAGTCTGCCTTGTCAAAAACATCATCCAAAATGATAATGGTGTGTTCATTGTATACACTGAATTTTCCCAGCAGTCGCCATTTTATACCTACCCCTTCAACTCCGACAGAATTAACATATTCGTTGTCAATCATGCATCTGATGAGCTGAAGTCGGTTGAGGCGTCAGCGCTGCGACAGAAATGTGTAGCCTTGCCGTACAGGGATGGTTTTGTGGCCATACCTCTCCTCCACTAAATACATAATGAATAAAAAAAACAATCAGTTCAATCAATCAATCAGTTTAAACAATCAGTTCAAGTTAAAAACTCTAATTATATAGTTGCCTACTGACTATGAATCAGTTCATTCAATCAATCAATCAGTTTAAACAATCAGTTCAAGTTAAAAACGAATTATATAGTTGACTACTGCCTATGAATCAGTTCAATAAATCAATCAGTTTAAACAATCAGTTCAAGTTAAAAACTCTTAATAATATGGTTGACTACTGACTTCTGACTATGACTTCCATTACTTCATTACTCTTGCTGTAAGTATTTCAGAAAAGGTGGTATTTTTCCAGGTATACACTACGTGTCTTGTTTTTGTTTTATTTATTATTTTTTATGTATTATGTTTATTTTTTTATTTTATTTAATTTTTTCCACAATGTCTTGTTTTTTAAACGATTTATGATGACTATATGCTCTGTAAGGTGACCTTGGGTGTCTTGAAAGGCGCCTCTAAATTAAATGTATAAAACACACACACACACACACACTTCTTTTTTTTGCATGGCAAATAATTTTTCTTTCTTTCTACATTAAGGATGAGTTTTCATCTCATTAAGTTTGCCAACGGGGACATTGCTGTGGTCCCGGAAAATTGGTGTGATGACGGGATGGTGTACTGGCCAAAATATAAAAACACCGAACGTGCCAAAAGGGCAGCGGCCAACAGTGAGACACCAGAGTCAAACTGGCCAAAATATGACATCATGGTCATCAGAACTTGTGGTATGCCAATTCATAAAACTGTAGTTTAAAGAAAATGTGATGGTTTCTTCTCCTTCTGCTTGGAATAACATATTCTGTCTATGTTGTGAAAATTGTCTTGCATTGTTTAAAATGTTCCTTTAATTTGTGGTATGAGCAGCAGTGCTGAGTATGTAGGTTGCGCCCAAGAATAATGTACCAAACAGCACTCTGCCATTGACTCTCTGACTCTGACTCTCAGCGCTCTGCCATTGTCCCTGATTGGCATCGCCTGGGAATACCAAAAGCTCAAACTAAGTCAATGGCAGAATGCTGTTTGGCATTTTTTTTGTAAAAATATCTAAATGTCAGCCACATATTTTGTCAATTAAAAACATCTGCATTCATGCAATATTTATCATTCATCAATACCAAATTGTATTGAAATACATCGTCAATCCATTCATGGGATTTAAATAGGTAGTGCATTCCAAAATGTTGCAACATACAAATGAATGCACAACCAGAGCATGACCAGAGATTTTTCGTTTGCAATTGTTTGGTCCTCTAGCTGACAGTCTACCATGGTTAACAAATCACAATAATTTAATAACAATTTCCTTCCCTTAGCACCTCACCATGGGGCAGGACCGCAACAACCGTTGCCAAAACAACTCCGGAGAGTTACTCAAGGTAAGGACTGATCTCTGAAATATTAGTGAATAGAACGGTCCCATGTGTATTATCAGTCATGATTAACAGATGACTGATTTAATACAATTCTTTCCCCCTCTGGGCCAGGAACGGCAGTCCCTCCTCTTCTCCCTCCACCCCCTCCACCCCCGACATCGACCCTGAGCCTGCGGCCAACAGAGGAGCCTTCTTCAATCCCCGCCATCGGACCAACATGGCGAGGGGGAAGAATGAATGAGTCCATTCCCTGCTCTGGTAAGCAATAACTGGCAAATACTGGAGGGTCATTCTATGCTACAGATTTTGGAAGAAATTATGACAACTCTCACATATTTTCTTCAAACTTTATCAATAACTAATGTCAGTATTGTGAGTAATGAGGATAAGCACTGAAACGTGATGTATTTCACACACTACATTTGAGCTATATTTCATGTTTGTCATCAGTGGCTGAAGTCCACATCCTGAACCTGCTGGAGACGATTAAACAGCAGCAAGACCAGCTCGTGGCAAAGGTCAACTACCTCTGCAGCAGGATGAACAGCACCCCGGGGCCAGAAGTTGAGATGCCTGATAATATTAATCTCCCGTTGGAACACCTGGAGGCAGTGGAGGCATTTGAGGTGTTTTTAAAAGAACCCTCAAACCACCCAGCTCGACAGAGAATAGTGAGTCTTCTTAATATGAATGGTCCATGCTATAATGCTATTAGGTATATTGATTGTCCATGATTATTGCAAGTATTCTATTGAAGCAGCACTGAACAGGCCTGTCCTGAACCCCCTTTTCCCAGATTGTGTCAGTGAGCGACAGTCTACCTGGTATGACATTGTGTGTAAGGTGGCACATGTCCATGAGAGTGTGAGCCAAGTACATGTTTAGAAAAAGAAAAATTCAAGGGAACAGGATTTCTTTCTTGAGAGCAACTAGTACAAATATAGACGTTTTTGTTTTTCTACATTTCGGGAGGCATAAGCTTAGAATTGTTTACCTTGCTGATATTTAAAAAAATATATATATATTTGCCTTTTAGATTGCTTCTTTGGCCACAATTGGAGGCCAGGATTTGAAGAGGGTGACTTGGAACATTCTTGGCCGGCTTTACACAGACGACGTGTCCCACCAGATCAACTGGAAAGGTGTGAACAACAAAAAGGCCTTCAGCCAGATGTCGGCAAAGAGCTTGCTTTTCAGTAAGTATATAATTCAAAGTAATATTGATTGTCTGTGGCGTTGTGTAGCATTATGTAGACAGTGGCGTGAAGTGTAGCAAGGCGGTGTCACGTTAAAATTGTACCGGGGGCGAAAATTTTACCGGCCTACGTCATCAGTTGTTTACATCTTGACAACCTGCCTGGCAACAGACGACGCGATCGTCTGTTGCCGGGCAGGTTGCAAAAAACATTCGGCTCATGTTTCCAAAAGACGAAGTAACATAATACAGATAACGGATCGCTAGATAAAACTTGTTTTTACTTTATATTTGTATTGTATTTAATTGTTTAATCGAATAGCGGAAACGGGCGATCGCGTCAAATGACGTAGAAAGGTTCTCGTACATTCCTACGTCATTTGACGCGATCGCCTCGATTAAACAATTAAATACAATACAAATATAAAGTAAAAACAAGTGTTATCTAGCGATCCGTTATCTGTATTATGTTATTTCGTCTTTTGGAAACATGAGCCGAATGTTGTCGGCAGGTTGTCAAGATGTAAACAACTGATGACGTAGGCCGGTACAATTTTAACGTGACAGCGGCGCATCGCCGCCGCCGGTGTGGGGGGTGTAGGCCTACATAGAAATGTTCTGTTTTGAGGCGTGCCGTTCGGCAGCGGTGTGTTTTGGATTTAGTCTTCTTCAAATAGAATGTAGCCTACAGTATCTGTTGGACCCTACAAAATTCAAAACATTACAAAACCACCCCGATTTAGTGATGTTGCTAGGTACGCGTCCTGCGTCCCTGACGCATTAAAATCTGAAAGGACGCACTAAACTCACTATCCATGCGTCCCGGGGACGCATCTCATTTTCCCCATGAAAAACGATACATTGTGAACATTAAACAACTCGTGTTTAATCACAGTAACTGGCCAAAGAAACCTTCTTGTGAGCAGACCGGACAAGCACTGTTTCAACCCTCTGCGCATCTACTCGGCGCAGACGTGATCCCCTGTACAAAGTATCGCGACATGCTAATTTAGCCGCTACCAAAACAACTAGCTCGTCACCGCTGATTTCATTTCAACAATTAAAAATACGAACTTCATAGTAAATAAACCCACGTTTCCACTGCTCGATGCTGTGCTCATTCGTGTCGATTATGTTGTAACGTTTAGGGGACGTGCTGTAATGAAATAAATGAAACATAATCCGGTGGTGGTGATGAAAACTACATTGAACGGCAGCCGCCATATTGTTATGCCCAAACGGCGCCTGCGCATACATCGCGCATTCCACATTTTTAACATACATTAATATATCCGTTTATTATAACCATATCATACACCATCAAGGAGTTTAACACTATTCATTTAATTTAAGAAATAGAATAATAATAAAAAAGAAACACATTTTTTAAACTGGGGAGTCGGCAGTGTGCGAATTAAGGGGGAGCAGGGGGAGCTATAGCTCCCCTAGTGGTGACATGAGCTCCCCTGGAAACATGGTTTGTGAAATTTTGGGGGAGCTCTCATAAACTCAAAATATAAAATTATATTTTGAGTTTATGATTGATGAAAACAACGTAGCCTAATGCTCGTCATTATTGCCGCTCGAAGCGTGGGGGCGCTGTCTGCAGCCCCACTACCCAATCACACAAGCTTGTTTAGTTAACTTGTTTAGTTAAAAGAAAGCAACTCACCTTGGGGGATTTCTATAAAAAGACGCCCAAACAAACTGAAAAAGAGGACCAGCCGTCTGTAGCTGGTGGTAGCACATCGGACGTTGGGACTACTACAAAGCCGAGAGAAGAGGCAGCTAACGTTAGTTCTAATATTAACTTGACCACTAACGTTAACGTTACTGTGGGGGCTAAAGAAACAGAACAAGACGAGCCAAGAGCCAAGAAGATAGCCATAGTAGTAGTCAGGTTGGTCTGAAGCACTCCTTTAACCTTGAGCAACTCTGCAACTTCCAAAAAAATATTTGATTTATTTTACAATTCAAAAATGAACCAAACTTTCTTCAGAATAAACCATTATAAGTAACGAATTAACTTAATAAGTGATCGAAATACTTTTATCAACCCGCCGCCCCCCCCCCCCCCCCCCCCCTCCCCAGCTCCCCCGGAGACCGTGGTATAATTCGCACACTGGGAGTCGGGACCCATTGAATTTCTCAGGGACCCACCCAACTCGCCACCTGTGGGTCCCGGGGACTCACTACATTGAAAACCTATCAACATCACAATATATGTGCTCTGATCAGGGAAACATTTAATACAACTGATATTGTTTGAACATTTTGGATGTCCTTTTAATCATGGCACACCTTGCCCTGATCACAAATTCTTAATTTACCCAAATTCTCAAATTCTTAGTTTACCCACCTCTTATTTTGATCCCCACAACCTTCATAACTTTGCAAGTCAGGTTTTTTTGCACCTCGTAATTTTTTTAATTATTATTATTTAATCTCCTTACCTATTGTATTGTGTTAGCCTACTTGGCTTTGAATGCTACATACCATAAACATAAACATATTTGTCTGATTTCAGGTGCTGTGAGGAAAAACTCCCTCACAAAGTCCGTCACCGATGCGGAGGTCACAAAGCACACCATCAGGTGGTTTAACCTGGCCATGGATCGGGCGACAAAGAGACGAGGAGGTGTCCGTCCCCCGACATGTCCCTCACAGCCGTAGTGAAGCCGTAATGAAGCAGTTGAGAACATAATGAATAAAAAAATTACTCAAATTATTGAACGTTTGATTCTTGTTGTTAACCAGTTTTAAATTTTCTGATATTTTAGCTGTGCATTGCACAACATTTCATTGAATTTCATTGAAGATGTAGCCTAATATATAAAATGTATGCACTATAGGCCGGTAAAGCACTAAATGAGTTTCTGACCACAAAATGAATGTAGCCACATTCATTTAACAGGTTAGCAAAAACAGAATAGGCTATAACCGGTATCTTTCCATAAATGTCCATTTTCCTTTGTGAGACAGTGAGAGTCAGGGGAAGAGGACAAGAGAGCGATGATAAGCTTGTTATTGTTTGAAAACTAGAGCTGTCAGTTAAACGCGTTATTAACGGCGTTAACGCAAACCAATTTTAACGGCGTTAAAAAAAATATCGCACGATTAACGCAATTCTTCTATTAAAAAAAAAAAAGCAGTAGCCTGACTGCTATGTTCAAAGGACATTTGTTCAAAGCAGTCGTTTAATTGCACTATAGGCTCTTTTTTTGTATCGTTCTGTTTTGATCAGTATATGCCAATGTTGTTATCAATAAAATATCATTTGCACATGGCAAGCCGATGCACTTCACCATGTTGATAAGAGAATTAAAATGAGAAGAATTATGGGACAAAGAAATCAAGGGATATTTAGCATAGAAAAATAATTTGCGATTAAACGCGATTAATCGTGAGTTAACTATGACATTAATGCGATTAATCACGATTAAATATTTTAATCGCTTGACAGCTCTACTTAAAACACTTCTTCTTAGTCTTGGGAGTCAAAAAGTGATGAGAAAATTACAAAATAAATATAAGTCATACATAATAGAAACTATTCATGATCTTTTAAGAAGTCCTTAGGTTTTTTCCCTGCATTTATGCTAATGACCACATGCTTACAGGCGATTAGCATAAATCCCTAACTAAAATACGCGATGAAAACGGATCTTATATGGCAATAAAGAACAACATCGGATCTAACAGTATGGATTCATTTTTCAAAGTTCCCGAAAATACCTAGGCTATAAATTCCTGACTGGATATAAGCTCCTGTAAAGGCTATGAGTGATCCCAAAAAGAGCGACAACACGCACACACACACACATAGGCCTACACACACACACAATACTAGAGGAAAAACGGCACGGAGGTTGCGGTTTATAGATACAATAAAATGATTGGGCTCAGAGGGTTTTTTACACTGGTGGTCATGTAGCGACACATTTTAGCAACTTACTTTCTCTCTCTCTCTCTCTGTCTGCCTCTCTCTCTCTCTGTCTGTCTCTCTCTTTCCTTCTTTCTTCGATCTTCCGCTTCACTCGCTACTGCTAGAATCAATGTAACTTTGCAACCGTGTAGGGTAGCCTACTGCCAACAACTGCCACACTCGCTGTGTATATTTCTTCTTAGATGTTGGTTACGTGACGATGTGCCGCGTGCTGCGCAATTGACGTTACGCGCTGTACATTTTCTAAAAGGAGCTACGTAAATAAAAAAAAATTAGGAGAAGGATTTTTATTGCAGCGGCGGAGAAAATTCAGCAGCGGCGGCGCGCCGCTGCTGTGTGAACGTGGGGGAAACACTGCCATAAGAATATTCTATGTCATGAAATTGTGGACACTTTCATACCACGCGCCTGCCAGTGTGATGCTGCTAGCTAGCACGCTACGGCAGAGCGACTCCTCCGTTTTCAAACCAACTACTTTTTCAAACTTTCGATGCACGGCTATAACACTCTCGGCATGTTCCCTAGCATTTAAACATAAATACATAAACAGTTACACAACCACTGTTCGTACCTGTATAGAAAGAACTTGAAGTTGAAGTCCAAAGTTGAAATGGCCGAGGAGACGGCAAGCACGCTATTCCCCTACAGGCTGCACGAGGCAAAACAAAAGTAATCGAACACCATCTAGACTCGAGATTGAACTCAGAATGAGTTAACGTGCAGAATAACGTGCAGCGTCGGTAAAGAGCTTTAGCGCAATGATTGACGTGACCCCGAATCAATGACCATTAGTGGGTGGGGGGCATACAGGGTGGCCAATCAGATTACAGGGGGGGCGGGTTGCCCCCCCGTGCCACCATGGAAGCCCCCCACTGGATATGTATATCATTTTAAGAAAATGTCTCCTAGGCTGCCGAATTTGTTTCTAAGTGTGCATATATGTGGGAGTTCTGTTTAACTTTAAGGCTAATTTTTTGCATTGTGCTTGTATTTTCTGTTTTAGATGCTATTACACAGCAGCTCGGGACAGCCGCCGTCACCCAATACACTTTTGCCCAGGCTGTTCAAAAGTGGCTGCGCTATGCGCCAGACCGGGCAGGAGGGAGTGGAAGACGTGACGTCATGTAATCCTGTAATAAAATGTTGTTGTTTTTACCTTAAACAGTGTGGTGTGGTCCGTGTTTTAGGCTAGGCTATAGGCATACAAGCTTTCAAATTTTCCAGAACTTTTTAACATCCTGGCTGTCGATAAAGCAGGATATTCATTATAGGCTATTTAATTTAGGGCATTACATTTTCGTATGCCTAGCAATCATAATAATGATTGAAATTCCATTGATATTACGTTGATCCTTAGTTCAGTTGAAATCTCAACATTGTTTCAATATTCCTGATAATTGAAATACCATTGATATTACGTTGATCCTTAGTTCAGTTGAAATCTCAACATTGTTTCAATATTCCTGATAATTGAAATACCATTGAAATTCCGTTGATCTATGGATAGGATTTCAACGTTGTTTCAATATTAAAAAATGGTGCAAAATGATGTAGAATCAACATCAGAGTTCAGATGTTGATTCAATGATTTAATGTTGACAACCGAATGTTGATTTAACATAGTTTCAATGATTGTTTGCTATCTGGGATTGCTTGTAATGCTACCAGTAAGACATGCGAACCTAGCAAACCATGTAGCACTCACAACACTGACGTTGCCATTACTTCTGGTGACCTTGATTTTGGGAAGTGGTCTACCTCTTTCTTTGGTCGCTAACTTAGCACTGTAACTGAAAGAATGGAATGATTTTTGTAATAAGACGTTAACAATGTCCTCCGTTTCCAATGTTTCCATTGTTCATTTAGGATCTCGCTATCGCAGATTTCACTTGCTCTGCGTCTCGACTGAGCACCGCGGCAATGCAGACCGGGTTTGGTATCGATAGCGTTGCCAGATTGGGCAGATTTCCCGCCCAAAGATAATTATCCCAGCCTAACATGGTTAAAAGTAGCCCAATTGGGTGGGAAATCGGACCAATCTGGCAACACTGCTCAACGTCCAGGGATCCTGCTTATTGGTTCATAGCGCAGACGGATAGATTTTTGCGCGAATCAGACCCCTTAAGGTCCCACCCACTCAGAGGAGGATTTTCCTCCTCTCTCCCATTGAAACCCATGTTATCCACCGGCCGCCAGTACTTTCGGGGAAATGAATGGGAGTAAACAGAGGCGGAGGGAGGACGTTCCTCCCTGAAGTAATTGTCAATAGGCGATAGGGGGTGCTAATGTCCCTTTACCCAGGGAAACGAACATTATATATTCAAAGGCAATAAAGTAGTCATATTTAAGGGCATTAATTCATTACAATAGTCTGGGCAATCTACATTTTTTATTCTCAACAATGTTAGGGAGGATATTCCTCCCTCTCCTCAATGGAGAAGCCTCCACTGATACATATATATACACATATATTATATTTTTATAATTTGATGTACTATATTTACACTTTATATATAATTTTTATTGATTTATAATCCTAATGTAGTTTGGTTCAGTATGTTTACAATTATACATTTAATACTATATATATATATATATATATATACACAAATATATGCACACACACATATATATACACAATATATACACATATATATAACTATACACATATACAGAACTATATATACATATATAACTATATATAATTATATATATATATATATATATATATATATATATATAACTATGTAACTATAACTATATATATATAACTATATCTGTCGTTTTCAAAATCCTTGAAACAGGATGGTTTTTCCGATTTTTTTTCGGGAATTTCCTCTCTGCCAGGTAAGCGAGGTTAATTTGGCGATATGATGCAGCCGTATTCGCATAAAGACAGAGACAACCAGCGACAGGAGGAGGGACAGGTGATTGTCGATGCCAAACTGGCTTTCTTGGACATGGCTCCCCAGTGCAAAGACGTCCTCTGTCCCGATTTCCTCTCTGACAAAGTGGGCTACAACAACCTCATCAGGGGCTTTCCCTGGAGAGTGTTGACGAATGGCCCTCTCCGCAGCTCTCACCACCTTCAAAAAGAGAATTAGAAAATGTTAAAGCTGTGACTGTATGAGAATGGGTTGGGCTGTTGGTCATCGTTGGGCAGCATGCTAGCTGTGTGTACAGAGGAGCTGATGGATGTTTTTACTGACCTTTACAGTTCCTTTTGAAGGAATCATCAGCCCACCGTTGTTACGAAGTTCCAGCAGATGGTAGCTCTGGTCAAATGGGACAGCTACAGCATCTGTCACCAGGCTGGCACGGCACACATCACAGGACAGGCTGCGAAAAATACCGAAATGTTCAGGAATGGAGAAACCAGCTCTTCAGCAGTGGCGGCATCTGCAGAGGACATCTCAGCAGCGGAAAGGGAGACTCTGGTGTAGTGCTCAGCTGACAGGGTGACAGTGGCATCCTGTCCTCTCACATTGCCAGAATCCACAGGCTTGACACCACATCTATGCATGAGCTTGCGGAAGATACCCTGGAACTGTCCAGCAGTTGGGTTGTTATTCCAGCCTCCTAATGAGAAATAAATAGCAACATACAACCCTTTAAGATATTTAAATCGTGTCGTGTAAATCGTGTTTTCCTTATATGAATAGAGTAGACATGAGTGGTAGAGTAGGAAGGATATCAAACCCAACACAGGGCTACTTAACATTGAGGCAATTAACTTATTCCATAGTTATAGTAGACCACACACAAAAACGCCACAAAGGGATATGACCTATTGTCTTGCTCCCTTTTATTTTTTTAATATTTAGATTTTACCATTCTCTGTAAACCCTAGAGATGGTTGTGAGTGAAATAAGAGATAAAAAGAAATTGAACCGCTGTACGAGTGTATGTGTTGCGTGTATGTATGTATGCTAGCTGCTGGAACACCTACATTTCCCTGCTGGGATGAATAAGATAATATCTTATCTTATCTTATCTTATCTTATATATCAAACCTGATGCTCTGATAGAATTGAAGAGAAGCTCCAAATGATCCTGGCTGAAGCGGTAGGTCAGGACATATTGTTGCTCTTCCAGGAGTTGAGGAATCATCCCCATCAGAGTGTCAATGTTTATAACGAACCCCATGATGACAGACAGGTACCTTAAATTTCCAAAATGTTTTGTAGAACTGATCATAGCAGACATGCTGGAGACTACATTAACTTTAAATTATCAACATTGCTCATTATATTACCAACTCCACCTACAAAAATACAGAACTTCTTTTAAACCTGATGCAGAACAGCATATCATGAACTCCGTGCAAAACAGCACATTGTGAACTCTGTGCATAATAGCATATCATGAACTCCATTCGGAACAAAAAATAACCTCTTTGACTGGTGAAGGGGTTTACCATCCATCATCACCAAATCTAGCAAGTACTTCCTAGCCTTTGACAGGAACTCAAACTTGTAACACCAATTGAGGTTCCCAATCGGTGCTTTGTATCCTCTAGCATGAGGGTTTCGGCTATTCAATACGTCAAAGAGCCTGTCAATCATCTAAAGAAATGTTTGGGTTTATTCATATATCTTAATCACTGTAACAAGTTATTCGATGCTAGAGCTTTGGCAACTAGAGGGAAAAATCAGATGATCCATAGGTATCAGATATCCAACTTAATTGCCTTTCAGTCAAAATTCAATACATATTGGCTCAAATGTGGTGAGCATATGAGGCTGAAAGTAGGAAGTGAGTGGAAGAGGCCTGCTTGTCAATACACTAATTACGTTTTGTATACTGAAAAAACATTGACATGCTATACTGCCATGCAAGTATAGCACGGAGTGACAATTGGGTTCAAGGGATTCATAACCTAGTGTTGCAGTACCTGAAGGAATTCCACTGTGGCTTCACAGTCATTAAATTGTTCGTAGCCAAGATCTTTCAGTGTCCGGAGGGCCACTGCAACCGAGTTGCTTAATGTCTGTGCAGCCAGGAAAACCTTAATAATAAGAAATGTATTTTAATTTGTATTGCATATTACATTTAAAACAAATCTCAGTATATTACCCCCCCCCCCCCCCAACACACAGACAAACACAAACACAAACACACCTTCATTTTTTGGTTGTTGAAACTGACATGAGTATCTGTCAGTTTGTTGGCTGCATGCAGCCCTGCCTTTTTTTGAACATTGTTGAGCTCAACAATGTGCTTCCACTCGATCCTGCCACTGCCACTGTTGATAGTCCGGTATGACTACAGAAATTGAATCTGAATTATTATTTATTATTAGTCGCACGAGTACAACCACGATGTAAACGTGGTTTTGGCAGCTACAGAGGGATACGCCCATCAGCAACTGCATGAAGATATGCGAAAGAATAGTATATGATATATGATGATGGTGCATACAGAGGATGGGAATATAAAGACCACCACAAATACCAAGAGAAATGTATTACCTCAAGCATATTGCGTGCGAGCTTGAGCATGTGGCAAGCATCCATTATGACAAATACCTCATCACCTGAAGAGGGATGAGTAAAGCTGGTCTTCAGGGGGTCTTTCGGGTTTCCCTTAAGATTAGTTCCAAGCAAGTTGCACATACCCAGGTTGGTGGCATGTCCATCCATGGTAACACTCACTACTTTGATGGAACGGTCATGTAGTGCCTCCAACAAGCTCTTTTTGTGTGTCTGCTGTGAGTGTTGCAGTAAAGAAGTAGCCTATCGGTGCCTTCCAATGGCCTTTAAGGCCAACAACCATCAACACTAGAGCCTCTGTGGCAGGATCCGTTTCATTACAGCCATTGCCTAGGTCCACATATCCTGACATCCGTTTAGTCCGAGGATTGTACTGCAGATGCTTCTTTATGGACATGGCATCCAGCATTAATGTCACATGGCCATGCTTGTCAGGGTCTTCTTCCAATTTACGCCCCAACATGTTGAGCATCATTATATTCAGGCCCGGCCTCTCATCCAATGATGACAACCACCTTTAAAAAAATTAAAAAGTAAAGTACCTATCATATTATCAGGCCAAGGAATCATCACTCATTTTCCTCAAGCAATTCATTATGATTTTAGATTTTGACCACTTGGCAATTCATTTTAACCTCTCTAGCCCGGACCATATAAAATTGTTGTTTACAACTAATAGAGGTTGGTTTTATTTCATTCTCGAAGAAAACATACGATACCTTTGCAATGAGCGTGGATGAGGGAGAGGAAGTTGCAGCGTGCTTCTGAGGTAGCGGTATGCCTTGGGTCCATGCAGGTGTAATGTTCTTTGCTGTATTCACTGGCCTTTTTCTCGAAAAGGTGCAGTGGGAGATCTAACAATGAATAAAGAATTATTTCCACCGGTTATCAAATAAATTACCAATATATATTATGATTGGTGTGGATATTCATAGCCTAGTGTAGATGTCATCTCGCCCAAAGTGTAGAGCAGTTTAAAATGAACAAATACAATTTCCAAACAAATCGGCCACATGAGCACAAATTCTACTTTGAACACATAGATTACGCATTAATATAACAGGGACATGTTTCCGGGACATACTGTAGACATGTATCTAAGGAATCAGACCCATACGTAATTTTACCTGCATACAATCCAACCCTCTGACTTAGTTCTTCAGTCATCAAGTTTTTCTCCCTCAGCTCCATCAGCACATCCTGCAAGGAACTCTTTGCCCTCAATTCACGCTTCCTTGTATTCGTCTTTTCCCTCTGCAGTCTGCTTACATTGTCCTTTGCTTTAATGTACCCCTCCTTAAGAGCAAAAGGGCAACTAGACAGAGCATAAGTGTGGTCCTAGTAAAAGGGAGGAAAAAACACCTGCTGTCATACTCCAAGTGTTATTTCTGTTGGTTCGAAAACTCCCCATTGTATGTGAAAGTATTTATTACTACTACCCCAACACATGTTAAAATAATACTTTTGGAGTTGAATTCAACTGGGAAATGTTTAACCCAGAAATTTTAACAATGTTGTCATAGGCAGACATCAAAGCACAATAATACAATTAAAAACAGACAGATTTATTTGTAAGTAGAGCTTTATCAAGTTTTGATTATTTTATGAACAATGAATAATGTCACTGAACAACAAAAAGATGAATGTTGAGGAAAGTATCTGCCTGATCCCATCTATTAAACATCTAGTAAAATGTCAACCCCCCAACCCCATGTGATGAAGGAATGCACAGTGCATGTAGGGGGCGTAAATAATCGTTCGAACCCTACTCACAACAAGCTGAGACTGAGGCAGAGCTGCAGGTTCAACAGGGGCATATTGAGGGATGTCCATTGGAAGGCTCTCCTTGGCTCGCCTTGAATTCGAGGTGGTCCGGTCAGTGCTGGCTGTTGACTTTAGTGAAATAACATAATAAATCAATAAGTTTCACTGACATACAAGAAAGCCTAAATAGTATACCTACTTTTAGAAGATGAGCGGGGAAGGCAAAGATGGATGGAACAACACCAAGTCTGATCCTGACAGTTTGACCAGTCCGGTCAAAATGCTCTGGCTTGAAATGTTTACTGCAGAGCATGGTATCGTCATTGGCAGCAAAACCCTGTCTTTTAAGAGCGACTTCCCATTTTCTTCGCTGGTCACCGGCTTTGGGAAACCTTAAGGAATAAGAAAAAAGGCAAGAGAAGTTACCATTTAGGTGATGGCATTTACCAAAACCAATTTACATTTAAACTCAAGCTAGGGTTAAGGGGGAGCAAATCATTTCACTCTCACTATTGGCTACTTTTGTCTCCGTGAAAGCGGGAGTCTAAAGTCAGATGATCACTTTGAAGTCAAACAAAAAATTTACTTCAAAGTAAAATTAATAAATAAAGATCTCTCGGTCTAACTCTGTCTATAAGTCTGACTGTCTGTCAGACGAAAAAAAACATTGCCCCCGCCATACGAAACGGTTGAACGTGTAGGCCTATATGAAAACATTGCAGTTGTGTAACCGTTAGACGAGTTTGTAAACGTTCACACCCCTAAACCATAAATAGTTAAATTGGAATAAAGGTTACCAAACTTAAGTTACAGGGGAAATTGAATTGTGTAAATAGTAGAGTAAGCAGACGTTTAACCAGCGATAGTGTTACTAGCGCAAACGATTCACTTTCACCGTAGTCCTCCACAATGTAAGCTAGCTAATGATGACTAAAAAATGTACTTAAAAAATGTATCTCACCTGTGGAAAGTGATTCCCTCTCGTCTGGTGTGTACTGAACGACGGTGTACACACCCGAAAGCAGCACAATGAACTGGCTTTTTTTTTTGAGCTGAGAAATTAGCTGTGACCATATGTATCTATGGCTGTCTGATAGTCTGAGAATATCTACTCAAGACCCACACAAGATGGCGGCTCCGTGTGCCGCGGCTGAGAGGGGCGTGGCGTATCTAGTGTTCTATATATATCTATGCTTGGCCGCGACTTTGCCCTGCTTGCATTTCCACCGGGCGCGTTACCGCAGCGCAACGTGCGTTGCGAGCCAGCCGTATTCACGCGAAATCACGAGATCACGCGATAATCCTAAACCTAATGTACTCAACTTCCACTCCCAAAACGACTGCAATTAAATGCCACCCTTTGTCCTTCCGGCCATTGCCCTTATAAAAAGGATGATTTGGTACATAAATGACGTTGTGATAGGCTACATGAGCTGAGTATTGTGTTTTATTTTGAAAATTGACCGGATGCTCTAGCCTTTTACTTTTTCTCTTCCTGCCCTGCTCGATCTGCTCTGTTGAAATTGACGCGGTTCAGCAACGGCTTGCGGCAAAAATAGAAATGCTACGGAATGATAGCGCTGCGGCACGGCGAGCCGCTCCTGGGACGTTGCTGAGACGTTCCGCAGCCGCGCCCGGTGGAAATGGTCTCATTGATTAGAGTGGAACCTATCTGCTGCGGTGACCGCGGCCAAGACGCCAGCGAGGCGGTTATAAGGGTGGTTGCCGCGCGGCGGTGTGCAAGCACCTTTAGTCAGCAGCACCTGAACTCCCAGCCAGCTATTGCTGGGTCTCTAGATTCCTCGATTTTTCTTGATTTCTAGATTTCTGTATCTCTTGATTTCTGGGTCTCTAGAGTTCTGGATTTATAGATCTCTAGATTTGTTATAAGCGCTAGGGTCAATGAACGATGAAGAATCAATTTTTGTGCGTGACCCCCAAATTGCAAAATCTCTATTGATTCTGACTTAATATCAAAAACAGTACTTATTTTTTTACATCTCTAGTTTTCTGGGTCTCTGGATTTCTATATCTCTAGATTACTGGGTTCCTAGATCTCTAGATCTCAGTCTGCAGAAACGCACAAGAGGAGTTGTGACCCGAGTTTGAAAGTGGAAATCCGTTCCAGCTACCCAAGTTCGACTGCAGTTGTTCTTGTAAGAGACGTTTGACCTTTCAACTTTGACCTTCTCTTACCTGAAACGACTGCAGCCTTGACTTTGGGCCGCGGGTTCGACTCCAAGTGCCTCATGCCAGTCTGGTCGAAAAAGAGTATAAAAAAGACCAAAACCCGACAAATCGAAAATCGTAGCGTTGATTGTGTGACTCTGAATTGCAAAATCGCTTTTGTTACTGAATTAAGATTAAAACGTTTTTTGTTTTCGTTCGTATTTGCACATATCCGCTCATATTTGTGAACAAACTATGCCTTACCTTACTTTACTAATCATTTGATCGCCTTTTTGTTGAATATAATATATTTTAGTAGAGGCGGAAGATACAATGGTTGTTTGCTGCTTGTAAAAGAAAAATGATTTATATTTCTCTTAGTGTGTGTGTGTGTGTGTGTGTGTGTGTGTGTGTGTGTGTGTGTGTGTGTGTGTGTGTGTGTGTCCATTATTGTAACCACCACAGTATCTTGATTTCACTTTGGACATCTACAATAATAACCCTACTACTTTGTCTACTTTGTCTAATCTACTTTGAACCCCTTTTTAAAGATGTATGATGATGGAGGCGGAGTCTGAAACATGATAACGGAAATCCAGTCACTCCATAGGTCGACTCAAGTTACCCAGACTCCTCGTGTGCAGGAATGTCTTCGCTGTGTTTTCGTGCGTTTCTAAGGAAACGGAGACTAGGTAGAGGGCGGACCTCCTCTAATAACACACACACACACACACACACACACACACACACACAGCGCAAACTTTACAAGTGCAGTGCATGCGTATGAATCTAAACACAGAAGGACATTTTTGAGCGTAGAAGTGGGTTTAAAATGGAGACGCGTCTCGACGAAGTAACAAGCGGATCTCTCCCCCATTCCGTGAAGCAGTGGCAGCTCGCTAGCACCGACTACGAATTGAAGTCAGTCCGGACGCCTCCTCAGACTGGACGGACCCCCGGACCGGGTCGGGGCTCGTCCGGGACTCGCTTTAGCGCGTGGACTCCACTGGTCCACAAGCCATCCAACCAGCAGGTGCGTGCGGGGAGAGAGCGACGAGGCTCCGGTTGGGTTATAGGCGATCACCACGGGGGCGGTGGTGGGAGTGAAGTGTGTTATCACTTTTATGTTCAATAGGACTGGTTGTTATTGCAAAATTAGAATGTAAGATGTTTGTTGGATATATTGTGAAACTAATGTTATCTCAACTCGCTTTGATTTAAAACTGCGTGTTTTGTTACTCATTGCCCTCTGGAAGTGGATTTAAAGTTAATTTCCCCCTAAAATGTAATAAAGGAGTCCTACAGGTCTTTATAATAGACCTATATATGCCTATGTAGCCTAATTGTTTTATGCATATTTACATTTCCATCATAGGTACAACGTCACTATTAAATTCGTTGATTGACTGACAATTGAACCAATGGAAACGCGTCACGGCTGTTCAAATGATTAATTATGCAATTAAGAAGTGGCCGAAGTGGAGCGCACATCTGGGGCCGTATTCACAAAGGATCTTAGGGCTAAAAGTAGGTCCTAACTGGCGAATTTAGGAGTAACTCCTAAAAATAATGGGCGTGTCACTCTTAAATTTAGGACTCCTAACTTTTTTCAATAAGAGCAATTCACAAAGTATTTTAGGCCTAAAAGTAGCACCTAAGTCTAGGAGAGCTTAAAAGTCCTCAAGAGGACTCCTAACTCAGTAAGACTGTGACGGTTCCCTGTATGTTGTGTCTTCCATTTGTTTCTAGGACTGGGGAGCAGAGACCTACTTAATTGGTCATTAGGAGTGATTGGCGTGCACCTGGGCCCGGGTGCCAACGCCCTATAAGAGTCTGCTTCCCCAGTCCTTCCCTCTCTGTTGTTTTCAGCTCCATAGCCATGCACACCTTTCAACACTTATGTTGAAACAACACACACACCTATAATCCACTCATGCATACACACTCCACACTACGGACTTACTGACTTCCACATCCCATACTTTTATTATAATTTGAGCACTTGGATTGGTTTGGTTTGATTAAATACTTATTTTGATTGGGAAACTGTTGTCTCCCATCTTTTTGTTGTGTAGCCTGGCGCCCCTAGGCCAGGTGCATAACAAGACCTATTCACCAAGAATCGTAAAATGCCTGCGAGACGAAATGTTAGGTTATTCAACTTGTTGTGGAGTTAATGCGCGATGCAATAACATCCCCGACTAACAGGAATAATCAGATTAGTCCCGAGATAAAATGTTTGGCCACACTACGTTATTTAGCAACAGGGGAAATGCAACTTTGCAATGCCAACGATTTAAAATTATCGCAACCATCAGTCAGCCGTGCCATAAACTTTCCTTTGGACATTCAACAATTACACAGGATCGAAGCCAACTTCATGGCAATTGCAGGTATGCCCGGTGTGGTCGGTGCTATTGACGGGACGCACATAAAAATAATTGCGCCATCAAAAGACAAGGACGTGTTCGTCAATAGGAAGAAAGTGCATTCCATCAACACGCAGGTTGTTGGATGTTGTTGTAGGATGTTGTTGCAAAGTGGCCTGGATCTTCAGCTACCCATGATTCGCGCATTTTAATGGTGAGCCGTCTGAGGCAGCTTTTTGAGATGTACCAGTTGGGTGTCACTTGCTGGGTGACAGTGACTATCCATGCAAGACGTGGCTCTAGACACCCTACCTCAATCCACAACCGGGAGCACAGTTAAAGTATAACATGTAAGTGATTACGCAGATTACGCTTAGTCCTATGCGTAAAACACATCGTATTGGCTCTTTGACGCCTTTTATTTGTTTAATCCATATTTATTATTGTTTACTGATTTCTTCCATATATGCTAGAGCACACAAACATACACGAAATGTTGTGGAGAGAGGAATTGGGCAGATGAAACGTCGGTTTCATGTCCTCCACGGCGAAATACGCCTCACCCCAGAGAGGGCAAGCACAGTAATCACTGTATGTGCCATTCACAACCTCTGCAAGCGGAGGAACATTCCACAGCCAGACGATGATGATGATGATGGCGATCAACATGACAAGGAATTTAGCCGTGTGGAACCGAGTGGACAGGCATTTAGGGATCACTTTGAAAACACATTTTAGGTAAACACCTTGGCACAAATCAGTCAACACTTGGGTAGTTCATAACATTTATTTTCTTTTAAATTGTACGTATTTTTATTGTTTGCTTTCTCTCTCTCTTGAACGTGCAGGCTACAACGTCATTATCGTGGTCTGCACAAAATTGTCATGATGCGTGTATTCTGCTAACTGCACTATAACTACTTAATAGGAATAAATTTCTAGCCTAGGCTATTTCCTTGTTTTTCGGTGATTCAGTGGGCTCGTCTGAACAACCAATCACCGAACTGACCGCTTCTAAACTCGTGCACGAGAATTTACGTAATCCATAGCAACGGCGCGTCACTCTTAGTTCACTCTTTGTGATTTATCCTTAGTAAGAGTAGGTCTCAGCGGCTTTGTGAATAACTTTTAAGAAAAAACTCCTACGTAAAATGTTTTAGCGCGAGTAAGGAGCACTCCTAGCGGTAAGATAAAATGCTTTGTGAATACGGCCCCTGGAGCCGTATTCACAAAGTTCTTACCGCTAGGAGTGCTCCTAACTCGCGCTAAAACATTTTGTGTTGACTGATTTGTGCCAAGGTGTTTACCTAAAATGTGTATTCACAAAGGGATCCCTAAATGCCAGTCCACTCGGTTCCACACGGCCAAATTCATTGTCATGTTGATCGCCATCATCATCATCGTCTGGCTGTGGAATGTTTCTCCGCTTGCAGAGGTTGTGTAGAATGGCACATAAAGTGATGACTGTGCTTGCCCTCTCTGGGGTGAGGCGTATTTTGCCGTGGAGGACATGAAACCGACGTTTCATCTGCCCAATTCATCTCTCCACAACATTTCGTGTATGATTGTGTATAGATGGAAGAAATCAGTAACAATAATAAATATGGATTCAACAAATAAAAGGCGTCAAAGAGCCAATACGATGTGTTTTACGCATAGGACTAAGCGTAATCTGCGTAATCACTTACATGTTATACTTTAACTGTGCTCCCGGTTGTGGATTGAGGTAGGGTGTCTAGAGCCACGTCTTGCATGGATAGTCACGGTCACCCAGCAAGTGACACCCAACTGGTACATCTCAAAAAGCTGCCTCAGACCGCTCACCATTAAAATGCGCAAATCATGGGTAGCTGAAGATCCAGGCCACTTTGCAACAACATCCAGTAGGCTATGTTAAAATTTGCATCAAAAACAACCTGCGTGTTGATGGAATGCACTTTCTTCCTATTGACGAACACGTCCTCGTCTTTTGATGGCGCAATTATTTTTATGTGCGTCCCGTCAATAGCACCGACCACACCGGGCATACCCGCAATTGCCATGAAGTTGGCTTTGATCCTGTGTAATTGTTGAATGTCCAAAGGAAAGTTTATGGCACGGCTGACTGATGGTTGGGATATTTTTAAATCATCGGCATTGCAAAGTTGCATTTCCCCTGTTGCTAAATAACGTAGTGTGGCCAAACATTTTATTTCGGGACTAATCTGATTATTCCTGTTAGTCGGGATGTTATTGCATCGCGCATTAACTCCACAACAAGTTTAATACCCTAAGATTTCGTCTCGCAGGCATTTTACGATTCTTTGTGAATAGGTCTTACTGAGTTAGGAGTCCTCTTGAGGACTTTTAAGCTCTCCTAGACTTAGGTGCTACTTTTAGGCCCAAGATACTTTGTGAATTGCTCTTAGTGAAAAAAGTTAGGAGTCCTAAATTTAAGAGCGACACGCCCATTATTTTTTCGGAGTTACTCCTAAATTCGCCAGTTAGGACCTACTTTTAGCCCTAAGATCCTTTGTGAATATGGCCCCTGGTCTTCAACTTAATATTAAAACACGTTCAATGTAACGAGACCTTTTTTAACTTGATGACTTCTAAAAACAATGCAAGATGTATATGAATATACTTTCAGTTCATATTATTATAATAACTTTACTTTTATCGCACCTTTTAAAACCAAGTTACAAAGTGCTTAACAATAAAAACAGTTAATCCATGACATTACAAGATGCAATGCAATAAAATAAGATCCAAAACGTGTAATAAAGCAGATAAAATACGATAAATTAATTTGAATAGTACACGAAATGCCATCAGTAAGGATAAGCCATAAAATAAAAGTGAGTTTTAAGAGATTTTAACGAGGATACTGAGTTATTTATAATCTATTATCTATATATTTAATGTTGCATTAATCCCGTTTTCTGTGTTCATCAGTTGTTCCAGGAGCGCAGTGTTCTGCTCCTCCATTGGTTCGATCTCTGGAGCGACACGCAACGAAAGCAGCTGCTGCACGCGCTGCTGACGAGGTGCAGCCAATCACAGCTCAAGTAAACTTTTTTTACACCCGTCAATTGTCACCCATCAATTAACGTCAAATTTAGAGGCAATATAGAGAAATAGTGTGGTTTTATTATGTCACGTGGTCAACCGAACGCGTGAGAGCCATAAAACTCAATCCAAACCAGTTTAAATCAAAATAATGTGAGGCCAGTTGAAATTGCAGTTTTAAAGAGGCTCGGTTCTTGGGGTTCTGTCGCCATCTAGAGGACAAATCTGTCCATAAAGCGTTACCTTATGCATCTGTGGAGAGATTGCCCTTTATACTGAACCTTGAACCTCTGGGCCTAGATTCATCAAGGACTGACATTTGACCCCTAGACCTCTGGGTCTAGCTTCCTCAGGCATTAACCTTTGAACTCTTGAACCTAGATTACTCAGGGATTGACCTTTGAAACCTATGACATCTGGGTCTAGATTCCTCAGGGATAGATCTTTATCCTCTAGGACCTGTCTCTAGAATCATCAGGGTTTGACATTTGACCTCTGGGCCTGGATTAATCAGTTATTAACCTTTGACCTCTGGGTCAAGATTCCTCAGGGTCTCTAAAGATTAACCTTTGACCTCTCGGACCTCTGGGACAAGATTTATCAGGGACTGACCTTTCACCCCTGACCCCCCAGGGTTCTGCATGGTTTAACCTTTGTCTGATGAACCCAAGAGCCTGGATTCATCAGGGATTAACCTTTTGACCTCTTGAACCTAGATTCCTCAGGGTTGAACCTTTGATCTCTGGGTCTAGATTCATCAGGGATTAAGCTTTTGAGCTCTTGAACCTGGATTCTTCAGGGTTTAACCTTTGACCTCTTGAACCTAGATTCCTCAGGGACTGACCTTTGACCCCTGACCATTCAGGCTCTGCCGGGACTGGCTGATGGCCTCTCTCCCGGTGGTCCGGGTGGACTTCACCGCCGTGCTGCCTCGGTTCCTGGGCCTCTACGTCCTGTCCTTCCTCTCCCCCCGCGACCTCGCCGCCGCCGCCCAGGTCAGCTGGCACTGGAGGAGCCTGGCCGAGCAGGTGAGGGGTCAAGGTCAGGGGTCAGGGGCCTGCTGACCTCTCCGTGGCAGTATCATAGTGGCCGTCAGACTTTGGATTTACTTTTAAGACTGATTTGGGAGATGAGGTATAATCTGTCCTGACTGACTCTCTCTCTGTCTCTCTCCATCTCTCTGTCTCTTTCTAACTGTCTGTCGCTCCCTCTTCCCTCTCTCTTTCTCTCTAATCCTCTTTCTCTCCCCCCCCTCTTCCCCCCCTCTCTCTCCTGCTGTGATTCTCTCTATTTTTCTCTCTCACTCTCCCTCTCTCTCTCTTTCTGTCTCTGTCTCTGTCTCGCTTTGTCTCTCCCCCTTCCCCCCCCCCTTCTCTCCCCCCTCCCTCTCCTTCTCTCTCTCCCCCCCTCTCCCCTCCCTCCCCCCTTTAGGACTGCCTATGGTCCGGCCGGTGCCTCCGTCGGGGGTGGTTCCTTCCTTACTCCCCCGGGGTGAGGGAGGGAGGGGCCTGGCGGGACCACTATGTCTCCTGCGTCTCCACCCTGGACTGGAGCCCCGCCCTGGGGGCCGGGGGCCCGGCCGACACCCCCCCTCTTGGGGTCTGGGAGGAGGTGGAGGAGGAGGAGGAGGAGGAGAGGAGGAGAGAGTTCATCAGAGAGAGACTGCACCAGGAGAAGGGGGAGTTAGGGGGGGAGATAAAGGGGGAGATGGAAAGGGAGACATAATGAAATAGAGAAAGGGGGAGAGAGGAAGGGAGAAACATTTAAATGGAGAGAAAGGGGTAGAAAGTAAAGGGGAGAGAGAAAGGGAGAAAAAAATGTAATGGAGAGAAAGGGGGGGGGGGAGGGGGAAGGGAGACAAAATTTAAATAGAGAAAATGGGGGAGAGGAAGGGGAGAGAAGAATGGAGACAATGAAATTGGTGAGAATGGGGGCGATAGAAAGGAAGACAAATTAACAATAGAGAGAAAAGGGGACAGAGTAAAGGGGAGAAAGAAAGGGAGACAAAATGAAAATGGGGAAGAGGAAGGGGGAGAGAGGAATGGAGAATAAAATAAATAGGTGAGAAAGGCGGGGAGAGAAAGGGAGACAAAATGACAATAGAGGGAAAGGGAGAGAGAAAAGAAAATGGAGGGAAAGGGGGAAGAACTGGAGAGAAACGGGGAGAAAGGTAGAAAAAATGGAGAGAAAGGGAGAAAATAAAAAAAAAAGATTAAGAGGGAGGGAGATACCCAGTCTAAACAGAGAGAAAGAGAGACCTTTTTATTATATTGTTCACCTGCTTTGGCAATGCAAATGTATATTTATATTGCCTATAACCCTTTATTGAATTTAATTTAATTGACTCCTCTTCTCTCCTACAGGCCTGCGTCTGAGGACCAGGCGGGCCTGGGGCAGTCGCCTGCCCTCCGCGGCCCACCCGCGGTGGCCCGTCCCTGAGGAGACGGTGAGCGGTGGCCCCTGGCCGTCCTGGAGCTCAGCGGGAGAGGGTGTGGTCCCCGGGGTGGGGCTGATACACAGAGAGGGGAAGGGGACGGCTGGGTCATCGCTGAGGGCTGGGAGAGCCGCCATGATGTCTGGAGGACTCGGGTTGGTGGTTGAGATCCTGTCTGTCTGTCTGTCTGTCTGTCTGTCTGTCTGTCTGTCTGTCTGTCTGTCTCCCCCCCTTTAAAACATTGTTATGTTTTGATCCTGTCCATCTCCCTTCCTCCATCACAGACGGAGCAGAAGAGAGGGAGAGCTGACCTCCACCCTCTCTACACCCCCTCCTCCCCCTCTAAACCCCCCCGTCCCAGTGCTGCTGGTGTCCAACAGGATCCCCGCCTACGAGGTGATCTCTCTCTCTCTCTCTCTCTCTCTCTCTCTCTCTCGTCCAATCACAGGTAGAGGGTTATTGCATGGTATAGACCTCTGAAGAATTAAGTCCCGCCTCCGAGGCTCCCAGTTCCCTCGGTCAAATGCCTATGTGAAATAACAGGGTGTCTTTTTTAATGATCGTACATACCAAACTTTAACTGTCTGTGCCGTTAAAGTAGTTACCTGTTTTGAAGAAGCATGGTCTGCGCAGATTTAGTGCATCACGACTCTCCAAGTCAAGGTTGAAGAGCAATGTTTCATAATTGTCTGTGGCCAGAGCCCGCCTACGGAGTTGACACCATGGCACGTGAAATTGTCATGTTTTGACACAATATCTCAATATCAGCCAACAAACTCTTATCACGGTCAAAACAAAAAGTTAAGTCGTGGGTGCGTCACAGGGGAAGGTTTTGGTGCACGACCCAACAGATCTCTCTCTCTCTCTCTCTCTCTCTCTCTCTCTCTCTCTCTCTCTCTCTCTCTCTCTCTCTCTCTCTCTCTCTCTCTCTCTCTCTCTCTCTCTCTCTCTCTCTCTCTCTCTCTCTCTCTCTCTCTCTCTCTCTCTCTCTCTCTCTCTCTCTCTCTCTCTCTCTCTCTCTCTCTCTCTCTCTCTCTCTCTTCCACCCCCCCCCCCCCCCTTCCAGCTGGTGATGTGTGGTACCAGGTCAGAGGTGGTGCTGGTTCTCTACGACCAGAGGGGCACCCTTCCGGCCCTCCTAGCCCAGCTGCAGAGGGCCCTGGCTGGGCGCGCCGCCTGCCGGCTCGGCCTCCTCTGCCCCGGAGGCACGGAGGAACTGGAGGTGGTCCGCGGTGAGGAACCGACCCCGCGCAAAGTGACACAGAAAACATGACAAATATGATGATGAGGGGGATTAGGAGAAGCATGACGTCATAAGAGGCGTTAGGCACTGACTTTGCATGCGATGTGTTAAGAATTTGTATTAGCTTCGTGAGCAAAGACACTCTAAACCGTTTATATACTACTGTTCAAAAGTTTGGGGTCAACCAGGCAATTTCATGGTTGCCATGAAAACTCACTTTCATTCAACAGTTTTCAGCTGTGTGGGCATAATCGAGAAAAAAAGAGATTTTGGACATAGGGCCTGATTCCCAAGTTAGCATTGGTGTTCTTTATTGGAGACAGTTTTGAACATAATTCATTCAGTCCTTCAAGTTGCAGAGTTTGCTCGTGCTAGGCTAGCGCACGGCAACGGGCAATACTAGCCTGCTAATAAAACAGTTTTACCCACTCCACATTACACCCGGGGCAAATCAACTATAACGCCAGACATTTGATGTAAATGTCTGTGTTGATAGAATAATGTTAGAAATAAAACCAACCTTGCATTGCATTGCATTTTGAGGGATTTGCTGTGTCTCAGCAGCAGCGTTATATTCCTGGTAGTAGGCTACAGCCGCGGCGGACTGATACCTAGGTTAAATTCCGCTGCTGCTGAGAAAGTAGTCCCTCAAAACGCGATGATTCATGCGATACGAGGTTAGTTTTATTCCTAACATTATTCTATCAACACAGACATTTACATCTATAGTCTGGCGTTATAATTGATATACCTCGGGTGTACTGTGGAGTGGGTAAGTCTGTTTTATTAGCAGGAGCACGAGCGAACTCTGCAACTAGAAGGACTGAATGAAATGGGTGGAAAACTATCTCCAATGATAAAGAACACCAAGGCTAACTTGGGAATCAGGCCCTATGTCCGAAATTCCGAACTACCACTTTAAGGATACCTTTAACTTTTGACCTTTGACCTTCCAGGTGTCAGCCTGTCAGAGCGGAGTGTGCTGGTCCCCAGCACCAGGGACTTCTGGGAGAGAATGTGTGGCTGGGTCATACCAAGTGAAAAAGGAGGAGGGGTGGATATCTTTTCACCCCTCGCTGCCTCTGGTCTGTAGACACACACACTCACGCATGCACACTCGTTCTCACTCATTCACACTCTCTTTCTCCCCCACACACACACACATCTCTGAACTTTAAAGAAGAATGTGATGCTCTCAGAACACATTTTTCTCCATTCTAATGATATACTTCGAAGTACATATATACTTTTTATACTAATTCAAAGTAAAGTAAGTAAGTCCTTCAGAAAAGCTAATATTAAGCATTATTCATTATGTCTTGTACCTCCCCCTCCCAGCCAGAGGGGTCGCTCTCATGTTGACCCTGTCCACCATCACCGGTCTGGAGGTCTGTGCTCCCATGGGGCTGGCCACCGGAAGCTTCCAGAACAGTGAGTAGACTTTACCTCAGTGTTACCTTTAAAACTAGCTTCAACACCTGGGTCGGTTAACGAGCACCTGGGCGCGCCTGTCCAATTAGATCTCCGGCGGGACGGACTCATTGAGCTCAGCCAATCGCCCGGCTGATATACAGGACTCCCCTCAAAAACAAGTCTGTGTTGTACTATCCCAGGGGTCCGCAACCTCTACCATCCAAATAGACATTTCATTTTCATTTCATCAAATATAATATATCAGGAGGATACCTTTGTTGACAAATTATGAAAACATTTTATTTTCACTATTTAGCGGCACAGTAACAACAAAAAAAGGTGTTCCCTCTGAAATAGCAAATATAAAGTTATTTACTAATAAAAAAAAATTGATGCTACAGGGAGCCACGGTAGAAGAGGGTAAGAGCCGAATTTAGCTCCCGAGCCGCGGGTTGGAGACCTCTGTACTTGCCTGACATCGAATATTATGTTTATCAGAAATAATTGGAATCGATACATGTCTCTTCCCCCCATCTAGTCTTGAGTAGATGGACGTCCAGCAGCAGCCGTCACCTCCGTGTGCGTGAGGAGGAGGAGGAGCTTGAGGAGGAGGAGCTTGAGGAAGAGGAGGAGCTTGAGGAGGGGGGCGGGGCCCACGCGCTACGCTACGTCCATGAGGCCGTGCTGAGGGGGTGGTGCCTCCAGGCCCAGTGGATGAAGGAGGCCCTGGGGGAACTTAGGGGCCTCTTTGGGCCCCGGTTGCACGGGGTCAGCCTGGAGGCCCGGGGCCGTGCCCTGGGTGGGTGGATACACACACAGACACACAAACACACTAATACACAAACAAATACGCAAACAAACAAATGCGCAAACAAATACACAACAATCAAACGCACAAACAGACGCGAACACACAAACATACAAACATGCAACATGCAAACATGCAAACACACACACGTGTGTTTTCACAGAAATTAACATGCAAACACACACATGCAAAAAAATCATGCAAACAAAAACACGAACGCACAAAAACACAATTAAACAAATACACACACCGCGTGACAAATCCCCACCTGACCCTCGTCCCCCACTTCCTGTGCCGTGTTAGGTCACTTCCTGTGGGACAGGGTGTCCCTGGAGGACGTGTGTGTCTCCGCCCCCCTGGCCCGGGCTCTGATCGAGGGGCTGTCCGTGCTGAAGGGGGGGGCGGAGGTGGGATGAATCGCCGTGGTTACTGTCAACTCACTCAATCTCTCTCTCTCTGTCTCTCGCTTTCTCTCTCACTGTCTCTCTCTCGCTCTTGCTCTCTCTCTCTCCCCCTGATTCTCCCCCTCTCACTCACTTACGGGGGTGGAATGGGGATCGCCATGGTTACGGCAGCATCCCTTAACCTTGTTAATAAAACATTTTTTATTAGTTGTTTTTGAACTGTGTGTGTGTGTGTGTTTGTGGTGCTCCAGACTCGGCCGCTGCGGTCGCTGGCGGCGTTCCTGTTCCGACGGAGTGAGGAGGAAGAGGAGGTGAAGGAGGACGGACAGCCCACAGACTCGGAGGACAGGGGAACAGAGGGGGGAGAAGACCTCCTAAGGGCTGGCCCCGCCCCTTTACCTGAGCTGGCTCAGGTGGGTCGGGTTTGATCCTCCCTCCCTCCCTCCCTCCCTCTCTCTCTTCCTCCCTCCCTCCCCCATCCTTTCTGAGAGCGCTCTTTGGTTCAGCTGAAATTAAGGGTCTGACGATAGTTGCTAACATTGACATCTCTGTCTGTCTATCTCGCTCTCGCTCACTCTCATCCCTCTCCCTCTCTGTTGCTCTCGCTTTCTCTCCCTCTCTCTCTCCCTCCCTCACTCACTTACTCTCTCTCCCTCTCTCTCTCTCTCCCCCTCCCTCTCTCCCTCCCTCTAGATGGCTCTAGACTGGAGGGGGGCGGTGGTGAAGGAGTTGTATCACAGTGAGCAGCAATACCAGTCCAGACTGGCCTCTGTCTTAAAGGTACAGAAACATTAATATATATAAGGTACCCTATGGATTATATTACTTTATTATACAGCTCTTCTCAATGCTGTGGAACGCTCTGTTCACTTGCATGGGCCTTCCCGACTTCCGGCGGTGAATTATTTTACGATAATTGACCGTTGCTAAGCATTATATAATGACCACTGTCAAGGAAAGGGGATTTTTTGCATCTGATTCTGGTCTTTGGTACCACTCCGCAAGTAGTCCGGTAATTTATCAACCCCAGCGCATTCGGTTGCTAAGCGGCCTCAACGTCAACCGTTTTGGCAAGCAGCCGTGTAATAAGCGGGATAATGTATAGAACGTCGGCGGTCAGTATCGAAAATAAGTCCCTTCAGGGCTTATTTTCACGATAATGACTGGCTTTCTATATATTATCCCTTACGTGTTACATTCAGACATTACATTACTGTCTTAAAGGTACAGGCACATGTGTGACTGTGTGTGTGTGTGTGTGTGTGTGTGTGTGTGTGTGTGTGTGTGTGTGTGTGTGTGTGTGTGTGTGTGTGTGTGTGTGTGTGTGTCTCAGGTGTACCACGAGCCCCTCACTGCGGCGGTGGACTCTAATCGACCAATCATCAGCCAGACCAGTGTCCATGTGATCCTCAGCCCTGTGGAGCAAATCCTGCACCTCAACAGGTGTGTGTGTGTGTGTGTGTGTGTGTGTGTGTGTGTGTGTGTGTGTGTGTGTGTGTGTGTGTGTGTGTGTGTGTGTGTGTGTGTGTGTGTGTGTGTGTGTGTGTGTGTGTGTGTGTCTGTCTGACTGTGTGTCTGACTGTGTGTGTGTCTGCAGGGCATTCCTGCGGGCCCTGGGGCCCCGGCTGGCCCTCTGGGGCCCCGGTCAGTGTGTGGGGGCAGTCCTCCTCCAGCTCTGCTCTAAGCTCCGCCTCTACCTCAACTACCTCCACCAGTACCCCGCCGCTCTGAGGGCCGTGGACGAGGTCGGTGGACACGCCCCCAACCCTTTCACAAACTCACACGTTCACCCATGCAATCGTCCACTCAATCACAAATGAATCAATCCACTCATTTAATAAGAATCAGTTGTCCACTCATTCACTAATTCACTCGTTTACTCTTTCACTCTTTCACCATTTCACTTTGTCACTCAACAAAATAACAAATTATTCAATCTACTCATTCACTCGATCGACAATAAATCAGTTGTTCACTTGTTCACTCGAACACTTGTGCAGGCATTCACTTATTCACACTCACTCATTCACTCCTTTACACATCTACATATTCACAATTGATAACATTTACTAATTTGATCATCCACTCATTGACTAATGAGTCTGTTTACTTGAACCCTCGTTCACTCGTCCACACACTCACATAATTTTTTACTTTTTAAATCGTCCACTCAGTCGATATTGAATCAGTTTAACACTTGAGGAGGCATTCACTTATTCATCCTTTCAATCATTTACTCATTCATTCTTTCACAAAATTACAAAGGATTCCTTTAACTCATCCACTCATTCAACAATGAATCTGTTCACTTGATCACTTGAACACTTCTAGGCAATCACTTATTCACTCATTCACCCCTACACTCATCCACACAATCATTTACTAATTTTATCATCCACTCATTCAATTAGAATTCTGTTCACTTGTAGACTTAAAGATCAAAGTTCAAAAGCTATATTTGTCCAACATGTTGCCATATTAGAATATTTTCTTTGATTGAAGGCAGTCTGTTCTCTAATTGTGTGTATGTGGTGCTTGTGTAAGAAGTTTGTTGTCTGTGTGTATTGCCTTGGGTGTGAAGGATTTTGTGCAGAGATTTTTTGGCTAGAGGCACTCTTTACCTTCTGCCTGATGGAAGCAGCTCAAAACAGCCGTGGAGGGGGTGGGAGGGATCCAGGAGAATGGAATTGGTCTTCCTTTCCACTGCTTGAGTGTGCAAGTCTGAAAGCTGTTTTTGTTGGATGCTGGTTATCTTGTTTGCCTGCTTAATTATCCTAGCCAGTTTTCCCTGGCATCTGCTTGCTAGGAAGCTGTACCAAGATGTAATGTTGAAGGAGATGACAGATCCGATCAGTGTCTGATAAACCGTTAATAAAATGACCTTTCTGACATCGAACCCTTTCAGCTTCCTCAGGGGACACATGCGTTGTTGCGCTTTTTTTGTAAACTCTGTCTCCGTGCTGGGTGAAGGACAGGCGGTGGTCAATATGGGTGCCAAGGTACTTGAAATGTTTAACCTGTTCAACCACTTGCCCCTCCAGCCTTAAAGGTGTGGAGAGTGGATGTGGGGTTTCGGGTGCCGAGCACCTATCAACACAGTTCTTTGGTCTTGCTGATGTTTAGTTGCAGTGAGCTCTCCTTGAACCACAGGGCCATGGTGCTGACATACTGCCTGTAAGTGGACAGGGTGTGCTCGTCTCTCAGGTTGGCCACCAACGGCATGTCATCAGCATATTTGAATAGTTTTAGTCCAGTGATCTTGCAGGGGATCTCATTTGTGTCTATAGAAAAGAGAATTGGTGATACATGCGACCATAGGCTCCCAAGGGTCCTCCTCCGTTGCCTTGGTCACCCCCCCTTGGGGGCCCTGAGTCGAGGGGGTGGGCCGCTATCACTCCTTGTCTGACCAGCATCGTGTGTAGGTCTGTCAACTTCCTCTGCTCTTTGTTCAGAGTCGCTTCATCCTTGAACAAACGAATTTCGTCGGCAAGCAGTTTGATTTGCTCTCTAATTTTTTTCAGAGCAGTTGTCTTTTCCAATTCATCTCTCTTTTTGTTACAGAGTCTCGCTAACTGAATAAAGATCAATCTCTCTAACCTCCACTTCAAAAGAATCTTGTTCCATTGGTTCAGATTGCTATCCTCTTCCTCCTCCTCTGCCTTCTTCCTGCCTTTACCTTTCGGCATTTTTTCTATCTTTTTCTATCTGTAAAGTAACTAAAACTAGCGACCAATCGCTGCTTAGAAAGAAACAAATAGACGCCTCCCACGGAGCTCGGTATGCCAACAACAGATGATGGCACACTTTTTCCTTCTTCAATATAAAACAATATATGTGATTCCTCGGCGGGGATCAAAAACAACATAAACATAACATAAAACTCTAGCGATTCATGTAACCTCACCAGTAATTCAATACAAATACGGTTTCACTCCTTGTCCAGCAAGTCGTAAAACAAAACCCCTGAGCAAACCAAACGTCTTAAGTTATATTCAGGACACGTATCAACATTGACAAACTAGCAAAGATGAACAAATCACTTGACAATTTCTATTCTAGGAATCTAACCCAGATTCTAGGAATCTAACCCAGATACACCTATTCTAGGAATCTAACCCAGATTCTAGGAATCTAACCCAGATACACCTATTCTAGGAATCTAACCCAGATTCTAGGAATCTAACCCAGATTCTAGGAATCTAACCCAGATACACGTGTCTTTCCCATTCATACAGCGTATATTCAGTGATTATTGAGCTCTTAAACACTAATACAGGTTCTCACTTCGTCAAGCTCTTAATGACACAACTTCATTACTCAGCAAATGTAGTGCAGCCTAATAGTAAAACAAATAATAATAATCACAGTTATGTGTGTGTAGATTATTTTAAGATTACTTTCTTGTTCTTTTCCCTTGGTCGAGAGTGTGGAATGAGATTCAATCACCGTTGATTCCCACGTGGTGCATGGAGATGCGCTGGTTCAGCCGCGTTGTGAATGCGGGTCCCTCAGCAGGGCAGGCGTTGATCAGACGTCTTCCCAGGCAGGGCGCGCGCTCTTCTCGGTCACAGGGCAATCTTCAGAGGCAATCGTCTTCTCACTCCTCTCTCTTCAAGACGGTGTCACGGCACCAAAGACACATCCCACATCTTAAACTTATTTGCAGGCGTTCACTTATTCACCCATTCACTCGTTCACTCTTTCACTCATCCACACAATCACAAATGATTCAACTTGAACATTTTGAAGGCATTCATGATTCACTCTTTCACTCATCCTCTCATTCAATAATGAATCAGTTCACTTGAACCCTTGAGCAGGCATTCAGTCATTCACTTGTTCAGTCTTTCACTCATCCACACATTCACACATGATTAAATTCACTCGTTTTATCATCCAGCTGTTCACTTTCTAACTTATACACATATGCAAGCATTTAGCTATTCATAATTTCACTCATTCACCCAATCAAACATCAGACATTCACTTATTCAAACATTAAATTTTTTGATTTTGCAAATGCTGCTTAATGTGTGTGTGTGTGTGTGTGTGTGTGTGTGTGTGTGTGTGTGTGTGTGTGTGTGTGTGTGTGTGTGTGTGTGTGTGTGTGTGTGTGTGTGTGTGTGTGTGTGTGTGTGTGTGTCACAGTGCAGGGAGAAGATCCCGGCCTTCCGGGCATTCCTGAAGAGGGCCGACAGAACGATAGCGACGCACATGTTGAGGTACACAGACAGACACTTAACCTTCTACATCATGCATGATTGATTACATTTCAATTGTCGTGTTTTCCATTTTAGATTGTGTGTCCATGTTGTTTCTGTGTGGTGTGTTTGGATTTGTGTGTCTTGTGTTTGTGTTGTACGCGTCTACATGTTGAATGTGTGTGTATCCTCATGTGTTGTGTTTGTACGTGTGTTTTACGTGTGTCTCCACATGTTTGTGTGTGTGTGTGTGTGTGTGTGTGTGCGTGTGTCTCCACATTTGTTTGTTTGTCTCTGATAGAGCCATCAGACGGATGGCTCTATCAAAAGTGAAACACTTATCCGCCAGTGTGCATATATCACGAAAGGTCCTGCAGGACTTCAACAAGAAAACGGTTCAGACAGTGAGAGGATGGTTCGGTCTGAACCGTCGTACAACCCTCGACGTCCTTCTTCACAGCAGACGTGAGGGGGCCTTAGGAGTTCCAGACTTTGAATGAACTTACATCGCCACTAGGCTTTCCGATTTATTAAAGGTCCCATGACATGCCACCAGGTGTGAGTGTGATTAGCCGTTACAAGCCGTTTTGAAAATCTGCCCCTTCTGTCATCACAAGTGGGCATGTCCGCCTAGATGTTTGACGAATAGATGAGCAACGTTTGCTACAGTCCACTGGGTAGGCTGGTAGGCTGATCTACCAGTGGACTGTAGCAAACGAAAGACGCAGAGGAACTTTCCTTGCGTGCCAAGCCGCGACCGAACCAGTGGGGATTTAACCCTTTGTGTACCGCATGAGGCGCTTTTCCTTCGTTTCAATCTGAATATTGGTGGGGACATTTCAGTCGTCTTTAGGTCCCCACGCAAATCTACGCCACTGCTCGTTCCCACTCCCCATTATGCATGCATCATGGAAAGGCGCAGAAAATCGAATCCATGTCACACATATAATTAAACGGCTGCATTTTTACAAAGGTCTTTATATATCCAGGCATGATAGGATTGTGGACATGGGCCCTATCTTGCATTGAACGCAATTGACTTTCTACACCAACGCATATATCTTTGCTACTTTGCAACCGGCGCAAAGCCGATTTTCCCCCACAGCAATCCTGCGCCGCTAAACTTGCGCCCTGAGAGGCGTGTTGGCGAAAAGCAGAGGTGTGTTCCGGCACCAATGATACATGATGCTATCTTATAGATCGATAAAGCAGTTGCGCAACTGACCGACAAATACCTGGTCTAAGTGCACTTGCGGATAGCGCTATTTTGAGTACCATGGCAGGTCGGAACTGCAACATAAACTTACACACCAGTAGGCTATGCACACATTTTTTTCCCATAGGGACTGCATGAATGAACAGTGTAGTAGGCTATGCCATGCGTTAAAATAATGATAATATTAACAATAATAAACTCGAGCAAAGTAGCCTATATCCCAGCCTTCCAATACAAAATCTCCTTTTACGGTAAATGATAACATTGGTTAAATGATTTGGGAAAGAACAAATAATAAATGGGTAAGTTGTATTCAAATCAATGCATCTGCAAACACCGTACAGAAAACACATATTTTCCTGACAGACATCGTGTACAAGCCCATAACTTTAAGGATTTCTGAGAATTTGGTCGTGAGAAAACATCGTTTTACTTCGAGTGAGTGTTAAAAAGAATGAATGAATGCCGGCGCGCATGTGTGCCTCCATCTGTTTAAACGCACGCAAACCAAACACGTAACGCATAAAACTGTTCATGGTTATGTACATTAACGGGGGAACACATGCATATTAGGAGCACAAGTCGATAATGATAATGTATACAATACTGGTAGAAACGATGTGTGTTAATGTATTGCCGAATATCATTAAATAGACTAACAGTTGCGGCCACAGGACCGCATATCATATGTGTGTTAAGTTTTCTTTGCCGAAATTGACATGACGACTCAGTATTTTGGAAGTTGTAGAAGAAAACGCTATTGTGAATTAGGCCATATTATTTGGCTAAAACTGAGCCATTTGAAGTTTAAAATTCATGTGGTCATGCATCTGTCTCATCGGAGACTGCAAACGCACTGTCAAAATATCAATTCGTCAGATTCAAATGCGCTCATGGCTCTTAAAAGGGATGGGAGATTACCTTCTCATTGGTTTATTGCATGTTATGCCCAAACCCCACCTAAGGTTAATTAGGCTACTTTGGGGTAACCCTTTTTAGATTTGCGTCGGGTGCAGGAGTCATTAATCCGCCGGTATAATCGCAACAGCGGCAGCGACCCACAAAGCTACTTCCGTTTTGCGCTTCTCACTTGCATTTCAGACCGTTAAAATAGGGTACAGCTTAGATCGGGCCCAGAAAATCAAGCCCGAGTCCGGTATAACAGCATCGAAAGAGGTGAAAAAAGTCGGGGCATGCTGAGAGTTTCAGTTATGATGGGGAGATTGTCGGTCTTGTCCACGCCAGTCGCAGGGAGCGTGACGTCCCATACGAGACGAGTAGTCGTTCTCATTGTGTTTTCTCTTCAGCCTTTAACTGTACAATTGCACAATAAACGGTCAAACTCTTTACTTGAAAAATTATTATTTGGACCCACACAAAACATATGTGTAATCCATGGCATTTAATGACTGGGATCAGAAAATAATACATTTCTTTCCATTGACTCCCATTCTAATTTTCCTCGCCCAGAGGTCCCATGAGGGGTCTATCGGAAGGGGCGTACTTACGAGCTCTATATAAATTTGTTCATTCTGGGAGTAGGATGCTGTTTTGATTCAAGTCTAGAGGAGGCTTACTAAACAAAGCTGGTAAAATATCAACAAAGTACAACAAAGATCAGGGCCTCGTTTCCCGAAAGCGTCGTTAGCCTAAGTGGATCGTGAAGTGCGTCGAAAGGGCATCGTAGAGTTTTCACCGCGTTTCCCGAAAGCATCGTTGGTAACGAACGTCGTGAAAACGCTCATAACTAACGAGTACTCCAGGGGTACTCGTAGGTACTCGTAGGACGCTAAGAGCATCGTTAGCCTACTATAGCCTCAGTGGCCTCAGTGACATTCCGTGTATTGGATGCGTTTTATTAAAACGCATTGCGCCTTTATGTTCTTAGTTTGGTGATTAATAAAGATTATTAATTAATTTATTAATAAAGATGTTAAAATGGCCAAAATAAAACGGGACAGTCAAGAAAATGTTTGCGCAGGCAGGGCACTCAAAATGTGTGAGAGACAGTGGGGGGATTTGTGCAGACTGTGACATAGGCTACTCATAAAACATAGCCTAAAATAACCCTAAAAATTTAACAAAATAATGAATGAAAGAAATGAAAGAAAAATTAAATAAAATAATGAATGAAAGAAATGAAAAAAAAATTAAAGGCAAAAGGGGCAGGCAAAACGCTGGGATATGGTGGGGATTGGTCACGTTGACAAAAAAAGCCGCGATCACTCTTCGGCGTGATTCCAAACCAGCAGCGTAATCCGGGAGGCCGTCCCAAACGGATCTTCCTCGTCCTCGTCCTCGTCCGGTTCACCCAACGCCACCCCAGCCTTGGCTGCAATGTTGTGCAACATTGCTGTCACGCAGATCACAGCGCACGACTTGGCTGGCGCAAACTGGAGCCCTCCGCCGGACTTGTGGAGGCATCGGAAGCGCAACTTCCGCCTGCCGATCGTGCGCTCGACAATGCACCGGGCCAGACGGTGGGCTTCGTTGTACTGTTCCTCGTGGACGTCTCCCGGGTTAGCCACTGGCGTGAACAGGTGAGGCCTAAGCGGATAGCCACTGTCTCCGAGGAGCCGCCACTCTCCCCTGGAGGCTGCAGCCAGCCGGCCGATGGAGGACTCGCGGAACACGAAGGAGTCGTGAGTGCTTCCAGGCCATCTCGCTATGACATCCAGGATGATGCCCTGATGGTCGCACACCACCTGGCAGTTGACAGCGGCATATCCCTTCCGACAGATGTAGACGTGGCCATCAACGTGGGGCGTGAGAATTGGAATCAAAGTTTATAGCCAATCAAATGATCAATCAAGGAAACTTTATGCGGAATCAGATTAAGTCGGCTCTCTTTGCTGCGCAAAGCATGTTTCAGAAATCAGCCCATTAAGATAAATGTAGTTGTCACACAAGCTATTTTTAATTTTTTGTCATATGGAATTATTTCAGGGGGGAAAATGCCGTGAAACGCACAGTGCATTCAGGATTAGGACTGATATATGTCGGCTTAAGCCTAATCAATTGTGTTTTAATGTCTTTGGCATTCATATAATTGCAGTCTATTTTTTTTGTAGGCTACTCTGCTGTTGTCCTTGATGGGGAGATATTTTAACCCTTTTTAACACAATTTTCATGCGTCTCCCCCTCCTACGGAGCCCATTTCAGCACTGTGTCAGTAGACAGTTACAATCCTATGACGTCGTTAGCGCAGTGCACGCGCGTTCATGTCAAGAGGAGTTTCGGGAAACGCGACAAAGAAATTATCGATGGTTCGAAAGATCCATCGGGAGAATGATCTTACGAGCGAAGATCCATCGATATCGGGAAACGGGGCCCTGGCCTTGGCTATAAATGTCATTATCTTGTAGTTATCTTTGGCAAAAGCAAGGGCAAAACAACTTGCCATCTAACGTTCAATATCCTCCATTATTGGAAGTTGCCTCATTTGGGAGCGAAGGTGTTGCGTGTATCCATAATCTGCTGTTTGGTCATCATACCCACATTGCTGGATCATGCCTGAGCAATGTTTTGAATATCCAAAATGTATTTCCTTACTTATATTTATTATGAATTGCGAACATAAATAAATAAGTTAAAATGTGTCTCTCCGCATTTGTGTGTGTATCCACATGTGTGTGTGTCTTCGTGTGTGTGTGTTTCCACATGTGTGTGCACATGTGTGTGTGTCACCTTGTGTGTGTCTGTGTGTCTCCACATGTATGTGTGTGTGTTTCCACATGTGTGCACATGTGTCCATGTTGTGTGTGTGTGTGTGTCTCCACATGTATCTGTGTGTGTTTCCACATGTCTGTGTGTCTCCGTTTGTGTGTCTTCGTGTGTGTGTGTGTGTTTGTGTATGCGTGTCTCCGTGTGTGTCTGTGTCCACATTATTACGTTACTCTGTGTCTCCACATATGTGTGGGTCATCGTGTGTGTGTGTGTGTGTGTGAAGCCTCCCAGAGCTGCTGCTCTCCCCTCTCTGGCGGCTGGAGGAGTACGTCACTCTGCTCCAGGCTCTCTCTCTGACCACGCCCCCAGACCACCCTGACCACGCCCCCCTGGCCCACGCCCTCGTCGCCATGACGCGCCACCGCGAGTTCATACATAAGGTGACCAATCAGAGCCCAGCGAACGCAACGCACCAATCACAGCAATCCAATTGAAAAGCACCAATCGCAGCCCAGGAGAGAGAGAATCAATCAGACACACAAATAAATACACACTAGTGGAGACACACAAAATTACAACACACAAACACACATACACTTGTGGAGACACAAAATTACAACACATACACACACACACACTCACAACAGATGTTGAGACACGGATAAACAACACACACATTCAACATGGAAACACATAACGCTCCAATCACAGCCCACCAATCACAGCCCACCAATCACATCCCTCCAATCACAGCGCACCACTATATGATCAACACTATCTCTTCCTCAGATGAAGAGTAGCTCGGAGAGAGACCGACTGATGGAGGAAACCCAGAGAGAGATCAAGGGCTGTCCGGTAAGACTCTACTCTGGTCTCTCTCTCTTGCTCTCGCTCTCTCGCTCTCTCTGACTATAGTGTCTCTCTCTCTGTCATTCTTTCTTAAATTCCCCTGTGTGTGTGTGTCAGGACCTCCGTGAGGGGGACAGGCAGCTCATCCTGACCCAGGACGCTGCCTTGCTCCAGAGCCCTGGGGAAGACCTCCCCCACTCCCTGAGGTGAGGGACCACGCGCCACACACACACACACGCACGCACGCACACACACAGGCACACACACACACACACAGGCACACACACAGACACACACACAGGCACACACACAGACACACACACAGACACACACACACAGACACACACACACACACAGACACACACATACACAGACAGACACACACAGACACAAACGTATGTGTGTGTGTGTCAATTTTGTGTGTGTGTCAATGTTACGTGTGTGTTTGTGTGTGCCAATGTTATAATTGTCAAGGTTGTGTGTGTGTGTCAATTGTTTGTCAATGTCGTTTGTGTGTGTGTCAATGATGTCTGTGACACACACACACACACACACACACACAAACTCACGTGAGTTTGTGTGTGCGTGTGTCAATGTTGTGTTTGTGTTTGTGTCAATATTATGTGTGTTTCTGTGTGTCACATGTGTGTTATATACTTACTCAATGTTTATGTGTGTATTTGTGTGTCTGCATTTTGTGTTTTATTTTAAACTTTATTTTGTGTTTTCATTTCTGCTTTTGTGTTTCTGTGTGTGTTTGTGCGTTTGTTTCTTTGTGTGTGCGTGCGTGTGTCTATGTGTGAGTTTGCGTGTGTGTGTACATGCGTGTTTGTCCCTGTGTGTCTGTGTCCCTGTGTGAGTGTGTGTGCATCTGTCTCTCTGTGTGTGTGTGTGTGTGTGTGTGTGTGTGTGTGTGTGTGTGTGTGTGTGTGTGTGTGTGTGTGTGTGTGTGTGTGTGTGTGTGTGTGTGCAGGACCTACCAGCAGGTGTGTGACCTCGGCCTCTTCCTCTTCAACGACGCCCTCGTCCTGACGAAGAGGAGTGTGGACCACGCCCCCTTCTCGCTCGCCCAACGCACCACACACACCTTCCTGGCCTCGGTCGCCCTCGGCTGCCTGGACGCCCGCGAGATCACACACTCCCGCTGTGAGTATGAGTGTGCACACTCTCTCACTCAGTCATTCACTGGCTCGCTCGCTCGCTTTCTCACTTGCTCTTTCGCTCTCTCTCTCTCTCTCTTTCTCTCTCGACCCAGACGTCCACAATGCCTTCATCCTGGAGGGTCCGTCTCGTTCGTGGGCGTGCTCAACCGAGCGAGCCGAGGACTCTGAGTGCTTCCTGTCTGCGCTGCGATCGGCCGCTCTCGCCGCCCTCACACCACAGGGGTGATGCGTCCAATCAGGTCGATCTGGGGACACGCCCACTACATGACACGCCACCTCAGTACCCTAACAGCTCCTGACGAGCTGGCTGTCGCCCTGCATGGTTGACTCCGCCGTCGGTGTGTGAATGTGTGGGTGAATGTATAAATACCTGAGTAACGGTGTTTGAAAAACTGAGCAATCAAGTTTGCTTTGAGTAAGACTTGCTTTTTACTAGTGCTGTCAGTTAAACGCGTTATTAACGGCGTTAACGCAAACCAATTTTTACGGCGTTAATTTTTTTATCGCGCGATTAACGCAATTTATATATTGTTTTCTTTGGCTCAAAACAAAGAAGCAGTAGCCTGACTGCTATGTTCAAGGCAGTATGTTTGTATGTTCATCGTTTAATTGCACTATAGGCTTTTTTTTTGTATCGTCCTGTTTTGATCAGTATATGCCAATGTTGTTATCAATAAAAAAACATTTGCACAAGGCAAGCCGATGCACTCCATGAACAATTAATGGGACAAAGAAATCAAGGGATATTTAGCATAGAAAAAAAATCGCGATTAATCGTGAGTTAACTATGACATTAATGCCATTAATCACGATTAAATATTTTAATCGCTTGACAGCACTACTTTTTACAATTTTTTTTTTACTGTATTTGTCTCCAGTTAAGTAAGGAATAGGGGATGCTTTATTAATCTGATTTAGAAATACAGTATAATAAAAATACAGTATGTGTTTAAATGCTCTTTTTCAAAGCTTAAAAGCATTTTAGTGTGTATTTTATCTAGTTTTATCTTTAGAAGTTTGAATTTGAAAGTGTTCATTCAGTAAAAGGTATAAAATTAATCTTTATTGATCAACGAAAATAGCAAAAATGTTACACATGACAGATTATTGCTAATGACTGACAACATTTTATCAACACAGCTCTGTTTTACATTTAAAACACCTCTTTCTAAAATACGTTGATTTGAACCCAAACCTGAGAGTTGAATAAGTTTGTTAATAGGTTAGTTCCCAACAAAACTGACATTCACAATAAACATACATTTTATCCGATAAATGTCCACACAGCGTTTATATCTTGTCTGTAAATAAAAATACTCAAAATGTCTAAAATAATTAAAGTTTACCTATTTACGAAAAGATCTCTTGCCTTAATGCCTCTATAATAACTCACCGAATGCCTTTTAAAAGATAAAATCACTTAACATTCATGGAACATCGTATCACGTTGTAGAATAGGCTTCAGAACAGTAAGTATAGGATAACAGTAAGTGTATGATCAGTATATGCTAGTTAGTCCACTATATTAATGTATAATAAATGGTGGAAACTTAGCTAGTTAGCTAACAACTTCTAACACAGAATTACAAATATTCTAAATGTAAGAGAGAGAGAGAGAGAGAGAGAGAGAGAGAGAGAGAGAGAGAGAGAGAGAGAGAGAGAGAGAGAGAGAGAGAGAGAGAGAGAGAGAGAGAGAGAGAGAGAGAGAGAGAGAGAGAGAGAGAGAGAGAGAGAGAGAGAGAGAGAGAGAGATCACAGCTTCCTATTGGCTAAGTTGGGGTTGTTATTGTTGATGGAGGCAGTGCCGGGGATTGTTGTAGTCTTGGCATTGAGGAGGTCTTTCCCTTGCGTCATTGGGCCCCTGGTCTTCAGTCCCCTGGGGGTCTGCGGCCCCGGGGCCACCCCCGGGTTGGGGTTGCCCTTGGGGGAGCCGCACCCTCTGGGTTTGGGGATTCGGGTGGGGCCTGACCGACGGAGTGCTTCGGCCGATACCTGGGGAGGGAGACAGTTGGGATTGTGTCTGCCATTTTGAACCAGGTAAGGGGGGGAGGGAGGGGGGAGGGACAAGAGGGAGGGAGGAATGAAGAAGGGAGTGAGTGAGGAAGGGAGGGAGGGAGTGGGAGGTGAAAGCGAGGGAGGGAGGGAGGGAGAGAGGATGAGGTCAGTGTGGGGTGGGTGGGAGAGAGGGGGGGGGGGGGGAGAGAGAGAGAGAGAGATGCCAGTCCCATATTATACCACCAGGTGTGAGTGTGATTAGCCGTTGCAAGCCTTTGGAAAATTGGATCTGTGTTATGGTGACATCACTAGTGGCTGCATCTCTATCTCTCCTCTCTGTTGTCTATCTCTGTCTTTCCCTTTTGCTCTCACTCGCTCTCTCTCTCTGTTTCTCTCTAGCTCTCTCTGTCTGTGTGTTTGTAATAGGGGTGCCTTTAAAATGAATAAATAGAAGGGGTTTATGGAAGAGTGAGGTCGGCTTAGCTCAGGAGGTAGAGCAGTTGTCTTGTAACCGAAAGGTTGCTAGTTCGATTCCTAGCTGAGTGTTGATGTGTCCCTGAGCAAGACACTTAACCCTAACCGCTGCTGACGAGCTGGCTGTCGCCATGCATGGTTGACTCTGCCGTCGGTGTGTCAATGTGTGTATTAACCGATTTAAGTTGCTTTGGATAAAAAGCGTCTGCTAAATGGCCTAATTTTGAGTGGTGACGTGGTGTAAAATTGACCTTATAATTCCGTTCACGATCACCATTCTGAAAGTGGGCGCTAGATGACGCCAGATCCACACATATAAGATACTTTTATCTACTTACTTTTATTGCACTATTTTGGCTGCGCTTTTTTTTATCTTACTGCAGGAGGGTGAGAGAGGGAGAGTGAGATTTGAAATGCATTGGAAGTGAGAATATAAGTTTCTCATTTTAATAAAGCCCTTTGAAATTAGTAAAAATTTGAGGCGTTAACTTAAACCTTAAACTTATGTAAGTATGAACAAATGGAGTTGGAATTGGACAACAGACGATGCTGTCATTATTATTATTTTAAAGTTGTACACTATAACTCGCCTTTTCTTTCCAAGAGATTTCCCAAGAGTCAGTGGCGTAAATATCGACGGAGCAACCGGGGCCCAGTCGGTAAGGTAGGCTAACGCTGAGTGGAGGATGAGGGTGTGTGGCCAGTCACCTGTAACGTTAGCCTAAATGGTGGCATTAGCAGTTCTCTCGAGGTCTCTCTTGACTGTGCGTCTGTGTGTCCGAGCGTGTGTGTGTGTGCGTGCGCTTGCGTTTAGGGCACCGGGGCCTATCACCATGATGTTACACTGCTGCCCAAGACCTTCTAGCGCAAAGCCTGACATCTTATTTAACCCGACAGCTCTGCACCTTACACAGAGTTTCATCACAACCTACCGACATCTCTTCCCCTCCCCTCCGCCCTGACGCTTCGCCAAAAATACCTTGACGAACCCGATATTTGTCATTTTTTGCGGTGTTTGGACACACTAAACGTTTTCAAAACTTCAACAAAGCGCATCCTCGTAACGTGCGCCTCGTTCCCGCAGACTCCTGTGCCAAGTAGCAGAAAGCGCCGCCCCAGCTCCACTAATGAGACGTAAACACGAATGCGGTTCTGCGTGACATGTGCGAGATGTTTGGCTAGCAATCCCACGCATGACGCGCGCATAAAGTCTCGTCTAGATCAGTGGTTCCCAACCTTTTTTCTCCAGGGCCCCCCTAGTTCACTCCCCCCCCCCCCCCCCCCCCCCCATTCATTCATTAATGTGAACCTTGGGCTTGCATACCCACAGCCGGGGCTGGAGTGTCAGGTGTAATATGAATGCCAGCCAGTCTAAAGTCGTTGTGCACCTCCAGTCTGTTGCGCGCTTTTGTTTTGATGGCGACAAGTGTGCTGAATGGCAATAATGCATTTGCAACTTGATAGGAGTGACTTGTCGATAAGCTCCGCCCTCAAGCCTCGTTCAGACCAAAGATTCGCCTCGCAACGACTTGCAACTTGCGACTCCTTGCGACAAGACGGGCTGCGACGTTCTAAAAACTGGGCAGTTCACACTGCTGCACCGGGCGGCGACGTCAGGTGGTTTTCCTTTCAACCATGAAAGCTCTGGCACAGCTGAGAGCCTCAACAGCATCACCCTAAAAAGTAGCCTAACTTAGGTTTGCGAATAGGTTGCTTGAGCTAGCACCCCAATTTACCCTCCCGGACCCCTACACACATTGGTGGTTTATTGGGTTTCATTCTGATGTAAATGCGACGGCTCCGCGCTTCCGGGGGGGGGGGGCTTGGGTAGATGTGTTGATGCTGCGCTATCTGACAACGCAGCGATATCATCATGAGCAGTTCTAACTGGAGAGAAAGTGAAACCACGGACTGCTGATCATGTGAGAGAAGATAATGCAGTCGCAGTTTACCAAGACGTTAAAAGATGGTGCGATCTACGAGAGAGACGCAGAGTGTCGCAGAGAACTGTCATTAGGAGGCTTTTGTCGGGATAAAAAAACAAGTGGTCAGCAAGATAAAGAATATGTTGGCGTTTTTGCACATGTATATAGTTAATCGCGTTTGTTTAAAAGTTTTGAGTATACCCCTCCATAGCGTTGTGTAGTCCCTTTCGATTGATCCTGGAAGAAATTAAACCCTTTTTCGGCCAAAACCTCTCCAAAGCCTGCTTTGATATACTGTCAGCTGACATTTTTCCACATGTTTTTGTTATCGAGTCTGTTTTGTTTGTTCGAGTTCGTCGTGGTAACGACAGGGGGCGTGACTTAGCGACAGGTCTATTTTCAATCATGGGCCCCGTGAGATCTAAAATAGTTCTTTCAAGCTCGGATGAGCTGTTATAAAGTCAGGCACGGGCGCACTGCTGCTGCATTTGCTACATTCTGAAATTGCGGCATTGTTCGGACGTAAATTTTTTCTCTAGCCGTCAGAGGCTTCACACCCCCCCTTGGCTCTCTGGCGCCCCCCAGGTTGGGAAACACTGGTCTAGATTGTGTATCCGCGGGACGAGCAGCGAGCACAAAGCGCGCCCCCGCTTTGTGCCCCTCTCCTGCGCTGCTCTTTCCTGCAAGACCGGCACTGCCGTCGTCTCCACGGAAACCAAACAGCCGTTTTTTTTGGGGCCCTTGACTGAGAGAGAGAGAGAGAGAGAGAGAGAGACTGCTGCGCGAATGTGTGTCATAAACCGGCACACACACACATTAGAAAAACATTTGTTGTTACTTTTAGATTGTGTGTTCGTGTGCGTCTGTTTCTTTGTCTATCTGTCTACATCTGTGCCTGTCTGTCTGTCCGCCCACATGCATGTGGGCGTCTGTCTGTCTATGTGTGTGTCTGTCTACATATTTGTGTGTTTGTGGCCCCTACCCCGCTTGTGTTGTGTTGGCCCCTGAGTCAGAGAGGGTAACCAAGGTGACAGACGAGGGTCCCAGCTGCTGACTGGTTCGTCTCCCCCCCTTTATAGTGTGTTTTTTATTCCAGTTGTGTATCGGATTTCCTGGAGCGCATTCCTGCTCTGTCTCAATCAATCAAATACTTTATTCAAATCCTTAGAGGGGAGGGTATGTGTGTTTGTGTGTCGCTGTGTATATATATGTTTGTGTGTGTCTGTGTGTATAAATGTGTGTGTGTGTGCGTGTGTGGCTACATATGTGTGCTTGTGTGTGGGTCTGAGTATGTGCGTGTGTGTCTGTCTGTACCCACGTGTGTGTGTGTGTGTCTGTGTATGTGTGTGTGTGCCTACATGTGTTTGTGTCCGTGCGTGCATGCCTACGTGTGTGTGTGTGTGTCTGTGTATTTGTGTGTGTGTGGGTGTCTGTGTATGTGTGTGTGCATGCCTACATTTGTGTGGCTACATGTGTGCGTGTGTGTTTACGTGTGTGTGTGCGTGTGTTTACATGTCTGTGCATGTGTGTGCGTGTGTGTCTGTGTGTGTGCGCATGCCTACATGTGTGTGTGCTCGTCTACAATTTCATTTTCAGAACCTCACTCTTCTCATTCCGCTTGCGATTCCGACAGCATTTACTTTACATGGGACACGTAGAGACCTTGTTTATTGACTTAACCGTCTCTTAGCAACCAGCTGCACAGTTTTATCGGAAAGGAAGTTATCCTTCCCGCGCCTAATCTGAGTAGTCAATAGGTGTGTTCGAAACCACCTACTTGCTTACTGCTTACTACCTACTAAATATTTGGCTTACTTCTCGAATCCTTAAATAATGATTGAGTAATCCATTTGAGTATTCGACGTTCAGAAGACCGTCCTTACTTAACCACCTCAGATGAGGTGAATCAAATGACGTGTCAATAACCTACCGACCGGGCGCCGTTAATAAACATTATAAATAAATATATAAACGTCACATTTAACGTCACAGTACACCTTCAACCTAAGGATTTGCGGTGATATGTTAAAACAATTGTTAAACAATTATTAAAAGCACTGCTGCTGCGGCTCCCCGTTTAGCGCCATTGCTTCCACTGTTCTTTTGAATAGACGCAGTGCATTCTGGGGCAGTTTAGTACGTCTAGTAAGCTAGCGATGCTTACTCAAAATCTTTCCGGAAGTAGAAGACATTCGGATACTACTCGCTTACCTAAACTCGCTTACTAAGTTCTCGCTTACTCAATTTGACGTCATAGTTAGTAGGAGTAGTAAGCAAGTACGCGGTTTCGAACACACCCAATGACTCGATTCCGATCAAATTACCAGCTAGATCACACCTGCCTTCTGCAGTGCTAGTCATCAACTCAGGCAGCTGGGAAATTGAATGAAATGTTCCCAAACTATGTAGGATTATTTCATTTTTTTAATATATATATATTATAATTTTTTTGCATTGTTAAGGAGAGTTCAGAATACAAAAATGTCATTGCCAGCCATGACTGCTTAGTAGTGGTGCAATGGTTCCGTACGGATTAACCCTCATGGTTCGGGATGCAAGTGATCCGCGGATCGGCTGATAAAAAAAAAAGAAGAAAGAAAGTTGTGCGCTCACGTGATCAGCGCATGTTTATAGGGCAATTCCGGTATTTAGCACATTGAGCCCCATTTCTGGTTTGTCTAGGATGAAATATATAGTGGTTGACACACCGAAATGTTGACTATTGGTCCTGCCTCAGGTATTTGGCTCATTTCGATTTGCCCCTGCCTGCTTCAGAATGGCTGGCTTTGGGCATTCACAAACCTGTCCTTAAAACAACCATAAACATTAGTTTTCAGAAATGTGCAACTCACCGAGTGGTTAGTGGTGTTTGTTGATGTTCCTTATCAAGTATCATAGCAAAATACAGTTTCTGTCGTGTTTTATTTGGCGTTTCGTAAATCCCATTGAAACGGAAACCGAACTGGAGGCGGAAATGGGATGTTTATGTTTGGTTGTAGTCTTTTCACCCGGTTCTCTGTGCTTCCTTTTGGACCTTTTTTATTATTTACTTTCCATGTTAAAAAGAAGAAGTGATAATTATTTAGTTTAAATTTTTTTTTTTTTATGTTGACACAAGCAATTTTTTTTAATATTTACTATCCTCAAAGGAAGCAGGATTATTACCAAATGTATCACTTTTTTTTGCTTTTACACATTTGTAGATTTTATTTAAAGTCACATTTGTCTTGTTATCTTTTTCGTAGTTGTTGTTCCGAAAATGATCCGACCCGTGACTCAAAAACCGTGACACGATCCCAACCGTGAGTTTGTGATCCGTTACACCCCTACTGCTTAACCTTTTATTATATACATTATATTTCTGTCTGCTTTTAAGTCAGTTGGATCTCCATGGGTTCTGTGATGAGACTTTAACAACGCTATTCTACGTCGCACACGAAGCACACGAAATCGTTAGGATCAACATTTAATCTTCCAGCATTCCCACACTTTGTCACTCTCTCTCTCTCTCTCTCTCTCTCTCTCTCTCTCTCTAAACACCCAAACTTGACTTTAATGGCTCTGTTACTCCTAAGCTCCAGAGTGAGATGTAAGGGGAATGTTATGAAGTTATGCATCATGCAAATGAAAACACAAAACCAATTTATTCAAATCAAACATGTGCTTGTATTTTCATGGGCAAAATATTTTTTTGGACATGATCAAAACATGCTTATTTGGGGTGAGTGTGAAACAGCAGGCTGTCAAAGTCAAACTCAACCCTAAAACCCACTTTGTACACTTATTTATAAAAGGAAAAAACACGATCTCAGGTTAAGCCATATAAAGTAATGAAAAAAAGTTACAAATCAGATGTTTCGGACTACATGTTCGATATTCCAGCCTAACACAAGTCAGTGCACAACAAATTAAAAACGACCCCAACTCCAACACCTTAAAAACCTTAAACACCTTCAAATCCTCTTTCATGCAACAGCAAAAACACATTTTCGAACCCAAATCCAGGGAGAGCACACCAACCGATAAAAAAAAGTGTGTGTATGTGTGTGTGTGTGTGTGTGTGTGTGTGAGAGACTACATGTGTGTGTCTGTCTGTCCCTACATGCGTGTGTTTGTTCCTACCTGTGTGGGTGCGAGCGTGCCTACATGTGTGTATGTGTGTCTCTACATGTGTGCGTGTGTGTGTTTAAAATAACAACAACAACACAATCATGAGTCCTCTAGTAACACAACGGGGAAACACTGAGGAAGAGCAACCGAAGGCACCGGGGGCATTGATACAGGGGTACTGGGTGAACCGGAACTAACTGGTGTTTGGAAGGTATATGGGATGGAGATGGGGGGAACCACTGTAACTAAGGGTGGTTGGAAGGTATTATGGGATGGAGCTGGGGTGTGGAGGCGGGTCTTTCTGAGGGGGAGGCGTGGTCAATCGTTGCTGTTACTTACGGTAATGTGGGCCGGCCTTTGTACAGGGGGGGGTGTGGGCTTAATGACGATGCTACTCATGACCTTGGCACCGCCCTTGGGGGGCGTCCGCTGATCCTGAGGTGCGGGTGGGGCGTGGCTTGGGGTGGGGCTGACTCCGCCCCCGCTGTTGCCGCTAACAACGCTTTGAATAAAGGGCGCGCCCAGGTGGATGTGGATCTTGTTGTCCTCGGTGGTGAACACGTTGGCCCCTCCCCCCGTGCTGTTGGCCCTCTGGACCTGCCAGTGGGGGGGCTGGGCCACGCGGAACATGCCGCCGACCGCAACCTCCGCCGCCGCCGGCTCGGGCGTCGCTGTGGTTACCGACACGATCTGGATGGGCGACATCCCCCGGTCACAAGGCGGCGTCCCCCCCCCCGCGGGGGAGTCCGGGGTCCGCGTCCGGGGGGAGTAGGCGGTGGCCATGGTCAGCGGGGAGGGAGCCCGGTTGGGCGAGCAGAGACCCTCGTGCAGCGGCGAGCGTTTGGCCCTCGATGACGGCGACACTGACTTGTTGCCAGGGGAGACGGAAGCGTTCTGGATGATGGTGATCCTCGGCTTGCCCGCTCCCCCCCCGCTGGTGGGGATGACGGCAGTGCTGGTGTACGACGGTGCCGTCTCCACAGCAACCACCCCCAGGGAGCCTATCCCCAACAGGGCCGTGTTCAACCGGGGTTCAGGGTTCACCTTGATGTGCAGGGGTCGGCCGGGGTTGTTGCTTAGCAAGACATCGCTTTGCTGCTGCGGCTGCTTCGGACCCCCGTGGTGGTTCCCGTTGAGCCTGGTGGCCCCTGGCAACGCCTTCACATTGACCAGCGTCGGGGGCGGGGTCAGTGGGAAGCGCGCCGCTCGGATGAGGCTGTTGTTGCGGTTGTTCGCATCGGTCCGCCGCGAGGGTCCACACTCATTTTCGCTCTCGCTCTCACTCCCCTCCTCCTCCGACTCGCCTGCGTCGTACAGTCTCCCGTTGACCACCGCCCGCTCCAGCGGCTCCTCTGTAGAGCAACGGGACCCCAGGAAATCAACCGCATCCGTCTGCACCTCCTTTGTGGAGACGTGAAGGTCCGAGAACCGTCGACCACTCATCCCCGGGCGCAGGCTCTTGCTGAAGCGTCGGTATCTCTCAAGCTCCCCGGTCAGGGTCTCCATCTCCCGGGCCAGTTCCTTATTCCGCACTTCCTGCTGTGTGAGCCTCCTCTGCTGGGTCGACTGGTCGTTCTTCATGCGGCAGATGTTCTCCTCCGTCCCCATGAAGTCATGGATCTTCTCCTTTAGGGCCGAGACCTCGCGGGTCAGGTGGCCCGACTTGGCCTCCTCCTCCTTCAGACGCTTGTAGAGCACCTGCTCCTGCCCGCACTCCCTCTTCTGGTAGTTTGACAGCTCTGTGCGTGACGCAGCCAGCTCGCCCCGCAGCGTCTCGGCCGTCTCGTGCTCTTCGGCAAAACTCTTCTCAAGCAGCTTGCGCTCCTCCGTCTTCAGCGGTTCGCCCTCCACCCTCTCCACCACCTCCTGCGCCTTCACGTCCTTGAGTTTACTCCGGAGACGCTCCACCTCCTGGGTCAGCTCCTTCACCTTGTTGTCTTCCTGCTGGAAGCGCTTGGCATTGATGGACGCGTTGATCGGCTCCTTTTTCCCCTCGCTGTTGCTCCGGAGGTACTCCCTCTCGATGCCTTCCAGCGTCTGCAGCCTCTTCTTCATCATGCCCACCTTGGCCTCCAAGTCCTTGCTCTTCCCCTCCTCGACGTTCAGCCTCGCCCTCAGCTCGTCCCGTTCCCTCGCTGCCCTGCATGCTTTCTCCTCCAGTTCGGCCTTCGACTTTAGTGCCTTCCGGCTCTCCTCGATTAATCGCTCGGTGACTGAGTTCACCATCTCCTGCTCAGCCTGCAGTTTCCCCGAGCTGTTCAGCACCTTGCTCTCCATCTGCCTCATCCTCTCCGCCGTACTCTTCCGCTCGTCCACCAGCAGCACGGTGAGTGTCTTCAGCTTGGCGAGGTCCTCCCTCAGGCCCACCTCTGTCCTGCCCAGCTGGGCCTCCGCCGCCTCCAGCTCCTTCACCTTCTCCCTGAGCACCTCCAGCTCCCCAGCCACCATCTTGGAAACCGTCCGCTCCCTCTCCAGGTTGCTCTTCAGTGAGCCGCACTCCACTTTGCTCTTCCCGAATGCGTCCTCCAGCCTCTCCAGCTCCAGGATGCGCTGGTTCAGCTTGTCCACCTCTGTCTTCAGCCCGCGGCTCTGCCCTGCCTCCTTCTCCAGCTTCCGGTTCAGGTCGCGGCATTGCTCCTCCATGCGAATCAACTCCTCGTCCTTCCCTTCCATCTCCAGCACCCTCCGCCTCAGCTCCTCCACCTCCGACGCCAGCCCCGAGTTTCCGCCCTCCCCTCGCCCGATCTTGTCCCTGAGCTCCTGCAGCTCCTCCTCGGCCCGTCGCAGGGTCTTGTTCGTCTCTTCCAGTTCGTCCAGTTGTCGACTCAGTGCAGACAGCCTCTGCCGCAGCACGCGGTTCTGGGCGTCCTCGCCCGCCAGCTTGGCCGTCATGGCCTCCTGCTCCTGGTGGTGTCCGACAGCGAGGTCGCGGAGTTCCGACTCAAGGCGGAACACCTTAGACTCCTCCTCCTTCAGGCGGGCGGCGGCAGAGGCTAGCTCCTCCTTGGTCTTGGCGCCGGCCGAGGAGAGCTCGTTGACTGTGGCGGTTTGGCGGCCGAGTTGCTCGGTGAGGCGTTGCTGCTCGTCGACGACCAGTAAGGCAAAGGACTTGAGCTTGGTCAGCTCCTCCTTGAGGGCGCAGACCTTCTTGTTGTGCTCCTCCTCCTTGCGCTCCTGGTACGCCTTCTCCTGGTCCAATAGGAGTTTTAGCCTGAGGGAGAAAGGAGGAGATGTTAGAGAAGTTCTGCGGGATTTTGGATCGTGCTGCAGTAAATGAAAGTGCTTTTTGTTCCACCTCTGTTACATTTACATTAAGGGGATTTAAATATAAATATTAGAATAAACACAAGCATATATATTAACATATATGTATGCAAACAACACAGCCATGTGGAAGAGAGATTGTGATTACATTCAACAGCGCATTGCATAAATTACTTTTACAGTGATTACGTTTACAGAAGTTGAAGTATTTACATGAATTCATGAGGATTAATCTCAGAAATAATTTCCTCACTGATGATCCATTGCTAGCTTTACAATTTAATTTTAGGGCGTGTGGCAGACGCTTTCATCCTAAGTGACCAACAACCTTTCATTCACACACCGATGGTGGAGTCAACAATGCAGGTGCCTTGCTCAGGGACACCTTGACACTCGCCGGGGATGAAACTAGCAACCTTCTGGTTACCAGTCAATCCACTCTACCTCCTTAGCTCCTGACCGCCACAAATCGAATACATCAGAAACTGTAAGTGCTTGGCACTTGTTTCTATGAAGATCCTTTCTATTCCAACAGCAATATGTTGTTATTTCTCTCTCATCTGACAAATGTAATTATTGTAAGTCGCTTTGGATAAAAGCGTCTGATAAACTCCCTAAATGTTAATGTGAATGTAAAATTTGATTCTGCTTGGCTCAAATTAAATTGCTTTTCATTCCACATCTGTTATAAATCGCACACATCTGAAACATTGTGTTTTTCACTCATACGTCGGAATACTTGTGGGTTTGAATTCCGAGCTACTCTCCTTTGTTTCAAGGAGATCCAAGCCTTTATAAAGAAAACATTTTTTCCCAAAGCTACTCTGACCTGACCGAGATCTGAGGTCATGGAAAATTCACCAGGTCATAAAAAAACCTTCCCCTAGTAAGCATCTCAGGTCTGGCTCAAAATAGCCTTTCTTTCTCTCTAGCTCTGCCAGCGGCCCTGTTAAACGGTGAGTAAATTTGTCGGTTATTCCTGGTGAACATCAAGTCATGGCCTTGATCCCAGGACACCCAGTACAGCTTTTCCACTGACGTCTGGGACGGAAGAGAAGGCTTTGAACAAACAAGAGAGAGGAAGCACGTCTCAAACTGGGCGACAGTAGCTTAGGAGGTAGAGCGGGTTGACTGTTCACCGGAAGGTTGCTAGTTCGATGCCTGGCTCCTCCTTGGTGTCGAGGTGTCCCAGAGCAAGGCACCTCACCCTGACTGCTCCTGACGAGCTGGCTGTCACACTGAAGGGTCGACTCCACCGTCGGTGTGTCAATGTGTGTGTGAACCGTTGTGAATCGTATTCGGTAAAAGCGTTTGCTAAATCCCCTAAATGTAAATGAAACATGCTGTAACAAGCACTCATTTCCTTCGAGAATGTTCCTGGATAACGTTTACTACTCAGATCAGTTAATTCCGATCGATTAATTCCAATTTTGACAAGACATTTGTAATGTTGCTTCCCCAAGTTCTACGGATGTTTCTGGAAACTGTTAGCCAATGGGCATTCAGAATGGGTTTGCGCACATCCACAGGCGTTTTCCCCGGTTACCGGTGTTCCGGGGGGTCTGCCGAGTGTGTGTGTGGACGTCTCGCATCCTTTATTCTAACCCAGAGTGTGTGTTTACTGAAACACTCCTACTCCTTCTTGATACTCACCTTCTCTCACTTTGCGCTCACCACCTCTTTGTGCATTTTTTTTTTTTTTTTCCTCCTCTGTCATTACTTCTCGCTTTCGCTATCCCCCCCCCCTCTTGTTCACACACAACTTCGCTCACTGCCTCCCCTCCCTCTCTTTCTCATGTCCTTTCTCTCTCTCGTCTTACTTTCTCCCCGCCTCTCTCACTCTCACTCTCTCTCCCTCTCTTTCTCATCTTCTCTCTCTCTCTATCTCTCTCACACACCTTCTCTCTCTCTCCCCTCCATTCTCTCTCTCTCTCTCTTTCTCACACCTTCTCTCGTTCCCTCTCCCCCCTCTCTTCCTCCCTCCCTTCCTCCCCTCCATTCTCTCTCTCTCACACCTTCTCTCTCTCTCTCTCCCCTCCCTTCTCTCTCTCTCTCTGTCTCTCTGTCTCTGTCTCTCTCTCTCTCTCTCTCTCTCTCTCTCTCTCTCTCTCTCTCTCTCTCTCTCTCTCTCTCTCTAACTGTGTTGGCGTGTCTCCGTGGCGATCTTTCTGTTTACTTTAGCGTGTTATCTCGGCGGTCCATGTTTTACTAATGATGTCATCGGGCTGTCCGTACTGACAAATGGTACTGGCCTCTGGATCAACGCTCACAGATGCACACACACACACACACACACACACACACACACACACACACACACACACACACACACACACACACACACACACACAAACAATATGAAATGAATGACGGTGCTATGCTTTATGAATGACCACAGAGAAACAGACGCACAAACAGACACATACACACACTTTGATCTACACACACTCATGCACAAACACACACACACACCAACACAGAAACAGACCCACAAACGTACACATAGCCAAACACACACAGAAACAAACAAAGGTGCATACCAGAGATGGAAATTAACTTTTTTGCCCACCAGCCACTGTGGCAGGTAGATTTAAAAATCTAGCAGCCACTCATCTTTTTTACCAGCCACTTTTTATATGCTATATATTTTTTTAATATATGCGTACATTTTAAACAATATAATAGTAACAATAGATAACAAAGTGTTTTTCATACACATCTTTTTTTCCATCAGAAGTGAATTTTACTGTAAGTAGGTTCTACCAAGGAACTGAGTTGAAAACGTCACACTCTTACCGCATATGATAAACAATACACAGGTGTCTGCCATGTTAAGTCATGTTTATTTCAAAGGTGTTACGATGACAAGTTTGGAGATAATTCATCTATACAAAGTATAAAAAACTTTTCAATAAAAAACAAATTGACATATTAACAATAAAACAACATGCATGGCTACACCATCATAACATGTTATTTACATGTGACTGCATACAAATGTGTCCACAGACCTGGTAACTACCGTATGATAGTAAGCATTATTGGCCCTTAACACTAATATTCAGAAAAAACACGGCCTCAAAAGGCTATTGGCTTAAGGAATACAAGTCGAGGCATATACTTGAACTTTATACCCTAAACTTTTAAACGTTGCAAACGTGCAAAAACATAATTATATATTTATGTGGCATTCAGTCCAATGCTGAAAATATATCTGTGGCATTAGGCCAATGCTGTGGTAATGTGTGTAAAGTATGACCAAGTTTTTCTTTCTGTTCAATAGTCTAGGTAGAACTTCATCAATCCCCTGTAGGAGAAATGTGTTAATATTTGTCCCTATAAAACAATAATGGTAAAAAAATAAATACAAAACACGACGGTAACTGAGTAAGTCAAACCGTCCAATCTGAAGGCTCTACTTAACCACTCCCCCTACTCACTTCCACCAATGCAAAGCAAACAGAACTGAGTAGGGGAGGGCGTAGCCTAACTAGTTTGTGAACGACCCAGAGAAACGCAACGCAAATTCAATGTGAACATGTATGAGGCTTTAATAAAATCCAGAACGATTTTGAATTTCCGCAAAAAAAAAAAAAAAGAGGACATGCCCGGACATGCCCTCAAAAAGAGGGCATGTCCGGGCAAAAGAGGACGTCTGGTTACCATACGTACGGGAAACACATTTGATTCCTACCTGTAACACTGTTAAATAGCGGCCCAAATTGGTGGGCGCTATCCTGGTAATTTCTCTGCATGAGAAATACGAAGTGTGGCGTGTGAGCGTGTGCATGGGTTGAATTCATGGGGCAAGCCCCAGGAATCTCCCACTTCCGGCTTCCATGAAAGAGAACCAAACTAATTCACAGTCACCCTGAAAGTAGTTCGCTAGTAGTAGCGCTTTAGTCAGAGAATTCTGAGAAATCTGAATGCTGACTAAATTCTCAGAATTCTGACACTGCAAATTATTGCACGCTAGTGAACTACTTTTAAAAAAACTCGACATCGCGACCAGGCCACAAATGACTGGTGAGAACCTTCTTAAATGAACCTTTAATGCTGGATTTAATTATCAGAATTCGGATTGATCCAAGTATTCTGACTTTATTATCAGAATGCTGAATTTTATCTCACATTTCAGACTTTATTAGCCTATTCGATTTCTGAATTAAAATTTTTGTGATGAATAATCTACATTTGTACAGTTGATGTGCAGCACTTTAATTCCCGTCAATTTTTTTTTCCTAACACCAACACTTCCACAACTATGCCCATGTTCCTGACTGCTATATACAAAACCATTTATAGCGCATCTATTTTTCGGCTGGGTAGTGATAGTCGCCCTAAATGCAGCTTTAATTTGGGCTCTGATTCTGAATGAATGCCTCTGCTAAACTGTGTGAATAAATAAAGGGAACTGAAATCTAAAGAAGACACGTGGTTTTGATGTACCGGTGAATTCCAGCTGAAAGTGGAACATTGCTGCCATCATGGGAAATTAATGTAGCCTAGGCCTATTGTAAGTAGCTTTAAATTCCTTGTTCTTTTGTTGAACATATCCCCCACTAGATTCCCCCACCCCCACACAGATTTTGTCCTGTAGAAACCGATATGCCCTCTCAACCACAAAATGTTTGAGTCACTTCTATTGAAGTAAATCTGTGCCATCGGATTTTGAAAATAAAAAGCCATTGAACTCTAAGCACTGAATATTTATGCATTTAAATAACATATCTGGATTTGAATTTAACTCCTATTCAGCTTTATTTTTCAATGTTAAAAATTCAAAATCAAATATTCAACGTTAAAAATTCAACGTGGGGACGTTGATTACATTGAAATTCAAATCCAGATACGTTATTTCAATGCATAAATATTCAGTGCTTAGAATTCAATGGCTTTTTATTTTCAAAATCCGATGGCACAGATTTACTTCCATACACTTCTCCTTCGTCATGCTTAACTGATCATACCTCTCTCTCGTTGGTTACACAAATCTTACCATGGACACCCAGAACCCCTCTCAAATTTCAGCCAGCCAGACAATTCACGTCTGTTAATTTATGAATGGAATTCTGAACGTGTCCCGCCTCCGAAATAGCCTGGCTATAGCCATGCTGCCTTGCGAGCGATTTCATTCCACGCTGCGAGGCAGCCTGGATTCCATGGATCCGATTTTCGCCTGAGATGGGGAACCAATCACAGACCGGGGAGGGACGGCAAGACGATGACGACGTCTATTCGACACACCCATCGTCTTCTTCCGAATTGCTTGTGTCTCACGCATGGACATAAGAGCTGTGTTCGAAATTGTTCCCTGTACACTCACTCACTATATCCTAAATAGTGTTCATGATATAGTGCACTAATATAGGAAACGAACAAACGTGTGGCGGGTGTTAATTTCCATCCCTGGTGCACACACACACACACACACACACACACACACACACACACACACACACACACACACACACACACACACACACACACACACACACACACACACACACATACCTACTCACAAACACACACATACACCCACAGACACACACACAGGAACAAAAGCCCACACATTCACCCTTACACACACTCGCACACACAAAAACACACAGACACACACAAACTCACACACCAACCCATCCGTGGCATACTGGTGAAGGAGTTGGACTGGTAACTGGAGGGTGGCCAGTTTCAAATCCTGAAAAAATCCACGGATGAGGTGCCCTTGAGCAAGGCATCTGAAACCCCCACCTGCTCCCCGGGGGCTGCACCGCGGCAGCCCACTGCTCCGGTAGTGTCGGTGTGCCCCCATGTGTGTGCCCCCATGTGTGTGCCCCCATGTGTGTGGACCTCTGTGTGTGTATGTGTTTCACCGGCTACCCGGATGGGTCAAACGCAGAGAAAGAATTTCCCCCTAAAAAGGGATGAATAAAGGACTTAACTTAACTTAACAACCCCTACACACAGAAAACACATCCACCCACAGAGACTCACACACACAAAAATAAACAGACACACAGCGCACTCGCACACACGTATGTTCACACACACCCTCGCCCCTACACACGCAGACACACACACACACACACACACACACACACACACACACACACACACACACACACACACTAACCCTAACACAGATACACAAACCCAGACCCGGAACCAGGCTTTTAGTGCCTAATGGCCATGCCTCTCCCAATCCCCCCCCCACCCACCCACCCACCCACACACACACTGTCTGTCTGCCTGTCTGTCTCTCTAACCCTCTCACTGTGATTGGACGGCACTGTGGATCAGAGTGAGCGTACGTTAAACTGCTGACCACTGATTGCTCAACGAGCAACAGGTGTGCAGCCTCCCCCAGCCCCCAGAGTCCAATCACACTCCAGGTGAGGCTGCTGAGACCACACCCTAGTTCTCCCTTTCACTCTTCCCCTTTCTCTCCCTTTTTCTCCCCCATTTCTCTCCCCTTCTCTCACCCGCATTTTCTCTTTCTCTCACACACACACACACACACACACACACACACACACACACACACACACACACACACACACACACACACACACACACACACACACACACCTATCACCCTACATCAGTGTTAATCCCCTCCCTACTCCACTCTGATAACATCAAGCGATAGCGCTTGATGTTATTTGATCTTTCCCACCACTGGGGGTATGATAAACACTCCGTTGCCGGGGGTTACCTAACTGGTTGTTCCTCGAACCCTCGTCACGCAGACAGGTCCAGCCTCGTTGATAAGAGGTTGTATCTACAATTAGGTCAGGGTTAGAAGGTTTAAATCAAGAATACAAATATAATGCGTTCTTCATTATAGCACAGATTCTCTCTCTCCTTGTGTTTAGCTACTGTCTATCCCTCTCTTCTCCCCATCCAATCCTAACTTCCATCCACTCTCAAACCGTCAGCTCCCTGCTGCTGCTGATGTCATTTCCTCTACACACTTGGGTAAGGCCACACACACACACACACACACACACACACACACACACACACACACACACACACACACACACACACACACACACACACACACACACACACACACACACACACACACACACACACACACACACACACTCACCCACTCCTTCTGAAATGCTTATCTCCTAAACAAATGTAAAACCTAAAACCAAAGTCCAAGTCGGAGTACACAAGATCTACAACATCAATGCTAGATTACTATACTACAATAATATTTTACTATTAATATTGTGTAAGTGTGTGCATTGTCTAGGGTGGAATTAATAACTAACAAATTATAATTAACAACACTGGAAACTTATTTGTAATTACTATTATTTCCTGGATTGTCTTCAACACAAAGCAGAGAATTATAACTAATGACATTTTAATTTGTTTTGTACATCTCAAATTAAATAGATCCAATTTTTAATCATCCTTACAAGCAAATTATATTCCAGTGCTTTTGTTGGTGTCAACTGTACTGGGAACTATTACAGTTGAAAGAGCAGCAAAGTGTTGCTGTTCTTATTTTCTGAATTCTGCCTAAATTATTCTCTCACTTTTTGAGATATATCTTCATTGTTGGAATCACTTTTTCTAAGTCGCCTTTGGACCAAAGTGCCTGCTATTGAATTGAATGCAACATAACATTCATTCAGCATTACACATTCCCTGGGACAAAATATCCGAGCACAGAATTTCTTCACCTGATCTAAAAAATATATTTAAATCTGTGTATGTATTAAAGAAAAAAGCAATTGTAACTCCATAACTGTCCTCAACAGTGTCTGTATGAAACATTTAAACAACTTAAAGGCATTTACCGGTACACAACTGAAAAGTTATGGTTAAACCCATTAAACTCTTCCGACATTTAATCAAACGTTATTGCGGTAGAAATAAACGGTTGCAACAGAGTTTCAACCAAAAAAGAAAACAAAGTCTGAGTTTACCTTTACATTCAGGGCGCTTTTATCCAAAGTGACTTACAATAAGTACATTTGTCGGACGAAAGAGAAGCAACAATATATCTCTTTCGGTACGGTAAGGATGTTCATAGAACCAAGTGCCAAGCACTATCCATCACTAGGTTAACCCATTCCCCAGACACCTCAAAGATAGCTAGCATATGACGTTACACAACAAGTGACTTAAAGAGATGAACCATAGGAGGAACTCGGGACAGTCTCCAAAAGTTACAACAACACAACGAATCCTCTCTCATCTCATCCATAACGGCTGTTTCATATTTACATTGAAACATCTGTCCATCGTGACCTAACACCAGGCGGATCCAACTCTGTCCTAAACATCTGTACGTCCCAGAGAACATCACCGGAGACAACACCGACCTGAGCGACCTGAAATCCTCTGTTGTCGAACTTCTTTCTCTGGCTTGATAAGTCTTTCCATTAGAAAGACTTATCAACGATAAGTATTTCTAATGATAATAATAATAATAATAATAATAAGTATTCTATTGAGTTAGAGGTTTGTCTCTCAGTGTTAGGGCGATCTCAGCAAAGGATGTTATAAAACACAGGTAAAGTTATCTTAACTCAGAAGGTTTTAATGCTACTAGTTAAGTTATCTTATCCAAGCAGGCTATAATAACACTATCTAAATCCAGAAGGTTTTAATGAAACTGGTTAAGTTATCTTAACCCCGGTTTTAAAAACTGGTTAAAATATTTTAACTCAGAATGTTTTAATAATACTAGTTAATTTATCTTAACTCAGAAGGCTATAATAATACTAGTTAAGTTATCTTAACTCAGACTGCTATAATAATACCAGTTAAGATGATCTAAACATATATATATTGACATACAGGATACCTGTGTTTCAATTATGGCACCTATTGCACTCCTGAACATCCCTGGAAGAAGTTTTTTCTCGCCCTTATGGGGGCTAGGGTAAAGGGGGGTGTCATAAATATTTGGCCTGTTAGGTCCTTGGAGACTGTTATGGTGATTAAGGGCTATACAAATAAAATGTAATTGAATTAAAACACAGTAGGTTATAATAATACCAGTTAGGATGATCTAAACCCAGGAGGTTAAAACTTTAACACTGGTTAAGTTACCTTAACAGAAGGTTATAAAAACACTGGTTACGTTATCTCAACCCAGAGACACAAAGTTTGGATTAGGATCCATTGCAGTTAACATGTTGACAATTCTTGACAAGTTTTATCTCCTTTTTAAGTCCACAAAAAGTTTCTTGTTAACAGCCAGCGTGCCTACCTTGAGTTCCGTCCTCTCCCTCGCACCGGTCTAAAGGGTGTGTGTGTGATAGTCCCTCAGCACTCGCCCCCTCTCGCTCTCTCCCACTCTCTCTCGCCCCGGTCTAAATGATTATGATAGTCTCTGAGTACAAGCCCTCCTCTCTCTCTCTCTCTCTCTCTCTCTCTCTCTCTCTCTCTCTCTCTCTCTCTCTCTCTCTCTCTCTCTCTCTCTCTCGCTCTCGCTCTCGCTCTCTCGCCCTCTCGCCCTCTCTAGGATTCGGACATTCCGACAGGCAGACCAAACAATGAGCGATGTGCGCTCTGCCTGCACACCATTACATCATCAGCATGCCCTTATAAGGACGGCTTTTTCAAATGCTCGCAAAGTGTGTATGTTAAAGAGAGGGAGAGAAAGAGAGAGAGAGAGAGAGAGATCATGCTTGTTTTTGCTGCTGCTGTGTGTGTGCGAGAGAGAAATTTTGCTGTTGCGTCTGTCTGCCTGTGGTGTGTGTTTGTGTATGTTTGTCACTGAGCGTAGAAAAGACCTGCACATACGTGTGACCAGAAGTGTGTGTATCTTGTACACGTGTGAACATAAGTGAAAGGAGATTTTGTGTGTGTGTGTGTGTGTGTGTGTGTGTGTGTGTGTGTGTGTGTGTGTGTGTGTGTGTGTGTGTGTGTGTGTGTGTGTGTGTGTGTGACTTTTTGTGTGTGTCTGTGTTTGCACAGTAGCATCCTGTTGTGATGTCATCGTATATTAGCAACACGTTTACACCTCACTAATTATCGTAAAGTTGTACGTTTGTGTGCTTGTGCGCAATCCCTGCGTGGACATGATGGATGTCTTTTTTTTTTATAAATTGAGTGGATCTTGGAGTCTCTATACAATGTGTCTGTGTGTATGTTTGTCTGTGTCATTTAGTGTCATTCTGTGTGTGTGTGTGTGTGTGTGTTCGGTTGAGCGTGTGTCTGACTGTCTGTGTGTGTGTTTATGGCTTATGAATGTGTGTGTGTATGTGTTTGTCTTGTGTGTGTGTGTGTGTGTGTGTGTGTTTGTCTTATTTTTGTGTGTCTGTGTGTGCGACCGTTTTCTTTCTTGTGACTAATCGTGTTTGTTTTTCAAACGCAAACAATTATGTTATTTCCCCCGAAATTTTTTATTTGTTCTTTCCGCGGTTCCCGGCGACGTCATAAAGTTACACAGTCGGGATGTGCGTTTCAAACAGATGTCTTCGGAATAAACATCGGACTATGGAGGCATCTCGCTTCCGAGAGCAGCGACCACTGTGGGTTGGGCCAACTGACAACATTTCTCTGAACACTTGTCGAATAATACAGGAAAACTTCCGGACCGCCACGGCTTAGCGAAGATTCAACGAAGATTAAATCGGAGTGAAACATCCGTCATAACGTTTCCTGCTTCTGAAATTCGCACAAAATTTGTAATTCGTAGTAAAATTAGGTAGATGTAAAGAGGCACTACAGAAATGCCGTCGTAATGGGCTCCAGTGCTTCCTATTGGTCGGTTTCAAAGTAGGTGATTGGTTGGGCTGCATCATTGCCTACTGCCCTACTCGGCCAAACCTTGGACATGGAACACACAAACAGTATGTGTTTCTGTCCTGTTGTGTTATGTTCAACAGGTACTTCAAACGTCTTTCATAAAACAAAACATCTACTTTTTAGATTTAGTACAACTTAATCCTGTTAACTGTTTGAAGTATGAGTGTGTGTGTGTGTGTGTGTGACTGACACACAAACACACACACACACACACACACACACACACACACACACACACACACACACACACACACACACACACACACACAAACACACAGACAGTATGACACACAGACAGACACCCTTTCTCACACACACACACACACACACACACACACACACACACACACACACACACACACACACACACACACACACACACACACACACACACTCACACATCCGTAGGGGAGATAACCTGACATACATGACATCATCGGTGTGTGTGTAATCAGTTCCACATGTCTGTCTCTCTCTCTCTCTCTCTCTCTCTCTCTCTCTCTCTCTCTCTCTCTCTCTCTCTCTCTCTCTCTCTCTCTCTCTCTCTCTCTCTATCGCTCAATCTTGTCTTTACATGTAAACCCTCTCCCCCCTCCCTCCCTCCCTCCCTCCCTCTCCCTCTCTCTCTTTTCATCTTCCTTTATTTGTTTGACTTTGAAGCACCGTTTGCCCTCCTCTGGTTCTCTCTCTCTCTCTCTCTCTCTCTCTCTCTCTCTCTCTCTCTCTCTCTTTCTCTTTCTCTCATTTTCCAAATGTATTCAATTACTTCATTCATCATTTTAAGCTTCCTGCACCTCATGCTTTTCTGTGTTAGAATAGTACATGTGGACACACACACACACACACACACACACACACACACACACACACACACACACACACACACACACACACACACACACACACACACACACACACACACACACACACACACACACAGACACAGACACAGGCATACACACACACACACACCCCGGTCCCAGCTAAACCCACCATAAGCCAACACACACTATAAGCCACTAAATAAGGGACTGTCTGCCTCTCGTAGGCCTTCAAAGTAATAGCCCCCCCAGGTGTAAACCTTCAATCTAAAAGTCTGAATCCAACCCCATCGTTGTGCGGTGACGTCAACAGGTGTGTGTGTGTGTGTGTGTGTGTGTGTGTGTGTGTGTGTGTGTGTGTCTGGGATGTCAACGTTTCCATGGTTACGATGTCCTAGGGCCCACAACAAACAACATAATGATCAACAACACATAATGATGATCACACGAATAGTAATTAGGAGAATTGCAGAGAGAGAGAGAAAGAGACAGAGAGACAGAAAGAGAGGGAGACAAAGACACTGTTAATCTGTTAATACGTTTATAGATCGGGGCGCGGAAGAACGGAAATTATGCTGCGACCTTAACGACTCATTAAGGCCCCGTTTACACGAGGACGCTTGCGGGTAAAAACGATAAAATATTTTATCGGAAGTGCCTTTCGTTTAGACGGTGGCAGAGTTTTTGGGGCATGAAAATGCATAAATCTGAAACCACCCTCCAGAGTGGAAAAGTTGAAGAAGTTGCCAAGACGCAAAACACTGCTCAGATCTGTTCACGTCACAAGGAAATAAACAAACATGTCAGATTATTTCCATGCGTCGGACCTTCAAGCTGCTCTGGCAGCTCTAACAAGCGTACAGGAGTCTTTCCATGAAATGTACAGGATATGTACAGATAGTATTACTGAACTGAGAAGGATCTTTTTGTTTTTTGCGGCACGGATAAGAGAAGAAGGAAGATTATACGCATGCGCTCAGACATGGCGGTGTTGTGTGATAGTGTATCACAGCACCACCTAGCCGCCTGGCATGCATACCCAATCGAATTCCACACACTTTTGCGTCACCGTATGCACGCAGATTTCCTCCCGAAAACACTCGTCTAAACGCGGAATAAAAAGTGAAGACGCAACGCCACTTTTGCGTCTTCTGTTCAGACCGTCATCGTGTAAACGTAGCCTAAGAGCGAGCTCGTTAAGGGAATGCTCGTTAGGACAAATGAGAGACAGGGCAGTTAATTGGGGGCTACAGAGTGTACTCTCTTTAGAGTACATCTAAACAGTTTCATCATCGCTAGGACACACGTAAAATGGGTTTTAAACACAAACAGGTCGTTTAGTGTGGAACTGTGTGTGTGTGCGCGTGGGTGTGTGTGTGTGTGTGTGAATGTGTGTGTGTGTGTGTGTGTGTGTGGGTGTTTTGTTTTTTAAGGTTGGCAATCAAGATTTATTAGGTGTGATACATTTGAAGCAGTTGCGACATGTCTTTTAGAGATGTTCAATAAGTAATTTTTAAATCGAACACCGAACACACACCAAACACGCACGCGCACGCACACACACACACAAACACACTAATAACAAATCACACACCAAAACGTATGGGCCCAGCTGTCAGGTGGGCTGTTGGGCCTACTTCCTGAAACCCTTTCATGGTTTCCTGTCGGATTAGCAGTGATCCAACCGGGGGAGGGGGGGGAGAGTGGCATGTGTCTGTCTGTCCGTCTGTCTCTCTGTGTCTCTGTCTTTCTCTCTCTCTGTGGCTTTTAAGAAAGTCTCGTTGCCATGGTGACTTGGCAAGGGACCGTTCCATATTGATAGTCTTATGAAGTGAAGTTAAGGCCTACAGACAGTGCTGTTGTGGTAGAGCGACGTTAGCATAAGATGGCTATGATAGCAGCTTGTGAGCTATGGTACAAGATAGCTACATTAGCATAATAACTTTTAGCATAAGTGCTGTGTTCACAAGAGTGGCTTGTTAGCAAGATGGTTATGTTAGCAGGCCAGCTATGTTAGCATACAAGCCATGACAGATTGTGAGCTATGTCTCTTATTAACTTAAGAGCGGCGTTAGATGAGGTTTTTTTTAACAAGAGGGCTATGCTTTCAAAAGAGTGGCGAAGTCACACCACTTCCGGTAGACCCCATGGGCATATATGAGATCGTAAAATATTAATGGGTTTCATTGCAGAGAGGTAATTATTTTCTTGTCCCAGTCTTTATATGCCCCCGATTACACATATGTTGTTTGTGGATATAAATGATAATATTTCATGTCAAGAGTTTGACCGTTTATTGTGCTATTGTGCTATGTGCTATTGTCACGTTCCCTGAAACTGAGACTGAAACTCTCCACATGCCCGACTTATAATGGTTTTCGGAAAAAAGCGGTGAAGTTGAGCAGAGATATCGCCATGTCTGTACCAGTGTTCCATGTGAGGGTGGTGACGTATATAATTTGTGTCGAGAGCAGCGAAGAGCTGTTTACAAAGCGGCCTCACACAAAACCCAACATTATCAAACTTCTTTGCGATAAATTGTAGTTTTCTTTGCATAAAAAATAATTATCATTTAAATCCACAAACCCCATATGTGCAATTTGGGGCATATAAAGACTGGGACCAGAAAATAATTACTTTCTCTGCATTGAAACCTATTCTATTTTACGATGTAGCTCCGCCCCTTGTTGATTTAAGTTTCCTGGCCAGGCTCCGCCCCTACCCCCCCCCCCCCCCGCCCCCCTCAAGAAGTCCTAATATGGGTCTGAGATCAGACTGCAGTCAGACCAGGAGGAGAGTATTTTACTTCCCAGTCTATTTTTCATGTTTTGATGAAAGGCCTGAATTTCAAGATTCCCTCCCCCCACTCCCCCCCTGGCGATGATGATGTCACTGTCTGAACCCCGACTTCCCCCTGCTCTCCCCTGATTAGCCAAGAAAGAGGATGAGGGAGAGTGAGAGGAAGAAAGAGAGAGAGGGTGGCAGAGACAAACAGAGTGAGAGACAGAGTGAGAGAGAGAGATGCCAGAGTGGCAAAGAGAGAGACAGACGCAGACCGAGCAAGAGACACAGAGAGAGAGATAGACAGAGAGATAGAGAGTGGGAGAGGGAGGGAGAGAGGTAGGATGGAGGAGTTGTTTTACGGCTGCGGTGGAGAAAGATTTAAATGCTCTATTTAGCTTCAAGGGCTTCCTTGAGGTCGAAGAGGGAGAGTTCCCGGGACAAACATGTCGTCATGGAAACAGGAGACTGACGGGGAGAGTAGGGAGGTGGTCTAGGGGGGGGGGGGGGTGAACCTCTCTCTAATTTGATCTAAGTATAACGTGAGCTCACTCTCTCAAAGTACATGCTCCTTGTTTCTTTTTCTCAGAACAGAAACATGTCATGAGATCACATTTCCGCCGAGGGCGCGTCACGGGGGAAGGTTTTCTCTCTCTCTCTCTCTCTCTCTCTCTCTCTCTCTCTCTCTCTTTTTTTTGTCTCCAACTCTATACCTCTCACTGACTCCTCTTCGTCTCTCTCTCTCTCTCTCTCTCTCTCTCTCTCTCTCTCTCTCTCTCTCTCTCTCTCTCTCTCTGTCTCTCTCTCTGTCTCTCTCTGTGTCTCTCTCTGTGTCTCTCTCTCTGTCTCACTCTGTGTCTCTCTCTGTGTCTCTTTCTCTGTCTCAACCTCACTCTCTCTCTGTCACCTTCAGATTCTCTCGGTCTCTCGGGCCCTCTCGTCTCTAGTTTTCTGTGGGCGTTTTTGAAGCCTTCGAGTCGAAGCGAAAACATTTGCAAAAACTACACAGGGTTAGCGAAAGAACTTGGCAGCCGTTAGCGGCTAGCCCTGCTAATGGCTAATGGCCGAGATAAAAGCAGTTGGAAACCGATTAAAATAATGAATAGGGCGACCTTCGGCTGATTTAGCGATGTGTCCAAACGGAGTCCATTGTAGCGTTTGTCGTGTAGTGTTTGCGTTGCCATACCGAGAGATTGTGCAATCTTAAGGAGGCTTGGTTGAGGTCCGATAACGGACTTGAGATGTAGAATCTGAGACTCTGAGAATTGATTCTGATAAAATATCTTCAACAAACGTGTGAGAATGTTTCAGCAACATGAGCCATTCCAACTTCAAAATAAAAGAGAAACAAACAATAGAATATCTCTATCGGTACAGTACGTGCCAGGACGTACAAACAAGTGTGTAAGAGGGGGATGGGGAGGCAATGCAGAGTCTATGCTGTGAAGGAGGTGTGTGTGTGCATGTGTGTGTGCGAGTGTGTCTGTGTGTGTGTGTTTTGTGAGGACTTGAGCAGGCGTGTGTTTAATTGAGTAGGATGTGTGTGACAACGCGTTGAGGGTTAAACTACTGGCTGTGCAGAAGCAGAAAAACATGAGTTGCTTCATATCTCTGAGGAGCTCAAAGAATCATAAAAGGAACCATGTGATGAAGGCACACACACACACACACACACACACCACACACACACACACACACACACACACACACACACACACACACACACACACACACACACACACACACACACACACACACACACACACACACACACAGACACGTGTGTGCATATTCTTTCCTTCTCATTCACACACACACACAGACAAACACAAACACTCACACACACAAACGTATATGTGCATGCAAGTCATGTTCTATCCTTCTCTTAGACACACGTGCACACATGCAAACACACACTCACACACACACACACAAACATAGACACACAGACACGCACACACTCACAGACACAAACACACTAATAGACGTTCACTCCAAACAAACGAAGAGAATTTGGCAGAAAAAGCAAAACTCATGTAATTGGTTCCAATGGGATGTATTTAGCAACAACCAAAAAAAAAACATACTTCCCTCTCTCGTCTAACCTCGAGTTTTTCTTTCACACTTTCTCCCCACTTGCTCACTTGTGTTATCATGGCCGAGTGTGTTATTATCTCGCCCTCTGCCTCGAGTCCTTGTTCGCCCTACACCTGTGGACTTCACGAACATACCTCTCACACACTCCACTCGTTGTGTGAGAGGAGAGAGAGGAATGGTTTGTGACGAAGAGGAGGGGGAGGAGGAGGAGACGGGAGGGGAGGAGGAGGAGGAAAGAGGAGGGGGAGGAGCAGTAGAAGGAAGAGGAGAAGTTGAGAGGAGGGCTAAGAGTAGGAGGAGAGAGGAGGGGGAGGGGGAGGAGGAGGAGAAGGAGAGAGGAGGGGGAGGAGGAGGAGAAGGAGGAGGAGAGAGGAGGGGGAGGAGGGGGAGGAGGAGGAGAAGGAAGTGGAGGAGGAGGAGAAGAGAGGAATGGGAGAAGGAGGAGAAGGAAGTGGAGGAGGAGGAGGGGGAGAAGGAGGAGAAGGAGGGGAAAGAGGAGGAGAGAGGAGGGGGAGGAGGAGGAGAAGGAAGTGGAGGAGGAGGAGAGAGGAGGGGGAGGAGGAGGAGAAGGAAGTGGAGGAGGAGGGGGAGAAGGAGGAGGAGGAGGTGGAGGAGGAGAGAGGAGGGGAAGGAGGGGGCAGGAGAGGGAGGAATGCGAGGCACGCCTGGAAAGGGGCGTTGAGGGGAGGGAGATTGGGGGGGTACAGCTGTGTCGGACCACAGGGTGTGGCCCCTCCGACAGTAACTGCTGGGAGGAGACGGACAAGGGCGCTAATG